>NW_017729015.1:20001932-20006315 GCF_001723915.1 Gavialis gangeticus
TTTCTGTGATCCATATGAGGATCAGCCCTGACAAGAAATGTGATGAACCCATTAGTAACAATCACCACAATTTTAGCAGAAGAGGTGCCAAATTCTTTCCCTACTTCTTCCACAATCAGCACCAGCGGTTGCTAACCCCAGCAATAGAGATAAGAGAGATAATACTGCCTTTGGCCATTGAGGACAGAGTGTAGATGCAAGTTGACAGCGGTTGTCCATTCATTTGTACCATCCCACTGTTCATTTCTGTGTCTTCTACCTGTGCTGGTTTCTAACAGGATGCTTTTAACCCAGACAAGGATTATTTCTGTGCCCTCTAATCGGAGATGGCAAAAACGAACCAAGGAGTGGCTGCATTTTGGATGCAAGCAGGGTCCTTCTCTGATGAAGCAGGCAGCTGTCTGCCTAAGCACAGCCTTGGAGAGCAGCTCTTACGATGTGGGAAATGACTTGGGGAAGAGGCGCTGAAATGTTGTCATGGCCATAAATGTTCAAGAAATAGGTGAAAAGCAAGGGTTGGGTTTTTTGGAGGTTTTTTGGTGACATCTTTTATTGACCTCCCTGTATAGTTGGGAGAGATGAGACGAGCGTTTGGGAGCAAAGAGGGGACAGTGTTTGTTAAAAAGAATTGCGATTTTGAGGGGCGTGGAATCGCTGCCCTAAACGCGGGGTGTCTGCGCCGGCTGCTCTCGAGACAGAGGATCATAGGTAGAGTGTGTTGTTTGTTATCCTCTCAATATAGGACAAGCGGTGCTACAAGAAAAACCCGATCTAAGCTGACAGATCAGAGGAGATGATGGGAAATGGTTTAGAGGAGGTTCCTTTGGCCACGAATTCAATAAGAATATGTGCAGAACCAGGGAGTTAACTGCAAAAGATTTTTGCCTCAAAAACATGTCTAATTTCATTTTTAAAACCCTTCTAGTGGAGGTGAAACTGTCTTGCATCTGTGGATTATTTTACCCCAGGAGGGTTTCATAATGGACATCAAAATAGATTAGTTGTGACAGACACTTCCTGAAGTCTGCAGCAGCGGTTCACACTCGGGATCTAGTGGCCATCACAATTGCAGGGAGGGAAGTTCAGAAGATTCTTTAGTTGCCTGAATAGGATAATTTCGTGTCAGTGATTTGAACGGATGATTATGCAAACTTCATGGAGATGTAAAAACTCTCATTTTAATTCATCAGGTTAAAAATAGACTATGTAAGGGAGAACTGTAGTGTGCCAGACGTTATTGGGATACTTCACAGCGAGAGGACTATTCTTCTGACAAATACACCCCAGAACCGATCAGACAGATTTGGTAACCTATTCACATACTGTTAGTGTTGTATCTGTCCCGTGCTCTTCTTTAAAGTGACCTGAAGCTGGATCTGTGGTCACTTCAGCACTTTTCGCCGTTTCCCCTCCATGCTTGTTTCTCTTTTGCTGATACCTCCTTGTTTCCCCCCCCCCGTCTCTTCACCAGCATTGAATTAGGGTTGATGTTTCCCCGGACCTCGCCGATTTGTCACACGGCTTTCGGTCCCTTCTTTGGAGCTGCCTCTTCCATTTCATCTTGCTGGAAAAGTTGGACTCTGAAACTTATTGTTTTTACCTTTATTCTGCTTCCTTTTGGCCTCTGGGTTGCCGGCTGATGGGTTTTGTTTCTTCTCTGCAGCGACTCACCCTAACTGATGCGCGTTGCCTTCCTTGACTGTCCTCAGACCGCTAGCTGTAGATGTGGCTGTTCTCCAGGAGACTTGCCCTATGTGGCAGTCATTATGCATTCAGGCAGTTTTATCTCCTGATTTCCAAGCTGGCTAATAAACATTTTTTGATGGTTTTTCTGCCTTTACAGTTGAAGAAATCCCTCTGTAGTGCTGTGATTGTGCTAAGACTTTTACAGGCTCTGGATCAGCTCAGATTCATCAGTCAGCTCCTGTATTTGTTTTCCTGACTCCCCAGGGCCAGGGCTTGAAAATTTACCCAGCACCTGCTGACCCGAGGATCAAGCCCATTAGTCACCGCTGTAGCACGCCTGTCCTCAGGCCATGCCTCCTGCAATTTCAAGGAATGAAGCAGTTCGGCCTCCTTTTCAGCGGTTGCCACAGTTCACTGCAACAAACTGCCTCGCTCTCAGCTTTCCGCTGAATGCAGTAGCACGTGTTACTTCTGGTATAATTTATTATGGACCGTCTGTCCCTTCCTGGCTTCTCCCCCATGCCCCGGGGTCATGGACAATATCCGATGTCTTCCTGCTCGGTCCTGGTTGGTGTTTCCACCCACACGTATTCTGCTTTCCCTATTTTCTGACCCTCTTCCTTACCTTACATGTCCCATTGCTTTCTTCAAAAGTTTTTCTCTCGTAGTGCTTTGGAAAGTTTTGGTCAGTTCCTGAGCCGGCAGAGTGCAGCACACCGCTCCTTGGCAGGGCACGTTTGGGAATTCATAGAAAATAAGGGTTGAAGGGACCACAGGAGGTCACATCCAGTCCAACCCCTGCTCCAAGCAGGACCAGCCCCAACTACATCATCCCAGCCAAGGCTTTGTTAAGCCAGGTCTTCAAAACCTCCAAGGATGGAGACTCTACCACCACTCTGGGTAACCTTGTCCAGTGCTTCACCACCCTCCGAGTGAGACAGTTTTTCCTAAAATCCAACCTCAACCTAACTTGCTGCAGCCTGAGCCCATTGCTCCTTGCCCTGTCGTCTGCCCCCATTGAGAGCAGCCCAGCTCCATCCTCTTTGGACCCCCCTGCAGGGAGGTGACGGCTGCTATTCAATCCCCCTCAGTCTTCTCTTCTGCAAACTCAGTCAGCCCATTTCCCTCAGCCTCTCCTCCCCAGTCCAGTCCCCCAGCCCCACAACCATTTTCATTGTCCTCCAGTGGACTCTCTCCAGTGTGTCCACATCCTTTCTGTAGTGGGGGGGGGGCACAATTGGACACAGGGAATAGAGCCGAATAGAGGGAATAATCGCCTCTGATCTGCTGGCACCGCTCATACCAGTGCAGCCCAGGATGCCTGTCACCTTCTTGGCAACAAGGGCACGCTGCTGGCTCCTGTTCAACTTCTTGCCCCCTGTCCCCCCCAAGTCCTTTTCTGCAGAGCTGCTGCCCAGCCCGTCACCCCCAGCCTGCACCGGTGCAGGGGATTGCTCCCTGCTAAGTGCAGGACTTTCCACTTGTCCTTGTCGAACCCCATAAGATTTCTTTTGGCCCAATCCTCCAATTTGTCTAAATCAGTCTGAAATGGCACTGATTGTATATCAATCTGAATTTTTCACAGTGCACATTAGTAACGTTTCTGCCACGCAGCTGCCTTTCACATTGAATTCATTAGCAATCGGGGAAGTTTGCAGAAGCATCCAGACAAGGTGAGGCACCTTTTGAATTTGTGTCATTGCCACCCTAGTGAAGATTGTTGTCAAAGGATGAAATGCTAAAAAACCTTGGACAACAAAGGGTGGGAAAGGCCCTCTTTTTTCCTTTTTGGCGTTGGTGGTTCATGTGTGCCAACCAGCACTTAGAAGGAGGATGGGTGAGGCCTGTGCATGTCATGTCACGAAGGGAGTCTGGAAAGCCACGTGTCCCATTCACATGTAGGTACATTGCCATCATTTAGAAGTACGCGACTGTTCGTGGTATCCCTCATATCAGTCATACAGAAGGGGGACTCCTTTTCCCACCTTATTTTAGTCCTTGGCTTTTAAATAGAAGTCACTTCATCTTACCTGCTACATGGCAGTGTATTTTGCCTGACAGATTTCTTATGCAACTGTTACAAACGAGGATCCAGGCTGTAATGCCCAAAGGCAATTCATTTAAGACATCAAATGGGACTTGAGCTGCGTTGCAATTGATGGGAAGTGAGTAACTTTATCTCCAACACCACCCAGTTGCCCTCTAGTTTACTGCTAAAATGTGGTCCAAAGTCCGGGAATTATCCAGTTGAGAATGACTTTGGCACCTTCCAGTTCAGTAACAGCAAATTTCTGTCTTGCAGAGTTACCACTGTACTAGTTTCATGCAATGAGAACCATTTAATATGCAGTGGAGAAACAGTGCTACAAAGAAAATAAGATAAGGTGGGAATGTTGAATATTCATTTTTCATGGTTAGAGGGTATTTTTCCCATGGTTTAGTTATTCAAATGAGGTTTGGTTTGTAACTTCCACTTCAACAACAACGTCTTAAAGAAACATAACACGAATTACACCAGGTTTTCTGAGCTATCCCTGTTTTGTTTGTCATCTCAGCCTGGTAAGCTCTGTTGCTAGAATTGGGCCCAGGGGATTGACCCTTCGTGGCTATAAGCCTGGCTGTTGCACTGGAGGATTTGTTGGGATGTCCTGTCTCCAGGCTCTCGTTTTTCTTTCCGGCTTGGCTCTACTCGAGATG
>NW_017729015.1:20006451-20007978 GCF_001723915.1 Gavialis gangeticus
CGTTTTTCTTTCCGGCTTGGCTCCTCTGCTAAACTCTTTTGGGTTGACTTCGTGCTAGTGAGTTAGACCAAGACTTGTCTCTTGTCAGCTCTCCCTGGTGCTAAGGCTGCTGTGCTGTGGCACCTTGGAAATGTGCTTATACTCTGGGTTTTGCTGATGCCGGAAGGTAAAATGAGCAGGGAAACATTAAAACATCCCCAGCACCCGTGTCTTTTCTCAAGAGATGGAATATGACCAGTACTTCTATTTTTTTTTTCAACTTCTGATGAGTGTTTTTTTGTGGGGGGAGAGGGTCATGTTGTTGGGTTTTTCTTCTTCTTCTTTTTTGCTTATCTTTGTTCTGATCAATTAGAAGAAGGTTCTGACACCAGCCCCAGCTGCTTGGGTTTTTTCTGAGTCCTGCTTCCCCCTTTCTGACCTCTCACAATGGAAGGTGACTGATAAAGTGAATTAGTGGAGCCGAGTTTGTGCCTGTGAATTTGTAAGTGTGCTCAGAGCCACCCGGCTCTGACTCCTCCAACCTGTATATATTATTCTCTGTAGACGCTCAGCTTGATATTTGCACAGATTGCTCTCAGGGTTTCTTTGCATTTGCACTTGAGAGTGAAGCTCAGCATTTCTGCTGGCGCTGTCTGTTTGGAATGGCATTTTCCAAAGAACCCTCTCCATATTTCTGCCAAGATGACCATGCTCGCTAATGAACAAGGCGGGTAGCATCTCCTCCGGTACCTAGTATCATTGCACTGGCTATCATAAGCACCACGTGTGCGTGACCCTCCAATTCTGTACGGTCTCCCTAGAATAGATGAGGAACTTGCACTGAATGGAAAAATGCTTCTAGGCACTTGCTGTGTTGCAATTAGCAGTGAACCTGCACTACGGAGAGCATAGGTTGGTGCACGGCTTCTCCAAGCCGCTCTGGAGGCATCCTCTGCAGATACGGTGCTGCAGGACATAGAGAAGACCATAGTGTTTATTTCCGAGTTGGGAAAATGCACAAAATGGGGAGCTGGCCAAGCTGCAGGCCAGGCGGTCGTGTTCAGATTCTCCAGATCCAGCTGCGTGCCTCTGGGATTCTTTATTTCCTCCCCAAATGTTTCCTCCTTCCTTTCTCCATCAGCATATTTCAGTCTTCTTGTTGCTCAGGCCCATCATCTAGGTGCGGTGTCACTGCCCTCCCCCGAAGCCCGTACACTCAGATTGTTTCTAAATTTTGCTGGTATTTATTTTTTTCCTTAGAGGTCCAGCTTTTGCGTGCACAGCCAGACCAGAGCCCCTGTCCATGCCCTCATCAGCTCACCTACTTCACCATAATTTCTTCCCCTCTGGCTTTGACACCTCCAGTGCTGCAGCTCGTTAGAGGATGCCAGCGCCATTCGGAGCTCTAGCCCCAGTCTACCAGGGCAGACACCTTTCCCCTCCAATGTCCTGGCTACCAGTTGGGGGAAGATTAAACTTGATGGAGTATTTTTAATGTGTTTTTAAATATGGCACATATTTTTTTTGGGGGGGGGGGGGGGGGTTTTT
>NW_017729015.1:20008014-20014579 GCF_001723915.1 Gavialis gangeticus
TTAAATTTGGGACATTTTTTTTTTGGGGGGGGGGGGGGTGTTTCTCTTTTTCTTGCTTTCCCCATGTATCCAGTTGAACATCATCTGAGTCTCAAGCTGTGGCCTTCCCACCGACTTGCATATCTCGCAGCCTAGAGAGAGACGTCTGCCCCTGTGAGAAGCCCTCATGCTTAGTTTCCACTTTCCAGATTATCTGTCCTCCCATAAATTATTTCTCTGAATGGCGATGTACTGCCTGACATGAGTGACACTATTTAACATAAGACAAACTACCTGTAAAATGAGAAAACCTTTAAGTCTTTGGGGTATATTTTCAAGGTTATTCTAACATCCCAGTTAAATGCTAAGCCTCTGTTCTCCTAAAAATGAGCCTGTAAACATGGGGACACAATATAAATGAAAAGAAACCTTGCCTTGGAATTTAAATTGGTTTTCTCAGGTTGTACAATATTTGCATGAGGCATTTTGCTAACCAAATTCCTTTCCTGCTAACTTTCTCAATGACTTGGTTTTGTAATAATATTGAAAACAGTAATGACAGAGAATTGTGAATTCTTCCTTTTGCAAGAGGATGCAGGTTTGCTGTGTGGGGGTAACTGGGATACCTGCCCCCTCCCACCCCCTTACCCAATATGCAGCGGCTTCAGTTTTGCATCAGTCTGATTGTTTTCCCCCAAAGCACTTGCCTGGGGATGGTTTGAAAGTGGACTCTGTACACACAGAAGAGTAACAAAAAGGGGGCTGCTACCCTGGACACAAGGGTTGGGTTTTTTCAACGGTGTTTTTGCATCTAGCCTTTCCCTTTGCAGATTATTTGCTGTTTCTGCCTCCATTTCCAGCAAGCAGCATGCTCTGACTAAACCCATTTCTCCAGGTCAGAGTGAGATTGATTACCCCCCGTGTTTCAGGGACTGCTTGTGTCTCCAGGCATAAATTCTGCCCTGCATTTTCTCATGCTGCTGCTTTTGGCACTGGGATGCAACAGTAAGTAATAGCGTGGGGCAGGGCTCAGCATGTCATGCATGCAGCCGTATGTCACAACAAATGGATTTACAAAAGCCACTGATATGATCCACAAAGCAAAATTTTTTGCACCGTGAAATCCCTCCTTGGAAAGGGAATCTGGCCAAAACACCATTACTCCTAGGCTGAAAATGTAAAACATCAAGATTGCTAGTTGCACTCTCAAACGCTACGGTAATAGGTGAAGCAGGGAAGAATCTCTTGCTTTTAACAATGAACAGCATTCCTTGTCTGGCATTATAATATAATTACTGCATAGTGTAATAAAACATAACAAAAATAAGGTAACATGACCAAAAATGGATGGTAAAAGCTTTAAAAGCCTTCTTCCAATTACAGAGTGCACAGTCGCTTAGGCTGGAGCCCCTCCAGATATGATTTGGCATAGCCGCTTTATTGTTATCTAGGGCTTGTTATGATGAACTTAATGTGTCCTCATGTCTGACTCCAGTTCCAGATTTGATTCAAATGTAAGGCAGCATATGCTTCCCTGCAACAAGGGCTGCATGGGAACTTGGGCTCCTTTACACAAAGAAGGATTTCAGTGCCGGGAGCGTACTGGGATCTTTGGAGCTTTCTGGTCTCTGCCAGGGCTGCCACGACCGTGGATCCAAGCTCTTTTTGGCTGGGATTTGGTGTTTGTGAGCCCCCTACTAATGGTTTCCTGAATGTGAATGTGAATTTTCTCACTAGGAGAGTATTAAAACACTGGGACGGGTTACCCAGAGAGGTGATGGACTCTCTGTCCGTGGACAAGGCCGTGGCTGGGATGATGGAGTTGGGGCTGGTCCTGCTTGGAGCAGGGGCCTGGACTAGATATGACCCCCTGAGGTCCCTTCACACCCTCATTTTCTATGATCGTATAATTCTTGAACTTGGCACAGGTCAAGCAGGGGGACGAGGGCACTGTCAACGTCCTGCCACTGCAGGGACGGAAAGCAGTTGGCTAAATATATACTCAAGACATCCAAGGAAGAGGGTCATGAGAGAGACATGAAAACCCCCACAATCCATGCTGATCTGCCCCTGATTTGGCTCAGTCTGACCCTGAGCAGAGCAATAGGACTCTCTAGCCAGGAACCAGCAGAGGTATCAGCACATCGCAGTCAAAATCCTCCTCCCCACCCAGGTTTCACTTTTTGCCCAGTTGAACTAAGAAGATTGGGCATGACCTGCTGATGCCATGATGGAGTCGGTGGGGGAAGGGAGCGGAGGGTTTGAATTTCCTAGATCTGAGAAGCATGGAGGAACTTCCCTGAGGAAAAACACGGAGCCAAAGAAAGTATTGAGTGGGCAGTCGTGCTACTCTGCTCCCCTTCTTACAGGTCTAGGACTGAAAAAAGAGACTGCTTACTCAGGTGGTTAAGATGCAGAGAGAGGAGTGGAACATAGCGAAAGCCTTGCATACAGTCTTGCATGCCATCAGGGTCAGAAGATAGAGAAAAATGGGTGGATTCAACCTGTATAAAGCTAAGGAGCTGGCTGGCAGCACAGCAAAAAATAAAAACACTGTAAGAGCGACGTGCAAGAGAGATGAAGGCAGAGCCTGCCCCTGGTCCTGGCAGGCATGTACCCTGCCTCTTGCGTGATAGTGCTGAAGAGGGACGGCTGGACAAAGGAGGTCATTTTGGTCTCCCAAGGCGTGTGCTGTATTGCAGCCAGACGGGACTGCTGGCAACTCTGCCTTCACCGGGGAAGCAGCCTCTTCAGGTAGACCCCACATCCTCCCCGCCGCAGCAATTCACAGTTGAACTCAGATCTTGGGAGAAAAGTCCGCGCCGAGGGGCGTGCTTCAGTGAAGGAACACGACAAATCCTCTCCCGGTTCCTAATCATCGTGCAGCTGACACCAAGAGATGTTTGTGCTGCCAATTTAACGAGGGGCAGTGTGGGTGGTAAGATAAGTCTCGGTTCAGACATGAACGTTTGGGTGCGGTAGTTTATACCCCATGGCAGACTGCTTCAGGCAAACAGCCAGCATGTGAGAGAAGGATACAGCAGGGCAATCTGAACGGATCTGCAAACAAGCCCTGTTGCTTGTGATCCTTTATTGCTCACTTCTTAGAGGGTTCTTGTTAAAGGCTTTTTTTATCTTGCACTGTGTCCTCTGACTCAGAGCTTGGATCTGAAGGTGTTAGCGATGTAGGCAGCTAGTGAGATGCATAAAATATTTGGGAAAGGGCAGGAGAGTCAGCCTGTGCAATCAGATGTTGATTTAGCACCTGGCACTTTCTTCTGTTAAGGTGCTTTATGGAAAGTCCTGGAGAGCTGAGAACTCCGACCCTCCGCGCTTTGATCTTAAAGCAGGGCTAGCAGGTTAAGTGCTGTGTACAATCATGTCGCACTATAAAGAATAATCATAGGTTACTGTTTACTCCCTTCTGCACCCATGTTGCTGGTTGAGAAACTGGAATTCCAGTTCTCCTGCCAATGATACGGCAAAAGAGAAAGGGAAGTTACGTAACGTGAATGCCAGTGACCAGTGGAGACTGTGCCCGATTGTCCAGGAGTCTTAACCGAGGAGAAGGAAGCATCATTGATTAAGTCATTTAAAATTAAGCTAAGGAGCCTCTTGGAAAATAGAGTGAATAAAAGAAACCCCTGGATCTTCTGTTCAGATTCTTTTCCTTAAAATCAAAGAAAATTCAGGTTGGAAGGGACCCCAGGAGATCACATCTAGTCCAACCCCCTGGTCAAACCAAGACCAGCCCCAAATACATCATCCCAGCCAAGGCTTTGTCGAGCCGGGTCTTCAAAACCTCCAAGGATGGAGAGTCCACCACCTCTCTGGGGAGCCTGGTCCAGTGCTTCACCACCCTCCTCATGAGCAAATCCTTCCTAATATCCAACCTCAACTTCCCTTGCTGCAACCTGAGCCCATTGCTCCTTGTCCTGTCATCTGCCCCCACTGAGAGCAGCCCAGCTCCATCCTCTTTGCAGCCCCCCTGCAGGGAGGTGAAGGCTGCTGTTCAATCATGATGGGTCTGATGAGTGTCCTGGAGCACAGGGGAAACCTGCCAAGGGCTCCCAACTTCTTGAATTATCTCCTGAGGGTCTAAGGGCAGGGTGCCTATTGCAGTTCTAGTACACGCGATATGTTTATCTGGGCTTCTGTGGGGATGCGTGTTTGGGCAGAGAAAGAGAAGTGCCGTAGGGATGCCGTGTCTTGTTCTCTCTTCCCCATGTCAGGTCAGTCAGAACTAACTGCAATAAAAGAGCGGCTCTAAGAAAATCCTCAGCTGCAGCTCAGTGCAGCATGCACCCGGTGTCTCTTTTGGGCTGGTCCGGGGCTGTGTTCTCTCCCCTCATCGAGCCCATCCCAGGCTGAACAGGCAGCATCGGCTCCCTGAAGATGGAGTTGCTTTGTGTACTTCTGTGTGCAAGATGCAGGCGGCCGTGAGCTTCTCTTTGCCCATTGTAAGCCAGGCATTTCCCTCCAGGTGAGGCAAGCAAGAAAGTGATACCTGGGCATAGTTTCAGAAGACCACCTGAAAAGCCCCAGGGCTCCAGGTAACTCTGAAGATAAGCTGGTTGCTGTAGAAAAAGCAGCTGGGCTGCTGATCCCAGAGGGACAAGCCCTGGAATACGCCCAGGTAAAATCCTTCGAAAAGAAATCTTTCCTGGACTCACAATATCAACAGCTTTGGTATCACTTAAACTTTGGATGTTTTTCTCTTGTTTTTTTTAATTGCCTGCCAGGCTATTGAAAGGTAATGGGTATGTTTTTCCCTGCTGGCAGGTAAAATGACAGACTAACAAATACTTCTATCTGTGAACCAGTTCATTGCTACTGTTAACGTGGGCAAAGAAATGTTTGGGTGAAATGTGAGCTAATTGGATGCATTTGAACACACGCAATTTCCACACACTGCTCATATTTATACTCCTGAAAATACAACCGAGTTGGCTATCACCATGTATTACACAGAGATAACGGACACATTTTCAGCTCCATTTGTTATAACCACCGAGTGATTTTTATTGCCATCATACAAGCTAAGCTGGTGCTGTTTCGTTTTTATTCACTGAATAGTGACAGGGCTACAGCTGCTCAGTTTTTAAAAATAACTCTTTTATACTAGCTAGGACAAAAATGTAGCCAATATAACAGTCATCCACCATGACAACTTCTGCTATGCTGCTTCCCTGCACGGTCCCAGACACAAAGCCGCCGGCACGCCGGACACGCAGGCAAACCTCTCCGGCCTGGTGCAGACTCGTGGAAGTGGAAATTGTCTAGCAGAAGTTTTCCCCTGGTTTGAGCCCTCTGGTTAAAAGCTTCAGGAGTCCTCGGCTCGAGCATTAGTCCATGCTCAGCTCTGGAACTGGACTGGGACAAGACCCTTGTGAACCAGCTCTGACAAAGAACCGGCGTCTTATTTTTCCTTACTTCTTTAGTGTGGTGCAGTCCCAGCAGAGGCATTAGTCTGCTCTCCCCTCTGCCCGCTCCTCTCTTCTTTGCTCCAGCATGCGGAAAGGAGCGGAAGTGAGCCACAAACCCCAGCCTGCCCTTGCAGCCCAGCTGCTTTGGTAGCATCTTGAATCCCCTTCTAGGAACGATGGACAAAGAGCAAGAGGACGGGGGTTGGATCCTCAGACAACTCTGAATGTCAAGTCATATGTGCCCAAGCAGGGGTGCAGTTATAAGCTGTCGCTACAAATCCAGGGGCGTGAGTTCAAGCCTGCATTGGGCTTGGGCTGAAGGCTCCCAATCAACCCAGCTGTAAAGAGGAACCTGCTCATTCTGCCTGGAAGAGTTGGAGGTGCTGAATGTGATAGGAGCTACCTCCCTCCGCTACGTGCCATTCGGCTACGGACTTCATAGATTTCATAGACGTTAGGGCTGGAAGGGACCTCATGAGAGCATCGGGTCCGGCCCCCTGCCCCAGGGGCGGGAAATCAGCTGGGGTCAGATCACCCCAACGTCCAGTGCACCATAACCATGCAAAGCTGGTGCCACATCACCTCACCCCTGCCTCCACCCTTGTGCTGCAGCTGCTGCTGCATGGCCTCCCTGCTTGTGGAGCCCTGAGCACGCCAGGGCAGGGGACCAGGTGGACATGCTCCTGCTGATGCCACATCTGCCCTGGCTTTTTTCTCTCTTCTCAGTGGAGGGACCTGTGACAGTCCCCCCTGTATGAGGAGTGAAGGCTGCTTCCTGCCCTAGCTCCCTTGTAGGGGGTGGTACCATTACCGTGCTATTCACCTGATCGCCCTGTGCTCTGTTCCCTTCTTCCCTGCCTTGTCTCTCATTACTCCACCCCAATTAGGAGGGGAATGCATTTGCAAACAGAGCACTCTCTTTGACTTTGGTATTTGTAAAATGCACGTGCTGTGGTCCATTGGGGCAAAGTTTCCACTGGTCATGTCTACATGTGCATTTATACCGACTTAAATTTACTGTGCAGTAAGTGGGAATAGGCCAACATGTACATGTGCAGGCGTTAAAGCACATTAACGCTGTGTGTTGACTGACTTGGGATTAAAGATAGTTCCAAGTCAGTCCACACACACACACACACACACACACACACACACACACA
>NW_017729015.1:20014596-20016783 GCF_001723915.1 Gavialis gangeticus
ACACACACACACACACACAGTTACTGCACAGTAAAGTGTCTACACGTGTGTTACTGTGCAGTAACTAATTGGGCATAAATTTGATACCTGCATGATGCAGGTATCAAATTTACCCTCAAGTCAGCGTAAGTCACCATATTGATCGCACACGTGTAGACTGTGCAGTAATTTTGGATACTGTGCAATAAATGCACACATGTAGACGTGCCCACTGTCTCCTGGGTGGGAGTGAAAGCCTGGCTGGGCACTGGGATTGCACGTGGGTTGCAGCAAGCAAAATGGGATTTGCCTAATCAGTCCCCTGCTGCACGTCTCTCCCATGGGCTCCCTAACTAAACTAAACTCACCAGCTGGTGCATCAGTGAGGGGCACTTGCTTTGCTTTTGCCTTTTCACAGGGTGGCCAAAGAAGGCAAAGCTCACTCATTGCTTGCAGGAAGTGTTTTGTGCACCTCTCTCCAGTTCGAGTCATCCAACATTAGAGGTCTTGAGGGATGGTGGCACTTTCTGCTGCTTTTCTGTGTCCCTTCTCCATCTGGAAAGGTTTTTCATCCCAAGGATGCTGCGTTGCTTCTGAAAAAAGCTTGTTTCATTCAGGAATCCCTCCCAAATCCACACATTTCTTTGTTGTCTTGTCAAGGAGGTTTACTTCGCTACCAGATCAGGTTTAAAGTTTTCAGTGTGTTGCTGAAGATTGCCTTGGTAGAGAGAGAGCAGTATAAATTGCAGCTAAAAATATAATTTTTCTATAACTGTCATAACAACATTTGGGCTAATTGATTCTCAATAGAATAATGACATCCAGTATGTAGTGAGAAATATTCATGAAGGAATCTGTGAAAACCTAGACTTGCCTCAGAGCCTTGGTATAGCAGCAAGATTCATTAGAGTCCATTATTTAACGAAAAAAATAAATTAAAAACCAGCAGCTGTTAGGGATTCTTTTCCCCACCGATTTCAAGAAAGTTGGAGTTCCTGTTAGTGTCAGTGAATTTGTACTTGGCAGAAGTCCAGCGCTGAAGGACGTCTGCAGAGCATGTGCCCCTAATGAGAAGGCCAGAGAAATACAGCAGAGGGGAACATGGATGGAGGATGCAGAATGGCAGTACGTGGAGGGAGAGCCACAGGTAGGAGAGCGCCACGCTTGGGAAACATGGGTTGCATTGGCATAGGTGATTAGAGAGCTGGAGCAGGAGAGGCAGGTCTCCGAGTGGTCACAATAAAGCTGTATGTCACTTGTACTGTCTGCTTTATCCGGAGATCTTGGAGTGCTCCTTAAACTTGGCCAACGCTCGGTGTGCCGTGGAGCGGTGGATCTCCTGCTGACTTCACAGCGCTGTGGGCAAAACCCTCTTGCGGCAGAGGTGCCTGCCAACACACTGGAAATGGAGTCACCTTCTAGGTGGTACCTTTTGAAATGGGGAACACAGCAAAGCAGGGCATGGAGAGCAGGGCATTCATCTGAGGCTTCATGCAAATGTCTGGTTTGCAGAATAGCACGGCCCAGCTGGGGTCAGTAGACTGGGGCTGACACCTAACGCGCAGATGTTTTGAGTTAGCTACGCTTGTAGGATTTCTAGCAACACGGTCGATGAGGCAGTGGAGTGCTCAGCGAAGGTGGGTGGAGATCCTGGCTCTTCATGAGAAGATAATGCTGGCACACACTGGAAGATAGTGCTGTAATATACTGAAGATCGTGCTGTGATATGTCTGGAGAAGAAGAGACTCCTGTTGTAGTAGGCAGATATCCCAAACAGGGAACAGCTACTCCTCACCATCCTCTTGAGGATGGCACTTGGGCATGGGATCTAGCAGAGATCCCTCACTCCACCAGTGCCTGATGACTGATCCTTGCACCCTCTTCTAGCCCTGTCTGTCTTCTGGAGGTGCCAGGGGAGACGGCTGTACCAGGATCGGCGTGTGCTCCCTGCCCGTGGTGCACATCCCAGGTGTTTCCCACTTGCACAGACATGGAAGGAAGCTGAACCCAGCCTCGTGCGCTTTGTACAAGCCAGACCAAGTCCTAAAAAATAGTGAGCCAAGCTGTAGCTGAAAGCAGGTGGCCTAAGCAAAATGCACAGGGGAATCACAGGCAGCCGTTCGAGGAGTGCTCTTCCAGGTCTTCATAGTCTGCATGCAAGCAGCCATTTATTCCCACCGTGCCTGGAGGTCTGACTTCTGTGTTGGC
>NW_017729015.1:20021783-20037660 GCF_001723915.1 Gavialis gangeticus
AGCCCTTCGAGGAGTGCTCTTCCAGGTCTTCATAGTCTGTATGCAAGCAGCCATTTATTCCCACCGTGCCTGGAGGTCTGACTTCTGTGTTGGCTCAGCTGTCCCAGGATGTCTTGCTTTAGGGCAGGTGATCGCATCCTGCCCCCATTTGGCAGCTGTGACATCTGCCGGGCAGCATCAGACTGAAATCTCTGAAGAATGAAGGAACCAAAAGCTGCTGGTTATTTGGGGAGCAGAGGAGGAGGAAGCAGCAGCGAGGGCACGTCTCGAATCCAGGAGCACCCATCCACCCAAATCTTGGTTCATGCAATTCTGTGGGTGTTGTTGTGAAACGTGTGGCAGGCTCAGCAGCTCTACTGAGATCCTTCCAAGGCGTGAAGACGACTAGTCTGCTTTTTCTCCCATGGCCTAATCTTGTTTGTATCAGACAAACGTAGAAGTGGGGTCGGAGGGACCTTGTAGATCTTCAAGTCCGACCCCTTGCCTGGGCAGGAGAAAAAACTGGGCTCAGATGACTCCTGCCAGGTCGGCGTCAAGCCTCCTCTTAAAGCCCCCCAGGGTAGGAGCCAGCACCACTTCCCTGGGAAGTTGGTTCCAGATCCCAGCCGCCCTGACCGTGAAGTCGTTCTTACGGATGCCTAATCTAAACCTCGTCTCCAACGACTTGTGGCCATTATTCCTTGTTATGCCAGGGGGCACTAGGGGAAACAAGGTCTCCCCCAAACCCTTCTGGTCCCCCCTAGTGAGTTTATAGACAGTCACCAGGTCCCCCCTCAGCCTTCTCTCATGAAGGCTGACCAGGTTCAGGTCCCGCAGTCTCTCATTGTAGGGTCTGCCCTGCTGTCCCCGGATCATGCAAGTGGCCTCCTCTGGACCCTCTCCATGCTGTCCACATCCCTCCTGAAGTGCGGCGCCCAGAACTGGACGCAGTACTCCAGCTGCAGCCTGACCAGTGCCGCATGGAGGGGGAGGATCACCTCCTTGTCCCTGCTTGAGATGCACCTGTGGATGCACGACAAGATGCGGTTAGCCCTGCCGACCGTGACCTCGCATTGTCGGCCCATGTTCATCTTGGAGCCAATAATGACTCCAAGATCTCTTTCTGCCTCCGTGCTCTCAAGAAGGGAGTTTCACATCTTATAGGTGTGCTGCTGGTTACTGCTGCCCACATGCAGCACCCTGCACTTGTCAGTATTGAAGCGCATCCTGTTTTTGTTAGCCCACCCCTGTAACCTGCCCAGGTCTTGCTGCAGTCTTTCCCTCCCTACTAGCGTGCTCACCTCACCCAAAATTTTGGTATCATCAGCGAATTTAAACAGGTTGCTTTTCACTCCGTCGTCCAAATTGCTGATAAAGAGATTGAACAGCGTGGGCCCAAGGACCGAGCCCTGGGGGACTCCGCTGCCCACTTCCCCCCAGGTCGAATATGACCCGTCCACCACCACCCTCTGAGTGTGACCCTTCAGCCAATCTGCAATCCGTCTGACAGTGTAGGCATCAATGCCACAGTCATCTAGTTTTTTAATGAGGATTTGTAGTTTGCTCCGTGTCGGGAAAAAAAGCCCTGATGGTGATACAGTGCGATGCCACAGGCGGCTGTAATCTTGTCTTCCCCCTACAGCTGCTGGCTAGCAGACAAGGCTTGGTGGGGAGGAGCCACCTGAATGATTTGGGGAGTGGGAAAACCTTTGGGTTTTTTCTCTGTTAAGTTTGAGCTGTTTCTGTATGTGCCTCAGAAGTCACCGGGGCTGCAGGGCTGGCTTTGCTCTTTGTCCATCTTTCCTGTCCACATGCAGGGGGGCTGGACCCAACGATGTGCAAGGCCCCTTCCAGCCCCTAACCACTATGAAAGCAGGACCACATCTAGTCTCACGTTCTTGCAGGTTGGAAAGCATTTCACATCGCTCAGCTTCAACTCTGAATTCAGATAAGCATTCAAGTATTTTCCTGGCTTCCAGCTGCAGATCAGCGCAGTTGTTTCTGTAGCTGGGCTCCCAGTCCTGCCTTTGCAAATCCTGGAAACGTGCCATAGTCCCGGGAAAACTACAGCGCTTCCACCCACAGGCCAAACGTAAAAGCAATCTGCATGGCATCTAGCTGCTTATTGTTAATTCACGTATTGTAACGCTGGCCACAGTGGTGCTCGCCGCCGTCTGTGCTGACATTGTTCCGTTGCCGTTGCTAATGATGTGGCTCTGACATTGTGCTGACTGCATGCCAGCCATCTGCTGAGTTCGGCTGGGGTATTTCGCTCCCCGTGCTCTGGGGCTGTGGGATCACTGGGGCATGATCGGGAGCACTTGACAGCCACAAGGGCTCAGCAGGGAATCTGGGATGTGGGCCAAGGCCGTCACAAAGACTGTCGTTTTATTACGGTTTCATTTGCTTGTGGCTACAGCGTGGTCATTACCCCAGTTGCGTTTCACCGGGACCAAGGTTAAATCACGGCAGTTTCCCTTTGTTCTTCTTGTCCTTTGGAGGGAGAAACGTTACCGTTTGCTACCATGGCAAGAGGCAGTCGACACGCCGTGTTCGGTGCAAAGGGGCTTCTGCGCAGGGTTGGTGGCATTCAGTCGTCTCACCCCTGATCCAAGATGCTCGGGTTTGGGATTTGGTATCCTGCCTCAGCATTATCTTTCTCCATTATTGAGGTCCTGGAGCGAACGGCTTATGCCATCTAATTCTTTCATTTAAGCTGCTTAGCCACCAGCTACACAACCCCCATGTTGTGTAATGTTTTCTGAGGTGGGAAATTAGAGGTGAGCATCAAAACCGATTAACACCAGGCTTCTTGCTAAAGCAAAGAGCACTTGGCTCACGCCAGCCATCTTGATGCACCCAGAGAGCTGCCCTTAATGCCAGGGTAACTGGGATGAACATGACTCAGAAAGTAGGCAGGAGATGAGCAAAGTCTGTATTGCTTTCATCCAGCTCATCAATGCTGGCATTATTTAGGCATCTGAACAACAGATGAATGTGTGGGCCTTTCCCACTGCTTTTATACAAACCCTTTGTTCTTAATCAAAGGAACTGACGTTAGATTAAAAATCGCTGGCAAGTCGTAGCTGAGACACGTGCTGCAAGAGGACAGAAGCTGGAGGATAGTCCTGACACTGCCTCTTCCTCTGAGGTTTGCGAGTGCAAACAGCTCGAACAGAATGCAAAAATATGCACCGGTGTAATATCATGTTTAGACTTTTCGGGCAAATTCATATTCATGGGAGCAGTAACTAATCTTTCCTGCTCACATGTAGTCCCTTGTATTACTGTATATGACAGCTTCAGTGAAACCTCCTTGGCTTAAGCTTGCGATGTTTCATTAGTTCTGTAACTGGGTGTCAGGGCTTTTGTCTATGGATAATCCCAGCCACGCTGTTACGCCCTGTGTTCAAGTATTTCAGTTTCTCTGTGCTAATTCCCATTTTAAAAAAGAGAAAATGGTGACTGATTTCCTTGTTCAAATAAGTACCTGTCTGCATAGTCAAGCCTGTCAGTGGAAGAAAACAAAAAGGTGTTTATTGCCATCAGTAGAGGTAAGTAGGTAATGTCATAAATTGGGAAGGAGATAACAGATGCTAATTGTAATAATGTTGTTTTGACTCATTACTTTTATTTCTCAACTTTTCCCCTCCCCTCCTGTTCCAGATTTACATTTCGGTGTGTGCATGACTGCATAGAGGCAGTGTATAAAGTTTCACCTAGGTGAGAAAGGAGAAGTAAAGAAAATATAGGAGTGGGGGAGAAAAACCAGGAGAGGGAAAGAAAATACAGCAAGACCAGATATGATTTGTATCATCAGCAGTTCTACTTGGCAAGATTGCAATAAGAGATTAGGATGGCGCAAAGTTACTTACAAATCCAACCCCATTATTCATGTAGCCGAAGGAAGACAGCTCCTTGATGGGCACGAGGAGCCGTTTCTAGAATTGCTTATCTTATAGATGGTAGGTAGCAGAAATTGTAGCAATTAGCAGTGGCGACGTAATTAATATTTACCTCCCTCAGAGGCAGAAACCTTGCTCAGTGCAAAGACAATGACATATTCATTGAACGTGAGATTTTGGTATTCTCTGCAGCAAAAATGACTCTATCTCCTGATAGAGATTTTTTTGGAGCCCAAGTTTACAATGACTCATGCAGACGGCAAGAGCCAAGAAGCTGATCTAGCGACACACGTTGAAAGTCTCTCTCCATCTCCGGAAAGGATTCATAATGCTAGCTGTTATAAAAAGCTATTGTGTGGAGCCAAGGTCCAGCTCAGCTGGGAAAGGAGTCCTTCAGATGCTGTAACCCAGTATAAAAGACGGTGCCGGCCCTTGCTCTGTGTCCCTGCCTCTTTACGGGCAAACCACTTGCAAAGATCCCGGGCACTTCCCAACTAGGCTATCCAATCATTCAGACTCCTGTGTACTAAAGGCCTTTTAAACAAAGTGCATAGCTGTGCTTTTGATAGATCGATGACCTAGAGGACAAGTCCGTTCAGCACCTGTGATAAAACAGTGAAATCTGTCATAAATCTGCCCGGGAAACCCCCCCTCCGGTTTACGTTATAAAGAGAAAGAGGCCCATTATTAGCCTAGCCTGCAAAAGGTACTGGCAAGGGTGAGAGACAACTGGGTTGGTGACTAATTTTGTAGGAGGTGAAAAATAGATCTTGGAAACTCAACTTCCTAGTAAGGATCTGGCAGAGAGCACATGATCCTAAAAGCCCATTATGTGGTCCCTATAACCTGAATTAAACCATCTAAATGCAAAGAAGAGTCTCACCTGGGTAAATGGGAAGGCAATGTTTGGTAAAGTGCGGTGACAGATGCTTCGGGGTTTTTAACGGCAGTTTGTTTATGGGAAATAGGAGCTCGCAAGCCATTCTGCTGCCTCTGCAGAGTAAATTATCAGGGAGCTTGCACTCGGTGTTACTCGTGTTAGAGAAGTATCAACTTGCTATGATATATCTGCCTAGAAAAGCCATCCATAAAAGGGACACCTTATCAAGGATCAACTGAAAGGAAATAAATTGCCAAGATTTATTGATTATGGTGAAATGGAATTGACAGTCCGTAGTCTGTAACTCGGCTTCCTGTAACTGCTGGAAAAATTGTTACAATAAAAAAGTCGAATTACAGAGATGAAACATTGTGAACGCTTGCAGGGGAAATAATGTCTGAATGAAATACAAAAAATGTCAATGGACGGTTAGCATCAGGGACTTCGGTAAATGAGCAGGGGAAGCAGAGCTGTTGCAAGCTAGGTTGATGCCCTCGTCTCCCCATACCACCCTTTCCTTCAGTTATGTACATATATGTATTGCACACGCTATTTGTAGCTCACTTTGGAGAGCAGAGTCCTGTTGAACCAGCTTAGGGCAACGGTCCGACAAATGCATAATGGTCTTTTGCTGGTCATATGGCCAGGAGTCTGGCAAGGGGCTGTGTATTCATGGAAACTGCTGTGTACAGTGAGAGGGGGGTCTTCTACCTACCTTGCCTTCGCCCTGAGTTTGGATGATGCCCATCAGCATCCATGTAATGGCACACTATTTCTTTCCTGGCTCATATAAAATGATACATTTTTAAAAGTACATTTCAACACCTTATGATTCAGGGATAGTTGTACAGTCCCATTATACTACTAGGGATATAGCAAGGGAAAAACAGTGGGGTTGGAGTGCTATGATAGCTCTGGTGATCCAGAAACTAACAAGGTGCAAGGGTTTTTCTCTGATATCCCTTATTGGAGTGACTGTATAGTTGGATGAGATGCTGGACAAGCTTTCGGCACAAAATACTCACTTTGTGCCTGAAAACCCAAAGAAGGGAGCTGAGGAAGGGAATTTTGTGTCCAAGAGGGTTGTCCGAGATCTCTCCCAACAGTTGGTTCAATAAAAGATATCAGGCTGTATAGTTGGGAGAGATGCTGGACAACCTCTTGAGCACAAAATCCCCTTCCTCAGCTCCCTTCTTTGGGTCTTCAGGCATGAAGTGAGTACTTTGTGCCCAAAAGCTTGTCCAGCATCTCTTCCGACTATACAGTTGGGCTGATAAAAGGTATCACAAAAAAACCCCTCATCCTCTGCTTGATCCAAGGTATTTGGGTAACACCGAATCGCCTGTGACATAGAGGGAAGTCAGGAGAGACGGTCAAGTGTCACCTGCTAGCCTGGATTTCAACAGACGTGTCTACGTGCTGCGTTCAGGTTGCAGACCAGCAGCTCGGAAGTCTGCCTGAAGCTCCTGGGTGGTGTGGGATGTTATCTTAACCTCAAGTTACGTTGTAAATATTCCTTGGTAGCTCAGGAGAGAAACCTTTGAGCAGCATTGATTTAGAAGCAAGAAACAAACCACAAACAGCTGGAGCAATTGTTAAGCATAAACACTTAAAACCCCCTGGAAAGGTCTAGGAAGGCCAAGCAAGCTCAGCTGTATTGCAGCATCCATTTGCCTTCCAGTCTCTTTCCCGTCTGTTAAACGTCCAGTATTAGCAACAGGAGCCATGTACTGTTTACTTAAAATGCACTTTCCTGAAGATGCCATTAGACCAGATTGGGCCCAGTGGAAGAAATAACCTAGCTGTATCAAATCCATTTTTAAGACCGTCTCAACATTATCCAGGCTCTTGACACGATGCTCGTGGCACTTGGCTGCCAGATCACGTGCCGTCCTCTCTCGTGCCCCTCCAGCTGAATTGGCTGTTTAATTTGCAGGCTCTGCAAGGCAGGGGCAAGGGGCGGGGGTGGGATAATTAGGTATTCACTGGCCAGAGGGAGAGTGTGCGGGAGCCTTTACTGCTGCTTTGTCGCTAGGGCACTTGCCCAGGACTGCGGAGATCTGGGTTCTAGTTCCTGGACCTCAGAGGCAAGCTGTAATGACAGGGCAGTTGGACAAAAGCAGGGAACTGGCATCAGGTCTTTGTGGAGGAGGAGGAGGGTTCAAGTCTAACTGCGGGAGAGAGTTCATGGCCGTGAATCCCATGGGGAGGCAGGCACCCAGCAGCAAGGGCTGCAGCTCCAGCTTTGTTCTTCCCCATGGTGCTTCCTACCAGCTCTACCTCCAGCTAGGAAGCTGTTGTGCATCCCACTGTTGGGCTCCTAACTGGCCCCAGGCCTGGAGCAGGAAGCCCAGCCCGGGTGGTGGGGTCTACTAGGAGTCAAGGTGCCTGGAGGTTAGGCAGTGCGGGGCCTATGCGCTCTTCTCAATCCAGCCCCATGCCTCGTGGGCACCATTTGTCCAACACAGTGTACCAGCTGCATGCACTGCCCCGTCCATCAGCCAAACCCTGCACGCTGTCCAGCAGACTTGGTGGCATTGCACCTCTTCCCCCAGCTCCTTTCTGCTGGGCATTTGAACCTTGCATTAGCCAACGTGCTTGGGCTCCTTGCAGCAGGGGGTTGCAGGAAAGCCTGCACTAACTCCTCAGTCCTAAACCCTCTGCATAAGCATGAATAGGAATGAGAGTTAAATACATCAGCTGCACAGGCTAATGCTGGAGCACAGACCAATTTCACAGAAGGCTGATTGGATGGCGCTCGGTCGACATTGTACCGCGCGCGTTAGTCTATCTGGAGAGCTGGCGCGGAGGAAGTGGCTCCACATATGAGTTGTTTATATTCTGTGTATGTGGCGAGAGCAGGTATTCGAGTGGTGAAGTCTGCTCCATAAGACTGATTTGTTGCTGCTGTGCCTCGTTAATCAAATCTTACTACAAGAAAGTCTAATGCAGCTGCTTGCAGGTCATTGTGGGAAAGATTGTAAGTATGCAGCCAGTCTTGAAAGGGAGAGAGAACATGGCCATAAGTCTTTCTAGTAGCAGACATCTCTGCAATGAGCTGTAGCTGGCATTTTCTAGGACCTTTCCATAATCTTTGGTTCAGGGGTAAGGATTTTTTCATGAAGATGACTGGAATTTAGGGAGAACCGGGGGGTGGAGAGGGTGCCTGTCAGCAGCTGTCAGCATGAATCGTTAGTGCCAGCATTGGAAACTGCTCTTAGGCAGAAGAGGGAAAAACCTCCTATAGAGACTGGAAAATGAAAGTCTGCAGGTCTGGGAAGACAATTCCTACAGAACGGGAAGGAAGCAGTAGAAGGAAATTGTTTTGATTTCTGTTGAAATGCCTGCTCTTGGCTTGCATGAAAGAGTTCAGTGCTAGGACTATGTATGAATAGAGATTCTGGAAAGCATCCTCTGCTAAGTAGAAATATTCACCATCTTTTGTAATTCCTCTGCACGTAATGTGTAAAAATAGCCTGTTCGGAGAGCAGGCAGAATCTTTGGGAACGATCAAGTTCCCCTCTTGGTTCTGCTTTCAAACCTCTCATCCCCCTACAGGTGAAATTTAATTTGAGACAGTCATTAGTGAGACTGCTAATGAAGCAAATTCCTAACATATACACACCGTTTTGTGCATTGTCAGATGTTTCCTGCAAATAATTTCTTAACAGGGAGCTTAGGACAATGGGGTTGTTTGTGGGCATCATGGGGAAGGTGGTTATTTCCCTTATTAAATAGAATAGATCTGTTTTGTGGTGTTTTTTAAATTCACTTTATTTCAGAGTTGTGAAAGTTAAGGGCTGTCAGTGCTGGAAATTGAAATCCTCTCCATATGCCAGGTTTTAAATAGCTAGATAGAAACAAGTTTACACAGGCTGATTTTCCTCATCTCAAACTTGCATCGACTCCACTGTTCAGACAAGAACAGATTTTACCTTCCCTCCACCCCCACTCCTTCCTAGGCACTTAGAGGGGATATTTCTGCTTGTTATTAATGAAGAGAATTTCCTCGGCTTGTCCGTAAAAGAAATCATTGCTCAGGTAAAGGGCTCACGTAATAATGAGTCTCCATAAGCTACAGGAAAAAAAGATGGAGTCCATGCTAAATAAATGACACGCTTTTTTGCACTTTATCGATATTCATGTATTTAGAGTGAAACTCACTCCTGTCCTGGGGGCCGACATGAGGTCTGCACATCTCTTAAAATCTGTTTGAGGGCTGCAAATGAGCCTTCAGTTGTGCATAAGCCTTTGCGCAGAGGAGGATTTCACTCCCTGTACAATTTGCATGCATACATGCATTTGCTAGCAAGGTGCTTTCTGTGAGGAACAGGCCTTCAGGTAACTTCACTCCAAATAATTGGATTGAATTTAGATGAAAAATCATTGTTTGTCTGAAGATTCTTTAAACTGATATGCCTTAAAGAAATGAAGCTACAGTTCGGTTTGACTGCAATGCATTCAAACGACTGTCAAGAAGGAATAAAATTACAGTGCTATTATTCTGTGACCCACTATGGGTCTCTTTTTTAGCTCAAACAAGTTTATTAGGTATCAGTGGGCACAAAGATTCCCACATTTTGGTTTTTTTTCCACGCATGAAGATATGCCTTTGAGCATTGGAGGGCAATCGGACAGAGCCCCGTGCTATGGGGTAGCGGGTGTATTAGCATACGATGGCCCATGGCCATTGATTTAATGAAGGTGACAGGTCCTTCAGATCAGCATGCTGCTGAGATTAGGTAGCAGCACATACAGTCTGCAATGGTGCAAGTCTGGAAGTGCTGGAGCGGTGTTAGGGAGCTGGGAGAGAAAGAGCAGCCCAGCATGGCCAGGTATGGACTTGCGAATCAGGGTCTTGAGGTGACCCCCAGGATGCCAGCACTCCCACGGCCTCTGCTGCCCGTCTTAAAAATCAAGCTTTCCCGAAAGAGAGGAAGCCAGGTAAATACAGTAAATATGCCAGGGTAAAGTCTGCATATGCATGGGTGGAAGACTGAAAGGGGCCGATAAAGGCTGAAAAGGGCCATTTGCATGACGGTGGCTTGAAATAAGTCCTGTGACAATAAGCCAGCAGTGTTTAACCTCATGTTGAGCAGTTGAACAGACCTTTTTAAAGGGAAAAATAATAGGAGCGGGCCCAGCGAGAAGTAGGTCAGGGAGGTCACACTTGAGTTAGGAGGAGCTCCCGTGAGCATCCTGGGTGCTGCGGAGACCCGTCTCCTTGCCCAGGAGCCTGACAAAATCTTGGATGGCTTTTTGGCATCCGCCAAGCTGAAAGGAAGGTCAAGACGCTGGGTGTGAGACCGGGGATAAATGTAGCGTCCTGTCTCCTGAGCTGTTTCTTAGCCTAGGTAGAGAAATGTGGAGGGGGAGAAGACGAGGGCAGCACAGTGTGGCTCTTGGCCCTCCTGACTTTGGGAACGGAAGGAGGGATGGCTGGCCCGGGCCCCACAGTACCTTTTTACTGTGTGGATCATTTCACAGCAGCCACTTCAAGCTCATCAGAGCTTTGGGTGAGCATCTGCTGTGGGGTTTCATGCAACAGTTAGAGCAGGACTCCTCTGCCATACTCTGCAAAGTCCAATTGCTTGGGGTCTAACCAGCCTAACGACCGAGCAGGTAAACGCTTTGCTCCACCGTTGTTCACTAAAACACAGATCGGGGCTTCCCAGGGCTGGAAGGGGAGGAGGGAGCATCATCCTGGAGAACAGGGGAGTTGAGCGGCCCCAGGACTACCCACCACTTTGCTGTCTGGAGGCTTCAGAGGAAGGGCCACCCCTCTGGGTCTGCTCAGGGGAAAGGACTTGCATTATGGTGCAGTTCACAGCCCTTTCCATTTTAGTGTCTGAGCAGCACAGAAACCCTTTCCGAGGGGCGTGTGTGCATGGGGGGTGTCAGTGGCATACCAGGCTGTGAGCACAGCAGTGTACGGCCAAGCCCTCCATGCATGGGTGAGACACGAGGCTTTGGCAGAGCCTGTGGGTTTCCTCTCTTATCCCAAGCCTTTCCCATGCGCTGCCCTAAGATCTCCCGCATGTCACCTGCCCCAGGTTTGGCCACGTGGCTCTTGGGTGCATCCTTTACTTGTTCATGTGTAACAGTGTGCTGACAGATGCTGGGGACCTTGCAGATGAAGCAAAGCATGAGGCAAGCAAAGCTGCCGTGTCCTGCGGGGGAATTACTGCTGTTGTTCCAGGGGAGGAAAATTCCTGATCGAAAGAACATGTCGGGGTTAATTGCTCTTTAAAAAGTGATCACTAATTGCTTCTTCCTTTATACTGAGCTTTTTGCTCATGCAAAAGCAGAGCCTGGAAGGATCTCTCAGTGGAACCAGACACGATTACAGATCAGCTGGAGCAGCACACCCAGGGTGAACGTCTGCATGACCCGCTCACACAGCGCAGTTGATGGGACAGTGTGCTCTGGGCCTGAGGCGGCTCTCAGGAGAGCTTGCAGTAAAGTAAAGCAAACAGAAGTGCAGTCTCCCTTTTGCTTGGTGCTGGGCACACGGCCTCACAAGATCGGGCTCTGATTTAATGCCCATGAGAAATTGGACATTGCTGAGGTGGCTCCACCGCCCCCCCCGAGGGTCCACAGACCGTCCTAGCCCAGCTTCTGCGTTCTCTGTAGGACTCAACAAGGGGATGGTGATTGCCACTAGTTTGTGTTCGCAGCCTTGTATAAGCAATAGCCTTTGGTTTCAAGCACGATTAGGGACCAGTTCCAAAAACCCATTGGAAAAATGGGATTTAACTTCAGGGATAGTAGACTCCTTTTCTGTGATTGCTGGTTGTACCCAGCGAGCTAAAACCATAGCTAAAATGGGGTGTAAAGGATGCAAAAGCAGATGAAATGGGAGATGCACCTATTCCAGTATAGCTGTTCTTCCCATCCTGCTGGCCCCGAGTCTGCAGTGATCCTATCAGGGTATTTATTAGTAATAGTGTTGACTCTTGCAAACCTGAGTCCCTCCTCAAAGAGCTCCCCCAGTACGGTAAGTAGATAATGGAAGTTGGGGGTAGCAGTTGCTCAGGAAAGGGAAGTTTCCTGGGGTTGGGAGGCCTTGGGGTCAACCTGTTGTTGCTCTTGGCCCAGTTCAGACTTGAGTGTTTTTACTCAGTCTCCTAAAATCTCCCTACCTATTTTAAAGGGAAAAGGGCATTTTTTTCTTCATGTCATACCATGCCCAGAAACCCAGAGATGGCTGTATTAGTGATCCACATCGTGTTGGTTTCTGTTAGCTCCAAGGCATCGGATAGGTTCAAGGCTATTTTGATTTTCTTAGGTTTCCTGTATCTGGTGCTGGTATTTTGTGCATGCATATCGAGACACACTCTTCTGTACTCGTGTGCTTTAAAGTCTACAAATATAAGAGGGGAAAGATAAATCTTTTCCTTAATTGTCATTGAGCAAATAACAAATGTAGGATAAAAAAATAAATGACTTGTCTTCTCCAATGACAAAGCCGCGAGAAGCCACGAGACGCGAGTGCACTTCTCCCACCAAGGGCTAATTCCATCTGTGATGTGTTTGAAGAAAGTATTACAGAACATTAAACAAAATGTGTCTCTGAATCCATGATTAAATAAGCTTCATGTTCTCTTGGCATGTGAGAGCAATGGATTATTTGATTTTGCTGAAATCTAGCAGGTAATTGAATAAAATATTCTTTCATGGCTTCATCGGTATCATCTCGCAAACCCCTTCTTCTTATCTTGGTTTCCAAATGGAAGCAGAGTTTGTGAAGACAAAAAACAGGACCTTGGTGACCTCTTTCAATTTGACCATATTGCTTGAGAAGTTGCACTTGAGCCATCTGTCAAATAATACAGTAATGCTTCCTGCCCTAGCAAACCTAGACCTCCTCCCAGCACTAGCTCCCTCTCCGTAACAAGGAGATGATAATATCTAACTTGAAGAGGTGTCGTGAAGCTTTGCTTAATGTTGATGAAGAGCTTTGAAATTTATGGCACCTTCTCTCTGAAGTTCATGGTTTTATTATCATTAGTTACTAGCCAGCTGTCCGCAGTACCAGAAGACTGTCAGCATTCAGGGTATGGCTAACCACATCCTCCTTCCTTTTGAAAGAAGCCAGCAAGGCAGCCCCCAAGATCCTGAACCTCTTTAAACCAAGGCAAAAAATATACCGAGGGCAAATGTTTTATAAGTATTTAAGTCAGTCGGAGCCATTGGTGGAAGCTGCAAAATGACAGGTGCACAAGGTTTAAAGTGCATCCTGTTTTTTGGCTGAAACAGTTTGGGCTTGTGATGGACGATCGAGGAATTACCTACCTTTTATCTCTTTTAGCAATACTAACCATTCAGGAAGGAAACCATCTCCAATCTGCAGGATCCAATAGCCGAAGGAATCGAGGGGCTGAGAAAAATGTAAAGGCTTTGAAGCTTGTGACCCATTTACCACCTGACCCAGAGACCCAGATTTTCTCTTGCCATTTTAATTTGTCTGTAAGAGCAATGAAGTAACTAGTTCTTGCCTGAATTGCCGTTAAACTTCGAAGGGCAGTCACATTGGATGCAGCAGCATCTTTGCAATGCTGGTCCATTATGACCCTTTAAAGACCTGTTCGCTGCATCAAGTTTGTAGTTTTGTCTTTCCCAGTCATTGTGGTCCTCTGAAATAACCCCAGATACTTTGCACCGAGGGTCCCTGACCCACAGTGGGGTCTTTGGGAGCTGATCTCTAAGGTTCATTCCTAATAACAGCTGTTCAAACAGAGCCCTAGAGGAACCATCGCAAGCTCTTCAGATGCAGTGAATTATAACTTTATTTGACCTAACCGCATCGTTCATGTGTTTGCAAATCATACTTGGGGGTTGAATGTACCTTGCACATACTTGTGCAATGCTCTGCCTCTGTCAGTAGTGACTTGGTGTCTCAATTAGAACGGAATGCAAGCTGCTAAATGAGAGCATTTGTGCGGTGTTGAGTAATGTGTCACGGCCGTGTACCTTGCTCAAAGCAATGTGGAGGTGTTAATCATAACGGGAAGCTCTCACCCCACCCATCAAACTCGGCGAAGTCGAGATACTGTCAAAGAAAAATGCAGAAGGAATGAGGAGTCTTTGGGAGCCAGTGCTTTTAATTATGTGCATGCAATGTTTTATACTGGTTAAAATATATCTTTACAGCTCACTTTTTCTTTCTTCTCCTCTGTCTCTAGTTATTTTTTCTGCCATGTGCAAGGGGGAGGAAGCAGCTTCAGAATTGCTCCTGCTTCAAAGCAGCTACTGAGTGGCTCAGTAAGACTAGGGCCTAGGTTAGCAATTCTGCTGTGCTCAGGAGACGGTGGTTCAAGTCTTAACGCTGCCCCTTCAGCGAGGGGAGGCAAATGGGGGAAGCACCATGCTCCTGGATCACAATGCACAAACAGAGGCTTCTTGCTTGGGGCAGTTGCCCCCAGGGTAGCAGGGCTGTGAGACCCAAGTAACAAGCGTGCACTTAAGCTGACAGCGAGCACACGTGCTGTGAGATCACCAGCCTCGTTAGAGGGGAGCAGCTCTCAGTAGGTGCTGTGCATTGCTGCCCCAGTGGGTTTCATTAAAGAAACAGGCTAAAGGGCATAACGAGGAAGTTGAGAACATTGTTTTAAAATGTCAGGTTCTCAATGAAGATGTCCTAATGAGTGCTCTTTTATTAAATTCCAGGATTCGAAAACAGGCCTATCTCTCTTCATCCCCAGTTAACTCGGGTCCTCTCTGATAACGTTTCAGTGTCATCGAATTAGCTCCGTGACAGGTGTAGCGCATATAAAGCATGGCTCCGCTCCTCATTGATTGAAATCACTATCTATGAAGGAAGATAGAAAATATTAATAACTGGACTCTGGCAGGAAAAGGCGGCGTGTACAATATTTCCTTGATATCACCGGGTCCTCTCTTCCTATTGAAAATGAAATGATCGCCGTTTGAATAACATGCAGAGAATGGCATGTCGCAGGTTTAATTTTGTCTCGCTGCAATAGACTCTTAAGTGGAGCTCGCATTAAAAATACAAATACAATCGAGTCCTTTTATAAAATGAAATGAAATGGTTTCATTGCACCGCTCTTGCAGGTATTGCCATCCCTGGCTCTTGGGTTTTGCTGTTTGTTGGAGCTGACGGACCATTTGGCATCGTGCTCAGCAGCGAGGAAGATGTCGTTCCACTGGTCCCGTTATGTATTTTTGAGACGTAGATGCTAATTAAGAAATTATTTTGGCACTTGAGGCAGCTGTGAAGTAAATATAATTTTTTAACTGAGCGGCTTTGTCTGTTATGAGAGAATTTGTGTGTGTATTACGTCTCAGGCATGAGAGTCATATCTACAAATAAAATATGGAGAACCAGATATTTATGTTGTTGCTCTTAGAAATACAAGAAAATTTGTTTCTATGGTGCAGGAGGCACCTCCACTTGTGCAGACTGATTTTCTTCCTGCCGCATGATGAAACTCTGGCAAAACACAGTTTGATGGAAAGTAATAAATTCTAATAGTTTATTTTATAACTGTCAAAAAAGAAAAGAGGTTCATAAAAATACATTGTGAAGAACCCAGGGTAGGTAAAAAGCTGCTGTGCTCAAGTTTTAAGTAAGGAATGCAAACTTTTACGGCCTGGCCTAAGGTAAGCTTTTACCATCAATGTTCAGGCTGCGCGGTGGCATGCTGCTTATGTTTCAAGCATAATGGTCCCATTTCTAGCCCAAACATCCTATATATTTAAATTGCAGCTTCTAAACTTTTGCTAAAAAATTATTGCAGATTAATGGAAGCTTGCCAGGGGGATGGAAGCTGCAGCCTGATATTTAATGCAGAGTCTAAACAATCCTGCGGTAGTGACATTTCCTATTTTAACCATGCCGTGATCTGGACACTGAGAAGATGCCATTGTGATTCAAGGCTGAGAGAGAATTTATGTCTTTTATTAAAATTCTTGATCTTGGGGAAGGGAACTTTGCTGTAACTCCAGTGCATGCACCGGTGGGGATTTATGATTTTGTTTAATACACATAAAGAGGGAAGAAATGGGGGGAGAGAATTTGTAATGGGCTCCCTGTGGGCTGGGGAAAGGGGGGAATGTTGATCTGGGGATAGAATGTAGCTGGTAAAAT
>NW_017729015.1:20042660-20048631 GCF_001723915.1 Gavialis gangeticus
GTTACGAAGATTTTCTTCCTTTAACTTCTTCTGAGTCTGGCCCAAATAATACAATTAATGCGATTCAATTAACCTTTTGCACAAATAATACAATTAACAAAATGTGCTAGGGGCACTCTCACTGCTGCCTCTCCCCAGGGGCCAGACAGGTGTAATGTTCCCCAGCACCAACGATTAATGAATGAGACCTGGAGGACCCTCACGGGGCTCGAGCAGCAAATGGTGATGGAGGGAACGCGCAGGTTATCTGCAGCGGCGGTGGGCGCTGTGCTCAGCCGAGGCCCTTCTCCCAGACCACAAATGCACCGCAGTGTTTTGCAGCCAAAACTTTTGTCGGCTCAGAGATGCCATCGCTGCCTGGGGACCAGCACACGTGGTGGTTTTGTCGAGGCCGCAGACCCTGCCCGTGGGAGCGTGTTGGCAGGAAACGCTGAGCACCGTGGCGGGGGAACCCAGGGGTCTTGGTGGCTGACACGGATGCGTCTCTGGAGCATATCTGCATGGAGCTAGGTTTATTCAGGTGGTACAGGCTGGCTGTTGCTTGATTTTATCCACTATGGACACATACAGTGACTAAAACAACTTGGTGGACAGTGCTTTTTAATAAATACTATAGAGCTCTTATAACCCATCGTTTCTGTCCCCCGTCTCCTTCACAACTGCATCTTAGCACCATGCCAGTCTGGTCTGAGCTGTCGGCATCTTAGCAGCTACTGCATGTTCTTGACACAGTAAATGATGCCTTTTCCTTTATTCTGCATTTGGCCGGCTGTACAGTGGCACTTTAAAAGGGACGGGGCATCGTCCACTTGCTTAGAGATGTGGCCCCTTCCACACTGAGAGGGCACGGTGAGGAGTGAAACACCAAATGCAAGTATGCCCATGTAAAATAAAATGCTCATGGGCCCCCATGAAAGGGGCACACGAGGTCAGAAGCAGGCATTGATGGAGCCAGAAGGAGCAAGGGAAGGCTGTTTTAGGGACTGGAGGAAGTAACTGGGTATGCGGGAAGCTGGTTAGTCAAGCGAGACATTTGGGTGAGAGTTTTAGCTGTGTGGGCAGAAGGAAATACAAACTTTCTCTGTGATTTGGGCTAAGAAGAGCTGAGCAATGTATCAGTGAAGCAGTATCTCCTGGCCATGTGTTGCTTGTGCCTGGCTCTGTCCATTGGCTCTGCACTCACGTACCAGTTGCATCTGAAAGCTAACACAAAAAGGAATTTGTTCATGGTCTGTACCCACACCGGGCTGAAGGACTGCCAGTGCCTTCAGCTCTTCTTTCTGCATGGGAGCTGGTGCCCCTCTGACCTGTTTGCACCAAGCCAGAACTATTGATCAATAGTCTTGAACCAGTGACACGAACCACTGAACTATTCGCAGAGCTGGTCACAATCCCATAACCCTCACGAAATAAATATGCCCCCTGTTGTGCTATGGGTGTCCCCTGGCACCCTCCACTCCGTGTGCTGTGGGCATCCTCCGCTGCAGGAGCACAACCCGTGCTTGCAGCGTAGCTCTCCCGCTCCTTTACAGGGACACAGGCATTTGGAAAGCATCTCACCTAATTCATGGCGATGCCCAGGATGTGGCAGTCATTTTAATTATATTGTGTCAATGAGCGTATTGCAAATAAATATCAAATATCTCTAACAACTGTAATTAGCTTCTGCACTGTAATAAGTACAGAAAATAGAGGCTTCTTAATTTCCAAAGCATGCAACAGTTTTATTTGACTTTATTCATGCAAATCATCCTCTCTGGAGCCAACTAATTTTGCTTGATTTGTCTGGTGACTGCTTCCTTCATCCACTTTAGAGATGTTTACGTGCCAATTACTGCACCTCTTCCTTGTGAGGGCAGCGCCGATGGCCTCGGTTAATGCTCCATTCCCATTACATTCGGAGTTCGCTGCCAGTGTGCCTGCCGTCTCGGCATGTGTACATTGATCCGATGCCAAGCCGCTCGCAGCTATTGGCTTTGTGACACTGCCTTGTCAAACGGCTGGCCCGTTTGTGAGAAAATGACCCAGCTCCCGGAGGCCCTTGTGTTTCATTCATGTGCATTGGTTTTCTTCACTGATGGGTTGCAGAATCCGCTCCCCGGCTGAATCAGATCTGTCGTCCACTCCTTGGATTTCCTTCCCTTCAGTCTCTTCCCCACTAGTGGCTCAGACACCCGTGGCATTTTTCTCGATGTCTCAGAAGCCAACTCTGCGCTCTGGTTTTGCCACCCGGCGGGAGGCTGGCACAGAAGAGGTGTACGTAGCACTTGTGTCTCGCAGACGAGGCACATCCATCCAGGACCTCGCTTACATGTGCTAATGACTTCTCTTTGAGTAGCATGGCGGCTAATGGGACAGGGAAGGAGCAGCTCCAATAGCGTGCTCATACTACGTGAAGGCCAAGGGAGAGGTGTGAGAGCCGGGATGCTGACGTACCCATTTCTCTAGATACCCACATCCAGAGAAGGCAGATTTTAAAAGCGCATCTCCCAACTGTTGTGAAAATGGGAGCTTGTTTTAGGGATGGTGGGAAGGAAGACACTTTGGGAGTATTATTGTTGCCCAAAGCTGGGTTGAAAATCTGTCTGTGTGGGCATCCCAGACCTCCTGGGGCTGCAGTAATTTTTTTTTTCTGGGTCTCCAGTAGATTTACTGTCTTAGGTAGGACAAGTTACTGGCTGCAGGTTGCTAATAATGTACCTCACTGGCAATGAAGCTGTACTCGTGTCTAGAAAGTGTTTAGTGAGAGAAGGGTAGGGTCTCTTTATAGGAAAATGAAACAATTTATTACAAAATTAAACAAAAAAAGAAGAGAAATCCAAAGTCGTATACTCCAGAGAGAATTTCCCCCCACCCCCAGCCCCCAACCATACATTTGATTTAGATTTCTTCACACCTGGTTTTGGTGCCCAGGGCAATTGGCAAGTGCTTCCTGATCCAGAGAGATTTACAAGACCAAAGTCAGTTTAATTTCCAGTGCTCCAAATTGTTTTCACTTTTGGGTTGTAGAAAAAAATAAATGTATAATGACAGAAACCTCCCTGATTTATGGAGCTCCCCAGACCCCCTCCCCATCCCCTTCCCCCACATTCCCATGCACCTGGGCCCATCGGAGATTTATTTCAGCGTTGCCATTGAGGTGATATATGTTTAGCTGCTCATGTGCTAGATCCTAAGGGATTGTGTGGATGAAAGAACTGTTCTCACCCAAAGGACAAGGGAAACTAAATCAGATTGTGGCTTGTGGCTTGCGTGCCTGAGTCTCTCTTTAGATAGGGCCCGATTCCTGACCCGGGGATTTCCAGCATGGGTGGCTGCTGCGTCTCCCCTTTCCTGGGTTTTTTTCTATGCATCTACCATAGAGAACATGTTAGTTAAGCACTCCCCAAAAGCCGCATGAAAATAACACTCATCACCCACTGTTGCTTTGCCTGTTGCTTTTGGTGTCTCATTGATCTAGAGCTCAATGAAGAAGAGTGGCACTAGGTTTATTCCTAGGGGCATGCACCGTGGGTACTGTCCTACAAGTGCTTCTTCAGGGAGGAGGAAGTTTGCAAGAGGGCACCACCAAACAAACTGGCCCTCAGTAGCAACATGGACCCTAAGGGCCTTGGGTCTTGCTTGTGGTGCTTTCAACGGTGGAGGCCGAGTAGGAAGGACCCCCTTTTCGCTGCTGCAGCGCTTGCAAGCAACAGGAGTCCATGCATGACCCAAATGCACACCCATGCTGCTGCACTGATGGCCACCTGCCCTCGACAGAGACCGTGGGTGGCGATGAGTGCGGGGAATATGCTTAGAGAGGCAATGACTTCCAAATGGTTGTAAGATATTGTGTTTCCACCCATGCTGCAGCCTCAAGACATTTCCAGAGGTAGAATCCTGCCTGTTCACATGTGTGAGGACACTTGCCTTCCTTGAAGCCATTGCTTCATAGAGGTCCAAGACACTAAAAGTATCCTGGTTGCCTTATTAACTGCTTCATCGATGCGTATTTCGTTCATAGGGAATAAATAAGTTCCTAAACATGCATGAGCATTGACAGCACAGTTAGAAACTACTGATGCTTATTCGTTGGTGTCCACAGGCAAGACTTGCAAAAAGGAAGAGTGATCTGGGTGTCCCGTTTCTGGATGCAAATTGTGAGTCACCTCGCGGGGACCTCGGCTCCAGAGCTTGGCTGTCTTTGGCCTCTTTTGGGGTCTCCTGTTGTTTCATTGAGATGCAGCTGAGCAGAGACCCTGTGTATGGACAGAGAGGGAGAGGCAGACAAGCCGGAGTCCTGGAAGCAAGGGACACGCGGTACTCCTCAGCTTGACTCTTAGAGCCAGTCCATCAACCTGTCACTAGGTTTGTTGGATGCTCTTGCATTTGCACTGTTGCATTTGTGGTTGCCTTCTTTCTTGAGAGGAGAAGGGAGCACTTTCAACCTCAGACCCTGCAGACAGTAACCTTCAGGAGCACCTAGGTGACTTAGGAGCACCAGCTCCAGACTAATAGGGCTCTGTGTGTGTGTATGTGTGTGCTGTCCATTTGCTTGTGAACAAGGGACATGCAATAATTGGAAGTGACTTCCAAAGTACAAACCCACGTGTGGCTCGTTGGCTGGGTTTCACCCTTTTCTTTCCATTTATTGAGCTGAATACTGGCCAAACACTCTCCTGTGCTGCTGCATCCAGAGTCTAGTGGGTTTTGCTGTTTGAGAAAATGCATATTCAAATGCTCTCCATTACCCTGAAGCAAGGCACTTCCTTGGTACAGCATGTGTGCCCCTTTGTAGCTGTGATGTGACTTCTTAGCTCCTTGTATTTGCCCTAGTCAAGATGTGCTACATTGCCAGCACCTGACTGCCGTACGTCAGCGTTAGGAGTTGACATCACAGGCTGCCTGCAGGACTCAGGAAAGTACCTGTGAAGCTTTATGAGAATCTGAAATTTCCTGCCTGATTTGCAGACCACATTATGCCCAAGGGGAGCTGTCACTCTCTCAGGCTTGGCGATGCTGTATGATGGGATGTGCTTTATTTTTCTTCCATTGATCGTGTCATTTTCTTCCTCTTTTTTTCCCCCTGTCACTTTCTAAAAAGAATTTTGTGGGTGAATTCCTACTAAAAAGCGTGCGTGCGTGCATGAAGGTGCAATCCTGCAAGTGACATCAGTTCCTCTCTTGGTAAAACAAAAGGCGGCTCGTGCAGCAGAGGCCTTGTGCAGCAGAGACACTAAAGTCAACTTGTTTGGAAAAGCACCTTCCGGTGGTTTTGTGGCGCACGTGGTAGGTGGGTACCCTCTGAACTGTAACACTCCCATTTGGCTCCCCTCATATTTTCATGCAGTGCAAAGTCCGGGTGGAAACCCTCAGGCAGGCCACTTGGATGTTTTTCAGTGTTTTGACCAGGATTTCTGGTCATCTGATTTTTATGTTAAATAAAATAAATGCGGCCCCCATCATTCAGGCTTTTGTATCCTCAAGGCTAGGCTGCTGCAATGCGCTCTATGTGGAGCTGCCCGTCTGGAAGCTGCACCTGGGGCAGGATGCAGCCGCACTTTCTGCTGGAGGTGGGTTGCCAGGACCATATAACACCAGTGCTTCACAGCCTGCGCTGGCTTCCAGTAGCTTTCTGGGTGCAGCGTGCAGTGCTGGTCTTGCCTAAAAAGCCCTAAATGGCCTAGGTCCCGCATACCGGAGCAATCCTCTTCTCCCTTGTGCTCTATCATGATCCCTAAGGTCAGCTGAGAGCAACCTACTGCAAGTGCCATCCATGTGCCAAGTTCACTCGGCAAAAATACATGGGAGGTCATTCTCAGCAGCTCTGGGACTTCCTCTCCCTGGAGCCCAAGCCTTGACATCTGGAAGCATTGTACGACCTTCTTAGGGCCGGCGTTTTGCAGGTGAGGTTAAGTTTTGTGGGGTGCCTTTATCATTTATTGCATCTTGTTTTTTATAGCAAGCCCCCCCCCCCCCCGGGCCCTTTTTT
>NW_017729015.1:20048679-20058777 GCF_001723915.1 Gavialis gangeticus
ATAGCAAGCCCCCCCCCCCGAGTCCTTTTTTGAAGGGTGGCATGGAAATCCGATCAACCAAGTCGGAGCAGTAGTTCACAAAGCATGCAACTGTTGGGGTAGCAGCCCAAGAGACAGCTTTTGGGAGGGACGATGGTTGAGTTTGTCCATGCTTTTCTGTTGTGACCTGTGGTTTGCCCAGGAGGCCTGGATTTGCTTGCAGGAAGTTATCTGTTTGAAGGGTTAGCATGTCTGACCTTGGTCCCCCAAGCAAACATGCATTGCGTTGGCACTTCTCTGCATGGCACGCTTCAGGGCTGACACATTACCCAGTGGCCTCCAAATGCCCACAGGTTCACCAGCCTCTGAACTGGCCTGTCTCTGGTGGAAATCGCTTGACTGAGGGCACGCACTTAGCAGTAATGCACTTTTTGTAAAGATGATCAATCGGGGTGCCCATAATGATCTGCCAGTAGCTAGGGTGAGAGAGAGTCAGGCCATAAATCCATGTGAATTTATATTCTCGCCAGATCTGTACCATTACTTTACCTCTTGTTAAAACCAAACAGCTGCCTTTGTATTTCGCCAGCCTCTGTTCAGCAGGATATACGAGCGTTTGTATGCTCCGGCTGTTGTAACAGTGCCCTTGTAATGCATCCGTGTTGTACATCCTCAGGGCACCTGTGCTATTCAGAGCAATTCCCCCAGTGCCACTCTTATTTGCTAACGGGCTCCGTTCTCCGTCGGATGCATGTAGCTGCATCTGTAGTTTGCTGAAGTTGGTTGTTTACCTCGGCTTTAACCTGTGGCAAAAGTTTTAAACAGCTGGTTTTGATTAAAATACCTCCTGATTTTTCTCCTTGGATAAGTATTAGATTGAAGCAATTCCCTAGTCCCCCAGGTTTGGCTTTCTTTCTTCCTCATTTTTTTAATGTGCAAGATCTGCACTAGCATGCTACCAGCTATTTCCTGATCAATGGCAGTTCCTACGCCAGCTGTTTTGCAAGTCGCACGGTTAGCCTAAAAATCAGAGCCATCCGATTGACTGGCCGGGGCACATTGCATGCCCGTGACTTGTCCTGAACGTCCTTGAGACTCTTCTAACCGCTGGAGAACATTTTCTGATTCGTAGTGGTGCTTCTTTGAATGCACCGCAGCCTGTCTTTGATGCAGGAGGTCTGCAGGTAGTTTACATTTTACAGATATTGCAGTCACTGGAAAATACAACATTGGCAGGAGACTGAACACAACTCAAGCTGTCGAGTCTGCCCTCCTGCTCAAGGCAGGATCACCTCTGTCTAAATCATCCTACGCAAGTGCTCGTCTAACCTATTCTTAACACTGCATGAATAACGCTCATGCACAGCCACCAGGCACCGTGTCTCAAAACATCAAAACACCCTAATTTGGCTGAGGTAAAGCGGGTGCTGCCAATGCTGTGCCACTGCAAGGGCAGGAAGGAGGTTGATAAAACATGCTTCGGAGATCCGAGGCAGAGGGCCATGCCCCAGGCTGCAGGAGATGGTAAAACCCCCAAAGTCCATGCTGATCTGTCCAGGATCCCAAATGTGGCAACCGATCTGATTCCAAGCGGAGGAGCGAGACCCACGTCTTCCTCTCTGCACATGGGCAGCCTAACTTGTGGTTGCACCCCTTGCCATGGGCAGGTAAGTGAGGCTTCATTTTGGAGGGTTTGATGGAAGATTTCGTAATCCTTCCAGTCCCAATTTGGAGAGAGCTGGGCGTTTGCCTTCAGCACTGTAGGACGATCTTCACGTGCATCGTCATGGCGTCTTTGTAGTGTATGGCCAGAAGAAATTCATGTGGGGCAGGCTTGGTATCATCTCCCACATTCGCTGTCCTTGATGAACCCTGCTCTCCATTGGCATTTTGTTACCGGCAGACAGCATCTTTCCAGATGCCCTTCCAAGGGTTGTCACCATGTAAAGAGATGGCACCAGTTGCTCAAGGAGTTTGCACTCAATGTTATTTCTATCTACAGGATTTCTGTGGGACTGAAGCGGACAGAGAGAGACTGAAGCGGGTGCAAACCTATCTTTAGGTGCAAAACAGCTAGTTATCCAATGGCAAAAAGTCTGTGTAGCGGGGAGGGCTGAGGATAGCATGCCAATGAAACCAGAGCTATATTAGAAGCTGATGCATCTCTATCACCCTTTTGTAGTTATACTCCTCATTTTGGTTCATCCAGGCAGTTATTTTCAGGCAGGAGGCTACATCCAGTACTTTCTGGAATAAGAAATCCCAGTGGTTTGTCAGATGTTTACCCTCTTATCCAGCATAAACATGAGTGTCCAACTCCGGATTTACTTCCTTTCCTTGTGTAAAGCCCTTGCTAGGCATCACAGAATAGGTCTGGCCTGTGATTTAGAGTACCATCCTGCATTGGACCTGATGAGAGGTGCATGGTGGAAGGATGCAAGAGATGGAAAAAGGCCTTATGAAGCTGGTTTAAGGGTTACAAGCTGTTGAAGCAGCTCTGTTACTTTATCAAAGAGCCCGGGAAATACGGACAGAACACAGTCGTCCCGTGTTATTGCTCAACGCACGGCGCGTGAAATATTTAGCAGCTTTGCATATAGGCTTGCAGTGCGTATGCACCGCCAAGCACAGGGCCCAAAGCAGGGTTCATTTCCCAGACAACGCAGCATGCAATGTAGAGGCATGGGATTTGGACGCTCCCATGACAAATACAATTCACCTTTTATTAATGCAGAGTGACACGTGGGGAAAGCATTGCCTAAACTTCTGCTGCTTGCTGGTAGACAGGCTCTAGGCTGCTGTAAACACCATGGAGCAGGCTTAGACATAGCAAGAGGAAACATGATATATTATATTAATAGATAGTTATATAAAGCCATGGGATAGTGGAGTTGGAAGGAAGCTGGTGCTGCATGTGATTCAGCATAGTCCTTCTAGCCTTTCCCTTGTACTCTGATAGATTCAGGCCTCCTTCACATGGACTGTCAAAAAAGGAGGATGGCAGCCAGAAGGCAGGTGTCCTGCAGCCGTAGGTGGAGAGCAATGGCTATCTACCTTCTTTTGACCATAGGTATCCAAAAATCTGGAGGTTGCATTGCAAATCCTGAGTTTGAAATAAATTAGGGGTTCTGTTTATTTTCCCTGTGGTAGCTGAGCTGTTCAAACTCGGATGCCCATTCGATGCCCATGAAGACCATTGCGTGCATCTGTAAGAATATTCCAAATGAAATGCAATGCTGAGATAAGTCATGAGAAATCATAGCATGGGCACAGGTACCTACAATCAACAAATGCTGCAGGGGCAGGGATGGCCATATTTAGGGCACCTGTCCAAAGACCTTGATAGCAAGCCATTTAACTCAGCTTTTCTTTGAGCTTAGGGCCAGAGAAGGAGGCCAAACCAGAGGTGCACTGCCTAGCAGCATGCTGGTTGGCACCGGCATTATTTCACTTGAATGCAGAACACCTGAAGAAACTTTGTTCAGGAAAGGGAGGACGGCTAACATTTGACTTCCCTTGTGTGTCTGATCATGGGGTAACACTGGGCATTTCTCAGCAGCCACCAAGGCTAGAGGTGCACATTCCCTGTGTTGTCTTTCTTGCTTTAATGAAAACTTGCGTAATCACAGGCCTCCAGGAGCTGAAACTTAAGGGAAACGTTACTTCTCACAAGACTTGGCATCGCTGCATCTCACGGACGCTGACACTGCTACAGATCTGGTAAATTATTGTCGTCTTTGCAATGTGGTATTTTATCCGAACGTTGTGCTTGACCTCAGATGTTAAATACCTGGGGCTGTCTTCTTAACCAGAGTGTAGTAATGTTTGCAGAAGCAAGAACAAGCCTTTGAAAAGTTGTAGTGTGAAAAAGAAGAAGTATTTCGCAGACTGTCCTCAGATTTATCCTTAGCTCATTTTGGAGTTCAGCTTTTTAAATTGGGCCTTCCAGTACATTAAAGCGAATGAATCAGACTCCAGCACGGACTTGATTAATATGAAGCCAGAGCAGAAATTTCACCACTCTCCACACTTGTATTTTTCAACATTAGATCCAGTTAATAAAAATGCATAGGCCCGTTTTTATACAGCTCCTTCCTATGTTCTTCTCTTGGATCTTCTGATTTGTCTGAGGATCCGGATGCCGAACAGATTATAAAAGGCCTTGATTGAGGTATTGATTTATGAAATTAGATTCTACACGTCTTCCCAGGAAATGCCATTTTCAGATAGCTTTGTCTTCTACTTCCTGATTATGAGGTGAGTCCTTATCTAGCTAAATGGGCCCTAATCACAGAAGGTAAAAAATGTGACACGTCTTGATTTTTCAGGAGCGAACTGTTTCTCCCTGTTCATTTGAGGGGTTTAGCGGGCTCTCTTCTATCCAAGGCTGAGCCAGTACTCAGCACCTGAGGCTTCTTCCTTTTGTTTTTCTCCTTAAATCCTATCCTCGGTGTTGTGAGTCATTCTGCTAAGGGCCATTTTGCTTTCACTGTATTTTAGAAGAAATTATTAACCAGCAAGACTCGGAGAGAGGTTAATAGGGGGTCTTGACTTAGCAGGGAAGGTTAAGTGCAGCTTCCTTCCTGACCTGGAACCAAACTTCAGCAGAACAAAGATAGCAGCCGAGGGGACTCATTTGTACTGTCGGCAGATCTCATCTCCACTTTTATTTTAGCACATCGTGCCCATGCCTGGCAGCTTGGGGGAAGTGATAGGGTAGACACTTCGAGCGGTAGCAAGACAGTGCCTCTGCCTCCCCTTCATGTGATGCACATGGGTCTGGGCACAGGAGGCTTGAAAACAGACCCAGGAGCTCAGAAATTTTGCAGCCTGCCAGACCTCTGCACCCTCCAGCCCGGCTCTGGAGCAAGCTGGATTTTTTTCTGGCTTCTCCGATAGATCCTGCCACATGCCCCGTGGCTTCTTTGGGGCAAAACGGTGCAGAGAGGGAGCTCTCTGAGGGTAACGTTCTGCTCTCCGCCTGTCATTCAGAGTCCCTGAAGGGCAATCCCAGGTGCACCAAGGAAGAAATGTGCTCAGCCCTGCTCCAATTCCTGCCCATCTCCATGCCCCCAGCTTTGCTGATTGTCCTAGACTCAAAACACCTGCCAACATTTTCTTTCCTTGTCAAGGCCTCCCTTGGTTTTCATGCAACCAAAATACCCATTTCTGTGCCAGTGTCACTGATAGGCACTAATGCTGTGCAGCCTTCCCTTTGAAATACCTGTGCAGCAAGAGCTAAGCAGCTGGTCTTGGGCATGGGGTGAAAGAGATGGTTAATGACTAATGACGATTAATGTCAACCGAGCAAGTTTTTTGGGTGTGTATCTGAATGTAATAGGTGTCAGGGCAGTAACGATTAGATCAGACTACATGTCTGAGGGGTGCTTTGTCATAGTTGCTTGTTTGTCTTCAAGACACCTCTACAACCTGGAAATGAACTGACTGATTTAATTGTACTAAATATTGTGCCAGGTTCCATTAAATCATTTTGCCTTGTGCTAGTACGGCTGGGATTTGGAGAGAGAGGGAGACAGAGCTGCCATTGCTTGATGGGTCTGGGCTGATCCTTTCCCCTGTGATGAATAACATAATCTGTTATTTATTCAGCAATCATGCCCGAAGGCCTCCCAGCTCCAAAACAGACATAAAAAAACAACCAAAGTCTCCATGATCCAAAACAAATCCTGAGCCAGGGCGGAGACGGCATGAGATGCATGTGTACCCCCGCCCGCAGTGCCACGTTCATGGATAACACCCCCTCCAAGCAAAGCCTCCAAATGCAAGGTCGAGATGCCATCAGTCGTATCCAAGGGGCCAGGATTATGGCCTGCATTAAAGGGGTAAAAAAGCATCACTTGAGACCCTTCATTGAGAAGACCTGGTTTCCCAGCCTCCAGAGAAGATGCACGATATTCAGCTTCTTCCCGAGGCGGTAGAGGAGGACAGCATTTTTTGAAGCTTTATGCAACAGAAGCAAGAATTGATCAGCAAGGACTTGAGGCTCCTCCCTAGCTGAGCTACAGGTAACAAAGGTAGCTCAACAAGTATGGGGGGTCACTAAGTCTCATGATGCACCTGAGCCAGCAGGTTTACAGCGAGCCTGTGGACTCCTCTCTCTCCATGTCTTTCTTTTGCTCAGACCAGCAGCAGCTCAGTAATTATTTCATGTTTGAAACACCTGTAGCCCCTGAGTGGTTATAGCCTACAGAGCTGGGAATGGGTCCAGACATGCCCTCAGCTGGGAATCCTAATCATAAACCAAGGGAGGAATTTCCCCCACCAGGAACAGTGGGGATGAATTAGCAAAGAGCAGTAGACAAGGGGGAAAAGGAGGACGAGGCTTTCTTACCCCTCGCTCTGGGCCATTCTTCTGGACCAGCCTGCTCTGTCTCTGTCTCGGGTCCCTGGGATGATGGGTAAGCAGATCTGTGGGCAGTTCTGGGTGTTTAGCTGGCAGCTGCCTGCTCACTTTTACATGCCTCATGTGAAAACAGACTTTTTATCTGGGAATGCAGTCTATGTTCAGAGCCACTTTGGACTTTCAGTGGGAAACTCTCTCCAGCACACTGCCATGTTCAGGCTTCAGCTCATGAGAGCGGAGATGCCTAAATAAAGCAGTATTGTAGATCTGCTGCTTTTAGGTGAGACTGCTAATAATACTCAAGGTTCAGTGGCTTTCCTAGCAGGAACCCAGCCTTCTCAAGAGGCAAACCTCCACTTCTTTCTCTCCTGAAACCAAGCTGAGATGCTGCTGTTCTTTTCTTCCCTGCAGATGAGATCATTTTACATAGTATTCCTCATATAAGCTGCTTAATCAAAATTATTCATCACCAGGGATCCTGGTTTTCTCTGGTTTAAAGAAATCCCCAATTTTCGGTTTAAAAAAAAAAAAAAGTAACCCCAAATCCACATTTTTCCATGATTAAAATGTAATGCCACTATATCTATATCCATAGATATGCATATAGTAGTGGTGTTTCATTTAACTGGCGGAAAAATGTGGAATTGGGGTTACTTAACTGAAAATTGGGGATTTTTTTTTTTAATCAGAGAAAACCAGGATCCCTGTTCATCACTTTGCTACCCAGGTATTTATTAGAAACCCATTCATAATTGAGATCTAGGCTAGGCTGGGTTGCCCAAATATCACTAGTGGCTAGGCTGGGTTGCCCAAATATCACTAGTGGTTGTGTTAGGAACCTACAGATCTGAAGCAGTCTTGAAGGCCTAGTGGTAAGTTGTGTGGTTCTTGTGACTCGCAAGGTTTTAAACATCTATAAATCAGCACCGTCTTTAGCGAGTAGAAATTGCTGCTGGTCATCTTCAGACAGCCTGTTTGCACCAATTAAAGGGAAATTTACACAAGTATACCCAGGCTTGCAAAAGGTTTTCAGCAGTTGCTATCGCCTCTTCATTGTGCTCCTTCAAGAAGATTTGGTAGAGTCCAGCAGATCTTTTCTCCCTGCCGACAGGAGCCAGCCGTTGTGTCGCTGATCCCAGTCCACGTGCACTAGCAGTGGTAAGAACTGGGTGCGTGAAACAACTTCCATCTCTTCACACCGCAGCCCCCCGATAGGAGCCAGGCAGTGGTTTCTTCAGATTTCCATTAGCAGAAATGGCTGTTTTGCATATGCCACTGGTTTGTCTGAGCAAGAGTGTTTAATTGCTAACAGGCCATATCTTGCAGGGAAGAGAGTTGATCGCATGCCGTCATTTGTAGCGGGGCTCCCGAGGGATTGGGGATTCACAGCAGATGGCGGCTGAAACTTGCTCCTATTGTTTATCTGGGCACCGTGCTGCGCTGGTCGGTGCATGGGCATCGCCTCTGCGATATCGCCTGCCCGTATGTTATATGCTGCAACAAAACTACTGCAAACCGCAAGTCCCCTTCACTGCAAATCTTGGCTTTATTTCTAAATTCTTCAGGTTAACAGTGACCACAGTGATATGGACCTGTGTGGAAGGAAGGGGCCCTGCATTTCAAGGCTACGCAGTTTTGGGATCGATAAATGGTGCAACATTTGCAAAACAAAGCCTTTTTTTCATGCAACACTGCATAGCCTTATTTTTCTTAGATTACAAGCCCGATGAGACAAAGACAGCAGAAAGACCATCACGTCTTTATTTGAAGCCACATTCTTGTACGAAGGCTCCCACGGTCACTACGGGAGTGCCAGTTGTGCAGACCTCTGTTGTGAACAGACTGGCGCTTTCTTAACCAAGCCCCAACCTGGGGCACTTGACATGGCAGTCGCGTGGAGGCACTCATCTCTGCACCTGCAGAAGGTTGTCAAATGCAACAAATCCCACACTTTTAACATTTTCAAAACTTGTATTTGACAAAACAAAATTTGTAGTTTCTTCCGTGTGTAGTAGCTAGTGGTAAACGGGTGCTACTGGGCACTTTAAGAGTAAGATAGCTGAATGCAGGTTTTAGGTACGTCGGCCGATGAGGTTGTTTGGGTATCTTTTTAGATTTTAGGGGTGTGACGTTTGGATGATCCACATGTCAGAAGAATCATGCGAACCTGTGCGCCTGCACTCCCAGAGCAGACAACTTCATTTAGAAGCAAGGTTTATGGTCCTTCCAGCTTCTCATTCAAGAACGGCTCATGTCATGACCTCCTGCCCTAACGAGCCTATGGTTCTGCTTCTTCTGTGTTGGCATGTATTTGTGGTGGCGGTCGGGGACTGGGGCTGGAGAGCGGAGAAACCTGGCAAGCTAGCAATGGAAAACAAGAATACCTTAGTAATGAAAATTCAACTGGCAGAGATGAGTTGTTTGGCTGAAGCTGTACAGAGTTTGTTTCATCTCCTTCCTCACAAAAGAAACTGTGTCACTGTAGGAAAACTAATTTAAACAGTATAGTTGGAAACACAAATAAAAGCACACAATGAACTGGAAATGTACTGCACATGGTTTGGAAACTTTCCTGGGTGTTTCAGTTTTGCCATTAAAAAAAAAAAAAATTTGTAAAAAAACCTGGAGGCTTCACCCCATGGGCTGTTTTGTCGGTCTGAGTACTGGATAAGTGGGGCGGGGAGGGGTTGTTTATAAGCTTTTGCAGGCCTTATTTGACCCTCTCGGCCAAACTTTTTTTTTAAACTCTTCTTGGCAAACTTGCCATAGTAATGCTCTCGGCTTGAGAGCCTGTGTAGATGCATAATTTAAAGAGCTGCAGAAGCTCCAGTCTCCTGTTGTGTTTCGGGGACTTGCCCACATGATTCACGCCTGCCTGCCAGAGAGCCCACGCGCTTTGCCCATTGAGGCCTGCTAAGTCTTGCTGTGGTCCAGAGGGGTCAGCAGCCAGCCAGGTTTTTTTGTTCTGTACTTGCCATTTTATGACGTAGCCAGAAGTCACGCCGTGCAATCACAGGGAAACCGAAACGAGCAAAGATGGGGGTACTCGGCCCCTGAAACAATAATGGTTCCAGAAACCAGGTTTTTTGTGTTCACCCTGGCATTTGTCAAGTGCTTGTACGCACCCCTGCAGACAGAGCGGAGACGCTGCATTTAGCATCTTTATCCTCATACAGGTGCTAGCATAGTCACTCGGTTAGTTGTGAGTCTGGGTTCCCTTGTGCATGACCTGTACGTTTTGCTGAAGTTTCGTGACACCTTTCTAATCGCCGCCTCTTTCATTTGTCTTTCCCTCCTCTCAACAAAGCAGACCAGCATGTGTGCATTTTCAGCCTTCAGTTCCTCTCGCTTTCTCTGCCCATGTCTCAGTCTCGAACCAGCATGTGATATCTCCCCTCTAAACCTCACACTGAGTAAGGTGACTGCCCTATTTATTTTGGGTAATTGTCCTGATGAATTCCTGTGTGTGACTTCTGCATTTGCATATTTTCTTGTGCAAAGATTGGAAGGCATTTGAGTGCGAGAGCAAGTTGACACAATCAGGTCCTTAGCAGAGGTGGGGTTTTCATCTTGAACTGTGCAAATATTTGGAGCCAGGTCTATGCCAGCATGTGGTTAACTCCTATGTGGGTATATCCCGCTTGTGGGTAAGAACTTGGGCACGATCCTCAGCAAAGACGCACCATGGCAATTCCTGGCTTCTGCAGCCTGGCAGGGCAAATTCCACCGATACCAACCCCCCCCCCCCCCCCCCC
>NW_017729015.1:20059129-20064038 GCF_001723915.1 Gavialis gangeticus
CCCCCCCCCCCCGCCCCCCAACAAAACAAAAAACAAAAGAGACACTGGTTTTATAGACCTTCAAGGAAAGTATCAGGGGCTCCCAGACTCTTGCCTTTTGCACCTTTAAATTTAAATGTGCTTGCAGCTGCGATAGGTGGATTGTAAGCCCTGTCCTAACATAGCCCCACCACATGCCATGACTTGCATTTGGCTTGCGAGTTTGGTTTGGTTCTTTTTGCTTATTTTATAACTGAAAAGTATCCAAATTATTAAAATTTCAGGTTTCCGTCTGACACCCAGAGAGGAGCATGCAGGATCTTCTGGTTGAAATGTCATGTGTTTAAAAGTACAAAGGGGAGATGGGCTGAAGGAGGAGTTTGGGTTTAGCTCCTGAAGGCTCGGCACCCTTCTGCTGTTGGGGATTTGGGGACTATGTGAGGGGCCTGGTACCTCGATTGCAGGCTGATTTGGGGTGTTGCTTCTGTCCCTACAAACCAGCCATGCTGTGGCATCTGCCGTGGCATCCTGGTGTGCCTGGGTACAAGCTGCCCACCCAGCTGTGAATTGTCCCTCCAGCAAGTCGCTATGGATAACACACATGCAAACATAAAATGTACAGTTATAATGATTTCACTGTCCAGGCCTTGCAGGCTTTTTATGGCATTTCTTTAAGAGGAAAAAGAAGTCGTATGTCATAGAGTAAGGGCAGACGGTTATGTTCGTTTCAAAACTGTGAATCCAGAATAACTTAAAAGACAGTGAAGCACAAAATATTGTTAACGTAGGTGCTATAATTTGCAAAGTGAGTGTGTATGGGTTTTTTTTTCTCCTGATACGCCTACATTATGATATAATAGAATATTATGGTATAACAGGAGACTGTTTAAATTGTGTATTTGCTCTACAGCACTCTGTGGACTAAAATAAGTCTTAATATTGTATGTAAAGAATTGGACAAACTGCTCAAGAGATTTGACTGAGCAATTCTTGGTAGCAGCCTGGGTAGGCTGTACAGCCATCGTAGCAGAGGCTCTTTTGCTTTCTTCTTTTTTGGTCCCCTCTTCTGATGTGGTGGAGATTCATCAGTGCTCTCTGGCAAGTCAGAAGAGATGGATGTCTCAGATGCATCTTCTTTACCAGTTTCTTTCCCTGGTGCAGGCTGGAGGCTGATGGGCTGGGCAGCAGCTCTGCAAAAAAGGACTTGGGGGTTACAATGGGACTAATGAGCCAGCGGTGTGCCCATGTTGCCGAGAAGGCTACAGGCATCCTGGGCTGCATTGGTAGGAGCGGTGCCAGCAGATCGAGGGCAGTGATTCTTCCCCTCTTCTGCACTGGGGAGGCCACATCTGGAATCCTGTGTCCTGTTTTGGGCCAGAACAGATGTGGACAAATGGGAGAGAGTCCAGTGGAGGGCAATAAAAGTGGTTGAGGGCTGGGGGGCATGAGTTGTGAGGAGAAAGCTGAGAGAAATGGGCTGATTGAGTCTGCAGAAGAGAAGACCGAGGGGGATTGAATAGCAGCTTTCACCTCCCTGCAGGGGGGCTGCAAAGAGGATGGGGCTGGACTGCTCTCAGTGGGGGCAGATGACAGGACAAGAAGCAATGGGCTCAGGTTGCAGCAAGGGAAGTTGAGGTTAGATATTAGGAAAAAGTCTCTAATGAGGAAGGTAATAAAACACTGGAACAGGTTACCCAGAGAGGTGGTGCAGTCACCATCCTTGGAGGTTTATAGGACTTGGGTAGACAAAGTAGTTTGATGTAGTTGGGGCTGATCCTGCTTGGAGCTGGGGGTTGGACTAGATGTGACCTCCTGAGGGCCCTTCCAGCCCTCATTATCTATGACTCTGATTTCTGTTCTTGGACACCCCCTGTCCCTCCCCATGGCTACAAGGCAAGAACATGTGGCTTCTTCAAAGGGAAGTCTCAGGAGGAGAAGCGTCTCAATCCTGCAGGCATCCTACCAATCGAACGGTATTTATGCAGCTTACAAATACAATATTATAAAATGCCTCTCTCTCCACGGCGCTCCTCTCTGTAGCTTTAATAAGCAAGGCCCCCAGTTGCCAGACTCTAAACCAACGAGTGCCTTCCTCCCAATGGTTTGTTAGTTTATTCCTTGAGAAAAGAGCATGCAGATGTTATGCTGGTCTGGAATTAGCAGCTCATTTCTTCCATTCTCGTTAAAAAGCCCTTGCTAGCATCTTGATTTATCTTCTGCTGCTGCTCATCGCTCCTAGCCTCTTTGCCACCCACTCTTTTGCTTTGATTGTCTTTACCTTCCTCCAGTCAAGCAGATATTTGCATTGTAAATGGTGTGTGTTAGACCCCAGAAATAATATTAATCATTTATAACAATTATGGTGCATAATTTACACATAAAAAGAAAGGAAGGTACCTTCCCCCCCCCCCATGTATTATATATCCAAGTAATTCACCAGCCTTTTTCCCTTAAATAACAAGGGGTTCCCGGTCCACTCTTCCAACACAAAAAAGGGATGCAAAATAAGTACGTCATCCATCTGTTCATGGCATGGATGTAAGTTCACGTCAACGTGATAACAATGGAAACATGTCGTGGGCCCAGGTATCAAGCCATGTCCGAATAACTGGAAACCCTTTGTGCAAGGCTGGAATTCAGTCCTGTCCTGGCTCTGGCTGGATCCAAGAGGATGCGGGATGCTGGGGCCATCTCCCCAATTAGGGGAGGCATGTTCAGTTTTTCATGAATGGCATGGACCTGCACGCTACTCCCGGGTATACAAGTGGGATCCTCAGGCCTTGGCAGTGGGATGCAGCCGTGCGAGGGAGAAAGACCTGCACCACTTCCTCGGGCAGGTGCAGTCACCAAGGGCACGTGCATAATTTGGGGGAGAAACGTTGTATTTACTTAAGCTTTTTATAAAAATGCCGCTGACTTATCCATCCTCATTTAAATTATTTATGCAAAGTGTATTAACTGTTCTTGGGATGTGTAATAAATGTGCTCAGCGTGCGTATTATTTACTGCTGGGCCCTGACAGCTCAGTCAGCACAAAAGGTGGAGGAGGCGCGGAGGGAGGGAGCCGGCTGCGAGCTCTCGGAGATGTGGGGGGCGATGTGCAGGATGCGATGGGGAGCTAACTTGCTTACCGGGCAGGACTCATTTTCAGGCGTTCACAGCTCTGGCTCTAAGGAGAGACGCTGAACAAATGGGTAATTGATAGCCAAATTAATCCCGGCGCTCACCTTTAAACAGATTAAGAGTGGTTATTTCCCTCTGGCTGCTCACGGGAGACTACTTCGTGACTGGTCACTGGGTGTCACTGTTACACCACAGGAACTGGGGTGGAATTGGGGTACTTTGGCTCCAGACGAAAGGCTCTTCAAGGCAGATGGGTTTTTTTTAGTAGGGCGTGAGTTGAGGCACTCGGTGTTGGGATCCATGTAGGAATTTGGCCCATCTGAGGAGTTCAGAGTCAGGGTTGTGGCAAACGACGGCCCAGATCATCTCTGCCAGCAGTGGCCAGAGGTATTTCCTGGCGATCCCAGCACCTGAGCTCCGGGTGCAGATGCACGGTGTTGCACTTGGATTCTTTTCTGCATGCTTTTCAGCAAGAATTACAAATCTCATAATGAGCTAATACTTGGCAAATCTAGCCAAGACCCAAAACAAAGGCCTTATCCAGGGAAGTCCTTGTGAAAAGTCCATGTGTATGGCATCTGTGGGATTGGTGACAAGTAATGTCTGAGCGCATTGTGCAAACTGCTGAGCTAATCTGCAAGTATCTGCTGCCTTTTTGTGTTTGGTCTTGGATTTTGGGAGAACGCTGTTTAAGGGACGCTATCCACTTACTGCTGATTTCATTATAAAGAGAGGGCTTCCCATGGCTTAGGGGTCCCACAGACCCCGGGCTGGTGATTTTATGTCCCACTGAACATGGGGGTTTCTAATGTCTGGCGAGTCCTCCATGTGAGAGAAGTCATGCCACTGCTTTTATTCACCCCATACCCAGGGAGCCCTGGAGAAGGACACTGCTCTGTCCTATTCCACTTGGAAGCTGCTTGAGATGGGAAGACAGCCCTGTGGACTTAATATTAGAGTAGATTATTTAACATCAGTGATTTCATGGGAGAGGAATTGACTATTTATTTGAAGGACTTGGATCATGGAGAAGTATGGGGTCTCAGGAGATCATCTAGTCCACCCCGCTGCTCAAGACAGGATCACCCTTGTCAAGTGTCTGTCTCGTCTCCCAAGGGTCTAGACCCCACCAATGCTCTGGGCAGCCTGCTTCGATACTAAACCATCCTCACGGTGAGAAATTTCACCTTAAATACCCAACCCCAATGCTAAACCATCCTTCTAGTGAGAAATCTCTTCTTAAATACCCATCTTAAATTTCCTTGGTTGCAATGGGAGAGAATTATTGTTAGGGCTGTGCCGAGCAGGTAATATTCGATTCGACAGCCATGTTGAATATTAAACCGGGTCCCGCTTCGGTCTGCCGTCCGCTTGGACTCGAGGTTGAAGCTCAGTCAAATATTCGAGCTGCTTTGACTTCCCCATAGGCTATAATGGGGAAGGTGGAAGCAGGCTATAACTTGGCATTTCTTGTCTGATCTTGATGACACTCACAGGAGCGGTAGCTCCTGAGGAGCCCACAAAGCCTGCCAACTTTCAACAAGATAGGTTCAGGGGGTTCGGAGAAACACCACTCCAAATTCTTGAGAGAAAACCGCCTGTGACTCCTGTACGGAAAGCCGCGGAGCTCAAACCTGCCTCGCCCCTGAGGGGCCCGCCAGGCCTGCCAGCATTCACGGTGCCAGGTGCGGGGGTTTGGGGCAAACTGCACCGTCGGCTGCCAACAGACACAACTCGTGACACAGACGGAGCGAGGAGGCAGCGCCGGAGGTGGAGGGGAAGACTGGCTCCGGGCCGGGGGCTGGGT
>NW_017729015.1:20069038-20076470 GCF_001723915.1 Gavialis gangeticus
CCGGAGGTGGAGGGGAAGACTGGCTCGGGGCCGGGGGCTGGGTTCAGGCAGTGGATCCCCCTGTCCCGTCTCCCCCCGCCTCCTCCGCTCCGCTGCGCCTCCGTCACTTGCTTCAGAAGCACCTCCCTCCAGCGACTCGGTGTCTCGCTGCCACATACGGTGCCCTTCACCCTTGGGTCACAGATGGCGGCCAGCATATGCACTGTGTTGGACCCCAAGGGCTCAAGCCTTTTCCTAAGGCCTCCTTCAGCCGCCTCACCGGTGCCCGCACATCTGGTGACCGCAGCCTGCCCCAGCCATGGACATCGGCCCCCGAGAAGCTCTCCATTTGGCTACAGAGCCCCTTTGCTATGGGGACCACCTGGCTGAGGAAGGCATCAGCAGCACTGAGGGTCTCAGTGGCCTCGAGGAAGGGCTGGAGGACCAGCAAGATCTGGGAGATGGCATCCCACTCAGCTGTGGTGAGGGGGCCACTGATCCCAATCTCCCCAAGCAAGGCCAGCTCGTGGATGGCCTTCTGTTGCTCCACCGGCCTCTCGAGCGTCAGGTATGTGGAGTCCCACTGAGTCTCCATGTCCTGGGTGATTCTGCGCTGCAGACATTTAGCTCTGCTTGTTTGTCCCGCAGCATCTTGCTCCCCTTTATGCTCCGGTGGAAGGAGCCTGGCACCTTCCTGCATCTGGAAACAAGCCTGCTGGTGTTGCTGGTGCCAGCGCCACCAGCTCTGTCCCCCTCCAAGGCATCCCTCACAATCAGGTGTAAATTGTGTGCCACACGGCAAATGCCAGCAAAGTTGGCATCACGGACTGCCTTGACCATATTGGCCCCATTGTCAGTGACCATGAAGCCGCGGGTGAGCTCACCCTGCCCAGCACCCAGCCACCCCTGTATCATGCGGTTTGTGGCCCCCCTTATCTCTGCTGCTGTGTGGGACTCATCCATCACCTTGGCATGACGGAGAGCCCACCGACGGCCTGACTAGACACAACAGTGCCCTGTGTGGGAGAGGTACGAGTGATCTCCACCCGGCTGCTCCAGATGTCCGAGGTGAAGCGTATGGTCACCTGCAGACCTGTCTTGTGCAGCTGCTCCCTCAAGTGCTCCCTGCATGCTTCGTATGGGGGGGCACCACCGTCCTGCTGAAGGAGGTGCATGCGGGCACCCGGTAGGATGGAGCCAGCAGCGCCAGGAGCCGCCTGAGCCCTGGCCTCTCGACAAAGGTGAAGAGCTGGCCATCCAGAGCAAGCATCTCCCCAATGGTCTGGGTGACCTTGCTTGCATTTGCAACGGGTCTCTTTTGCCCCCAGTGGTCCAGGGTGCCCTGCCTCTGCTGTGGGGGGACAGGGGTGTGGAGTGAGTGGGGGCCGTTCAAGTGGCAAAGGGGTGGTACCTGTGGAGATGACCCAAATCTAGCGCCAGCTCTTCTTCTGGCGTGGGAAGGCTCATCACTGGCAGTAACACAGGGGTGAAGCGTGCTGCTGTGCGGGTTGCAGTTATGGTGGGAGAGGTTGTGGCTGCCATGTCTGGACATGAGAGAGTCTCCGGCACAGGCAGTGGCTCTGGTGGCACTGCTGCTCCCCTCTCTTTACTGCTTGTAGCAGCCTCATCCCTTGTAGCGGGAGGAAAGAGGCTGCGTCTGAGTTTGGTGGGGGGAGAAACTGCAGCTCTCCCGCTTGCAACTCCCCTTGTTCCCCTTCGTGCAGGCTGGCCAGTGTGACCACCTGCCTTTCCACCCCACTTCATAATGTGTTCCTTCGTATGTAAACTGGGACCTCTAAGTGTGCTGTGCGCCACGGGTTAGACTTGTGGATGTTGTGTCAACGTGTTTGTGTGTGTGTAGATAATATATTGAGAAGCGTTGGTGTGGTGGAAAGAATGAATGATGTATAAAAAAAAATATATAAACTAAATTCCTATATATAGAATAGATCCTAGGCTACTACTAACCTTATCCAATATAAGCGTAACCTAATATGAAAAGTAGTTATAAAATAAAAGCACCAAGTTCTCAGAAATCTCTGTTGCTAGCGTTGCAAGCAAGGAATCTGTTGAAGATCGGGGCTTCCAGCTGGCATGGCCTGACACCGAGGTGCTGGAGGACACCAGCAGCTCAGAAACAGACCCCAAGGCAGAAAGCAGGGAGCGGCAAAACTGCTGCCTTTTCTGCATTTTCTCTGGCCCTCCCCCAGAGCACTGGGATTGGACGGGACCTTGGCTAATGCTGACCAGCCACAGCTAATGCAGGTCACTGGCCAGCCACACATGTCAGTCATGAAAGCACTCCTTGTCCCTCTCCCCCTCCCTCGCCTTACTTTCCTTTTTTTCCCACCCCCCAGGGAGTCCAGTATAGGCAAGTCGAATATTCGACCCGCACTGTTAATATTCGACTTCCAGTTTTCGATTCGACAGCTATTCGACCAGCTGCTATTCGACTCGGCTTCCACTTGTCAAGGTCGAATATGTCGAATATTTGTCGAATCAAATATTAAGTTGAAGCTTTGCACAGCCCTAATTATTGTCCTGTCCCTTGTGGCTACGGAGAATTGCCTGTTACCACCCTTTGGGTACCCTTCAAGTACTGTATTTGAAGACTTATCCATTCCCATCCTCTCCCAATTTTCTCTTCTTCCTGCCAAATAATCCCAGTTTGTATGGATGAAGGGTGGGAAGCAATTACCTGATGACAGGGTACTCTTGGTGAATTAATCTTTGGTAGTATGAGGAGGCAAGATGGGGCAAGTGCCACACACTTCTGCAGCCTGGCGAAGGTTGTTTGTACCTGAAACCTTGCAAAGAAGAATTTTTTCCAACTATTTTTTTAGTTGGTCTAATAAAATATGTTGGATTTACCCAAAGAACCTTGTTCGACAGAGATAAGTAAGACGGGTGAACAGCTATCCTCTTTCAGTCTCCTTGGCTCTTAACGTGTGGCTGCCATGTGTTCCCCGTCCAGCTGCTGGTGTTATAATAATGCAGTCTGTAACTCCTGCCACTCCTTCACAGATGTGAAGTGGTGATTTCCAGGACTGTCAAAATCGGTTCCCTGCTTGCCAGAACTTCAGTCCACAGCTTGGACGTGGACTTTTCATTATGTCGTGTCCTGTGCGTTCAAATATGTGCGACGAATGCAAACACAAGACTAAAGAACTACTTGCGGCATCTTCCACAACCCTAATTTTTGTCAAAACAGTTACAAGGTTATTAGAGCAGTGTCTGAACTTTTAAATGAGTTGGCTTGACTTGTGTTGGCATTGCACTGAACTCGGGCGCGTCTCAGGTGATTTTTTTCACTTTTGATTGGCTAGCAGAATTTGTATATTTTATTTTTATCAGGAAGCATGGGGTTTTTTTGCAAATGAAAGGCATAAATGTATTTTTGGAGGGGTTGTAGGTTTTCAAATGATAAAAATGTTTAAATATTTCAATATTCAGAGGTTTCTGAGGCCCAGCTTTTATATAAAGAAGTCAGGATTATCTCGGCTCGGCTCTGGAGTTGAGCGCGCGGTTACATTTTTGTCTTTTCGTTGAGGTCGGTAGAGGAGGCTGCTTGTAGGTCACTTCCTGGACTGACATCTCTGGCAGGATTGAGGAGGGCAGTGCTGGGATGCCAAGCCAATTGCCAGCAGTTTCAGTTATCTCACACTTGTTGAAGACTTTCTAGATAATTAAATGCCATGTTTATCATTACTCTACACGGGCACATGCTTTTATGTCTTCTCTATTAATCTTCCCACATTTAGCAGCTCTGATCAACCCCCCTCTCTTGTGAATTCCTGGCAAATCAAGGAAAATTTTGCTGTATCTATTCCCACTTTTTCACTTATTTTCTGGAAAAAGGAGGATTTATTAGAGACATTCTTGTCAGTTGTCCTGACAGCTGATGCTTTCCTCGCAAGCATATTAACATGACCTCATTAGTTTCTGCCTCTAACTCCTCTAAACACATAAGACGGTATTGCAGTAGGAGCCAATCATGCTAATTACACCAGATCAGTTTGCATATTCATAAGCCACTGCCTGTTTTATGGACAGCAAAAATAAACACGGTATCTTTTTAATAATTTTAAGTGGGTCACTTTCAGGACTGTATCTACTTTAAATAAATTATCATATTGTTAAGGACCAGAGTCAAAAGCTGTATTATTATTTATTTTTTTAAGGCAATGTGCTTTTTGTTTTGGTGGGATTCTCTCTCTCTTTTTTTTTTTTTTTTTTTTAAAGGCAACAATATTTGCTTGAAATAACCCAAGCAGTCAGTTTAAAATTGTAATCCTGTGTGTGGATGTATATGTATATATATTCATTTTTTATATATGAATCCATCTTAAAAAATACTCTATGCGGCGAGGTGGTAAAGAGGCCGATTCAGTCTGGAATGACTGGAAGTAAGAATCTCGAATCTTGACCCTGTGTTGCGCAGGGAGCACAAGGCGGCACAGAAGCCGTCTCTAGGGAGTTTGCATTCCCATTTCGATGATTTCATGACTGGGTCTCGTCGGGCTCCGTCAGTGCTCCCCGGGGCAGATTCAGTGCTGTTTATTATGAGTCGTATGTTATAGGAGGTCAAAAGGCACAGGAGCTGGGGGTCTTCTTGCACATCCAGGGCCATGACTTTGAGCCTTCCTCTGGCCTTTCCCCAAAAGCCTCCCGTGGCTGACCCAATTGTAAATGGCCATTTAGCTTGGCCACATTGCTCCCTTGCTAGCCCAAGGGGTTGCAAGGGATCTGTGGACCTTTTGGCTTTTTTTGACATAGATGCATGTGGCATATTAAAGGCAAATATGCAGACAAACGCCCTTGCCTTGTTGGGCTTCCTTCATGTCACTTGACGTGTATAACCACCGATGGCATGGACACGGGGCAGCTATGGGATGTGTTGACATGGCTTGTTCTTTTCATCTTCCTAAAAGCTGGGGGATGACTCTGAGGAGCACATGTCCATAGCTAGGCCCTGCGATACAGAAAAGGGTACTTTTGAGACTGTCATGAGCTGGCCCTGCCCCCACACCCATGCACTGCTTACGCTGCTGGGGAATGTTGACTCTTGGTGGAGAAGATTTCCTCATCTTGCCACGCAGCTCTTGATCGGCCAAAATGACACTGGTCCTCAGGGATGCTGGGCTTCACTACCACTTTTTTGCTTCCGTGGGTATTGCATCCACCCAGACCCTTAGGTAGAGACCTGTTGTTGTATCTCCAAATACCCACGAGTTATGGGCAGGTATTGTCATCTGCAGACTTTGTGAGACTTGGAAAATGCGCTGTCCAGAGCTCTCATTTCACACAGCTGCGGGCTGACCATTATGTTCCTGGAGACATTTTTTCCAGGGACTTTCTAGTTTAGAACTGAAAACTATTTGACAGGAGTCACTTCAGTTCTTGGCTCTCATCTGTACCTTCACAATTCCTCTTCCAGTCGGAAGTAAAATTTTATATTGTTATCTAGGCTGAAGGAAGGTTTTATACCCAAACCTCCGTGATTTTTTTTGTCATATACCATTATTTGTGCAATATAGGTTGGAATTACAGTTAATAATTTCAGTAAATCCTAACGTATCAGCATGTTTACAAGTTCTTTTACCTCGGGGAAATATATAGTGTTCATTTCTTGTGTTTAGTCTATTTAAAGTAGGACTAGATATAAAGCAGGACTGATTGACAAATTAATGCTCTCAGCTCCTACTCAAAAGTACTTGAATTATAAGTACAAAAGGCATGTTACAAACTATAATAATTTTAACTCTATTCCATTGCTAAAAGCTAGCAATAATGAAAACAAATCAAAATAGTAATGTATTCTAACGTATGCAAGAATAAAAGAACAGGCAGAGGAGGGCCTGCTCAGCAAAATAATTAGTTTCATTAAAAATCAAGGAAGGGTAAGGCCATTACGCCATTTTTGATGGATTCAATTCTGCAGGGAAAAAAGGGAAAAATGACTGAATCACATAAATCATATATACATCCATCTCCCATAACATGGTGCAATGCAAAATGGGTTGGGTAATACGCATGCCTGTGTTTACTGGCATTGAAGGATAAAATTATTAACTTGCAACAAGACTCTTTGGTCCCGTGTAGTCATTTTATATAATTTTTTTTTTTTTTTAATTTTATTTTTTTCAGATAGGCTATAGAGGCCAGTGCTGCAAAATGCTGATTCTGGGACACTGTTTCTCGACATCAGAGAGGGTGGCTCAGCTATTAGGAAAACATTTGTCAACACAATCCTGATTTCCAGCAATATAAGCTGACATTTTGCTGTATGCTACTGTGGCAGCAAAATCTATCAACTGGTGTTTGTTTTATATATTCTTCCCAAAGAAAATGTAATGGCAACCCAGGAAACTATTGCTCAGCCAATAGGGCTCTTGCCATACTCCAGTTTAAAATCACCGTTACAGTCGTGGAAGCTTTGATTTCCCTTCGTTTTGGGGAGCGGTGTCTGGAACCCGTGAGCACTTCTGCCAAGAGTTTCTTACCCAGGTGGTTTGTTTGCCTGCTCAGTTTGACCTTGTGACATGAGAAGGATTAGTTATGGTGGGACGTGACTCAGTTGCTGCATTGTCAAGGGAGTTAATGCCTCTGAAAAGCGGCCAGTTCCCAAGCAGGTGGGGATCATCTCTTGCAGGAGTTGGAAGGAGGTGCGGGACCAGGACCCCCGACTGCAGCGACTCTTGTCTGTGTGAACTGAGTGTTGGTTGGACTCCATACACATAAAGGGACAGATCCCTTCTTCAGATGCAGATTTTTGGCATGCGAATGATAAAATGGAGCAGAGAGAGTGCCAGGTATGTGTCTGAGTTTCTGGGTATTGTCTGAATGTGAACACATTTCTTTTGTGGACCAGAGTCTAGTCCTAAATCCTGCCAATGAACAGGATGGTTTGGCAAATGAATGCCTTTGGTTTCAATGCAGGATGCCTCATACTACAAATGTCCATACATGGCCAAAATGTGCTGTTGTAATGCATGATCAACTCCATGGAGCTATGGTGGGATGTATTATTTGCTGCCCAGGCTCCTGTAGTGATAACGGCTGATGCAGCTCATTAACAATGAGAGGGGAAGGATGAGCACAGTGCCACGGGTTTATTTGCAAGGTCTGTGCAGGTTCAGTGATGTGCTGGCCTGTTTTGTCAGCCATGGCAGGTTTCACTGTGCCTTCCCAAAGGCTGGGGAAGATCCCTGTAATAACTGCATCTCTGTGCGTGGAACCACCTTTTGCGTTCAGGATTCGAACACTGCACTTCTGTGGAACCGCAGACTCGCTGTTGCTAATCCCATCCTGCAAAACCTGACACATTCATTCTCAGGCAGATAATTAAGAGATAATGTCAATTGAAGGGAACATTGTCACAGTGATAATGCCTTCCTGCTGCTAGATTCATGTCTCAACAAAGTCAATGATTCCCTCCCCCCCCCCCCCCCCA
>NW_017729015.1:20076737-20082577 GCF_001723915.1 Gavialis gangeticus
CAAAAAGCACCAGTCCCCCCCCCCCCCCCCCCCCCAAAAAATGGGAAACCTTGCTCCTGTGACAACCGTGTGCTGTATTCACTTTCGTCCCATATACCCTATAGCAGTTCTTCCCTGTACCAATAATGAAAAGCTGAATTCCAGATCAAGGAATAAATTTACCCTCTAAAATATCTGATGTGGTTAATGACAGTTCACTGCTCGCTTGTTTTGGGGTAAATTCTGGGATATTAGGGTTTATGCTTGAGACACTGAGAGCAGAATGTGGCTTAGTGGAGTCTGTTCTGGTGACACCAACCCTAAAAGGCAGCTCATGTCATGCTGGGGGTGTATCTTCCAGGTCCTTACTGTGGATTTTACCCCTGGGTCCAGTATTCAAACTCCCATCCCATGTTGAACTAGATAACCCAGAGGAGCTTGTTGAGTGTATGGTCGCACTCTTAGATATGGCAGAAGAGGCTATGGGCCTTAGATGGGACATGCCACAATCTGTGCTGAGCACTGGCCCAATCTGTCCATAGGCAACTTGCTCCACAGTACTTTTGGGTGTCTGTCATCCTGGCACATAAGCCCCTGTGCCAGTGAGTGGCTTTTGACACCATTGTCCTTAAGGGGATCTAAAGCAGACCACGCCTTGAGTCCTGCATGATACAACTGAATGCCATGACTGATCCAACGGATGTCTGGATAGTGGCTTACCTTGCTGCCAGCTGCCACTGATTCTGGCGGTGACAAGGAGGGCATCCTTGAGTGCTGCTGTTTTAAGAACCAGGACATCGGGGACTGTAAATGCTGGTTTCCCAGAGATAGGACTCCAGTCAGCTAGTCATTGACTGGTACGACAGGGGCAGGTGGCTTAGCGGCATGGGCAGATGGGTATCCTCTTACCAGCTGGTGCAAGAGGGAATGTTGCATGAAAGGGTTAAACATTTCTGCCTGTTGACTTGCATCCTAGACATCACCTTCCCATTCGAACCTACAAAAAATCTCTTCAGCCTCCTTAAGTAGAAGGCGTGTTTGCCATGCACCACTTTTGAAAGCCACATTTATTTCCTGCATCAAACAATATACACCATCATTCAGAAAGGAGCCACTTGAGTATGGAAGACCACTTAACCTTTCTGATTGGTGGAAAGACTATTGTCAAGGCCCTAAGGTCAAGTTTTTATTAAAGCTCTTTCGAAAACTAATTGTCTTGTTTCTTAGTGTTCTGTTGTTTTACCTTCCAATTTTTATGTAAATTTGATTCCATTCCCCAAACCTAAATAAGTGTGATTAGTATAAATGTGTGTCAGCTCCTTTTGTTCGACATTATCTGGGCAGAGGAGAAAATGAGAGGAGCACCGGGTTTCTGCCTTAGCTTTGGCTGAGGTTTTTTAGGTATTAAAAAGAAGCAATGCTGTAAAAATGTGTATTATCAAATTGGAAAGTAACTATTTTGCTTTCCTAAAGGGGAAAGCATTTCCTAGTTCAAAAATGCTCATTTGCACGTACTTCCAACAAAAAGATCATTCTTGGCAATTGTAAACTGTTAGAAACCTTTGCATATAAGCACAGGTGCATGTGCAGTAAGCTGGTCTTAAGAGCTGCACATCATGACATCTACTTAAAGCTGACAAGTGACTATATACCTTCCAGCCATCCAAATTCAACAGAGTCCGGCACAGATATAGCTTACAGTCCACTGCAATTGTTGGTCAGACACCCTTGACTTCCATGGGTTTTGGATGTCCCAGTTTTAGCATTCACAGGAGAAGACGGCAGTAACAGGGCCAGGTAGCTGTGGCTACCAAGCAGATGCAAACTCTTTATGTGCGCACAGAGGCAGATTCTGCAAAGTCCTGGCTGAGGAAAGGAGGGAAGATTGCATGGCGACGGCACTTACGGACTTTTCTTCCCAATGAAGCACACATTCGGTCAGTGTTAGCACTGCTGACCTTCCATAGACAAAGTGTGTTTAAGTAGGTACACAGCAGGAAATGAAAACAGAGTAGCATCCTTCAAAGTCTCAGATTTCCATTGGGACCTTTTTTCTGGTTCACATGATTCGAAAGAAATTTGGTTGGTTTGCTTGTTGGTTCCTCTCCCCGCAATTAAGGTCTTAAAAATGGGCCATGATGGAAGAGGCGTGCATCACCTGCACAAGCCTCTTGTAAACCTTCAAGCAAGGCAGTCTCCCTGTGCAGCTAATTTCCTAATTTTTGAATGTGTTCGGAACAGAAGCTAGTGGGCAGGGAGGCATGTAGCAGAAGGGCATGATGCACGGCAGCATCATGTGCATCTCTGCTATCGGTGAGGGGTGGTCAATTGTCAGCAGTGTGGAGCTGGAGCTGATGTGAAGGTCTGTGTGCCATAGGTGTGGCCAAGCAAGTTCTTGGCTTTGAGTTTTATGGGCAACAGTGGCCAAAAAACCCTTTCTGAACTCATTTTTTACTGGGTTGTTTGTTTTAATAGAAGAAAAACTATTGTGTGAGCAACAACTTGCTTTTCAGGAAGATAAGTGAAAATGGCCATGTATCTTATCTCTCCTCTCTTTCATCATGGATCCATGTCATACCGCAGATTGTATCCGGCATATTGATACATGCAATAGGCAACAGTTTGTAAACCCTTTGGCAGGAATATGAACAGATGTTTGTACCAAACAGTTTCTTGGTGTGGATGCTTTCTCCGGTCAGGAGCTGGCTTGGGTTCTGGTACAAGTCCTGGGTTTGCTTCAAGTTAATTTTCAGGGAAATGGGAAGCGAACCTGCATGAAGGGTTTGGTGAATGTAAGCAATTAAAGAAGTCATTGTTACTCTGGTCCTTTATCATGCCTAGCTTCCAAGTGGGAGCTTTAAAAAAGCCAGGGGATAGAAATGGCTTGTTTCTGCAGACCAACGTTGTCCTCCCACTCACCTGTCCCGTTCAGGTACGGTCACTCAGTCGCTTCTTTCCATAAAGATGCCTCTGCTTGAAGGCGGGTAGAAAAAACCCATTGGTTTAAGCTGTCTTAAAAAGAAATACCAGATTGCATTATTAAAAATAATTAGTTGATGTGTCTCATAAATTTACCTCTTCCTGCCTGGAATCCTTGTTAACGTCTGTTGTGACCCACTTGGAGCCAAATGCCAAATAAGGTGATTTTTTTCCCCACATTTTAACCTGAAGAATAGCTATTTTTCTAAATCAGTATTAAAAGCAATGCTGCTTCTGTTGCATGTACTCTATACACCCCCCTGTCCTGTGTCAAGAGACTTGCTTCTTGCAGTATCTTTTTTTAACTGACTGTGAAGATATTCGTTGGGGCTAGTGGAAAAACAGAGAATCCCTGTCCCTAATTCTCCACTGAGCTGCATTGCTTTTTTTCTAGTGACATGTTGTGGACCCACTAGTGTGGAAGTGGCACATTTGGAATGGAGAATCTGGCTGTTTCTGAAAGATCACAATAGTGAGAGACATCTTCGTTTACCCTGTTCCTTTTAGTCTTGCCAAATGATTAATAAAAATAAGTAGATTGCAGATTTGAAGACTTCTAAATATATTGGTATATACAAGTACAAACTGGCAGAAGTGCCTGCCTGCTTTTTAAAGTTAAGCTGTAACAAAATCCCAATGGGGGGAGAGAAATCCCTGCAGTTTGATCACTCAGTCTTGTGCTTGTATATAAATCCACACAATGAGGAAACTTCCCTGCTATTTTTCCAGTATCCCTTTGGCGGTCTTTTTCATATGGACAAGTCCTACGGAGGAATGGTGGGGAAAGAAGACTTTATTAGTTAGTATTAGTGTGTAGTATGCAGGGATCCTGGTTTTCTCTGATTAAAAAAAATCCCCAATTGGATTAAAAAAGTTGACCCCAAATCCACATTTTTCTGGGTTTTTTTTTTTTCTTCAAATGAGATATCACTAATACATACATACATACATACATACATTTTTAGTTATTTTATTTATTTAAATAAAATGTATGTGTATATTTTTTATATATTAGTGGCATTTCATTTGAAAAATCACAGAAAAATGTGGCCTTGGGGTTACTTTTTTAATCCAAGAAGTGGGGATTTTTTAATTTTTTTTTTTTTTTTTTTTTTTTTTTTTTTAAATCAGTGAGAAACCATGATCCCTGGTACTATGCCATTTGAAAGGCATTTGTTTCAAACTGAAAAGCTGGGTTTGGAGACGTCTACCATAGCCTCCCTGTAGGTGGAGCATGGAGCGGTGCTGCGTCTCGCAGGACCTGGCGGGACTCCATCTGGGCAGAGCTTCTTTCAGGATCGGGGCCTTTGTGGCAAGAGAAGTAAAGGGAACAAATGGCTTCGAAATATTTCAATGCAAAGCCTATTTCTGATTGCAAATGTGATTTTTGCATGGAAAAAAGCCAAAGGGGGAAACCAAAGATCTCTCCCGTTTCTCTCTAGAAGGGCCTCAAATCTGTAGTTAATGAATAAAAACCAGTAAAATTAGCAGGGAGGGTAGGCATGTAGATCGTTTAAATTACAGCAAAATTTGGTGAGGTTTTTTGTTTGCTTGTTTTACCCCCAGATGCCTCGGTCATTATTTCCTCTTTGGTTTTTAGCTATTTACTTGATGTTACTGCTTTGCAGGTTTACTCTGTAGGATTCAGACAGAGACTGTGAAATCTTCAGACTTTTCCTCGTACAAAGAAAATATTGTTGTCATTTCACATAAAGGGAATACAGTTTGTTTAAGTCTATATTCAATGGAGAAGGAAAACTTCCACTCCCTCAGCTGTTCAGTAACTTGCAGATAGGAGTAGTTTGTTCTAGTTGGAACACTTTTTATTTTTTTTTACTATATAATACTATGATTATTCAGTAGTGATGTGCTGGTATTGAAGCAGATTGTTGTTATTCAGGCATCTACAATGTTACCCGCAGAGAAGAAACAATGAACTTTTGAAGTGATTAACAATGCATTCCATGTCCTGCTCCTTGAATCATGATGACGATGATTTTTAAAATTTTTTTTTTATTGATCGCTAACCATTTGTTTAGCTCCATTTGCTGCGGACAGCCCTGGCCACTGCCCCAAGCTGCTTACAATCACAACTGCCGTGGAGTAGAAGGAAATCAGTAAGAGTTCAAAGCAACGCAGAAGAACGGAGCATTATACAATAGGCCAGAAGCCAGCCCCGTACGAAGTGTCGTGTGCAGTCCGTACCCCTTCCCAGATTTCTTGCTTCCCAAAATAGCTTGCTCCATCTGGGAGTGAAGATGGGTGCCATGGTTACACCTGCAGCTCCTAAAAATGCGAAATGCTGGTTTTGCATTAAAGGGCTGTAGCGTGCCCCCTTGCAAGCGTGCTGCCCCGAGCGCCCAGGCCCGGCTTGCACTTGGCAGGTAGGAGCAGGCGAGGCGCTGTGAATATAATGAGCCGAGCGGGCCAGACTTGACAGTTTCACTGTGGAAGTTTTCAAATAGCATTGGGAATGTTTATATAATCGCTCAAAGGAAGCTTTTTCCGTGTACCTGTTTACGCTCTTTACTTCTGAAATTCTTTCAGCAATCAGCCCTTAGAGAGTCCTTACCCAGCACTTACGTGCCCTTGATTGCTAAGGAGAAAAAGCCCTGTTAGTGAATCACTGGGAAAACATTCCCTAACAAACTGGTCTTTTAATGAGGGTCACCACTGGCTTTGCAGCGGCGAGCCGGGAAGTGTGTGTGGGGGGGACGCGGTTTTGTTGTGAAACTGTTTGAGATGCACAATGGTGGAGGAAAGAGCCAGACACCGGGCCTTTGTGTGCAAATTTCCCACCAGAGCTAAGCCACTTTTTACAATTTAATTAAGTGGGTTTGGAGTCCAGAGCTGGCCTAACAAGCTCTTCTTCATGAATGAAG
>NW_017729015.1:20087577-20087949 GCF_001723915.1 Gavialis gangeticus
CCCACCAGAGCTAAGCCACTTTTTACAATTTAATTAAGTGGGTTTGGAGTCCAGAGCTGGCCTAACAAGCTCTTCTTCATGAATGAAGGATTTGTCTCCGGCAGGGAGGCAAGGCTCCAAACAATGTCAACAGCAATTACTGCCAGCTATGGCCGTTTTAACTGCTCACACGAACACGAGGGTGCTGGGAAGACAGCACGGCCTATCAAGCCGGCAGGAGCGCATCCAGGGCTGCCCTTGCCCACCGTGCCGTGAACGGGTCGGCCCCGCACCCGGGACCCCCATACTCGCCCGGGGACGGGAGCGATTTAAAGGCTGCGATTGCACAGGAGGCATAGTTTCATAGTTTCTAGGGTCAGAAGGGACCTTAGC
>NW_017729015.1:20087960-20089151 GCF_001723915.1 Gavialis gangeticus
TGCTGGTCATGGCTGAGGAAGCCAAAGCCCTCCTCGAAGCACGATTCGTGTAGCTGCCAGTTGGTCTCCGTGATGCACGTTTCAGGCCAACTGCCTCGTCCACTCACTGGCATGCGGGCCGGTGTCGCCAGTGAGCTCGGGAGGTGCAGAAATAGAGGCAATTAAAAGGTTTGGGGTGAGGAGAGGAATCCTCCAACCCCCAAGAAAATGGGAGAAATGCCATGTCTTGGACCAGGTTGGACGAGGCCCTGGGCTGATCTCTGCACTGGCCCACGCGGGAGTGATTTGATGGAGATCTCTTAGATCTCGTATTTTGTCCATCTCTACTTGCCGTGGGAACTGTTGCAGACCCAGCTTTTACTTTGGGAAACTGAATCTACTGGCATTGATTGCAGCACAGGGTAAAATACTCATTTGGGAAATGAAGGCGCGTGGAACGGTACCCACCCACCACTTCTTATGTTCAAGAAAAGTACGTGGCGCAGGCAGGGGCTACAGGTCCTCCTTGCCCCCTGTTGCTTTCTTGGGAGCAACCAACTGCTGATTTTTTTGCTTTAACTGTATCCTAAAACAATTAAAAATCAAACCAGCTGTTAATTTTGTGGGAGGCATCAAGGTGGCATATTCCCTTGCAAAGTTAGCTCAACATGGAGAAGCGACTGGCTCCTCTGTGTTTTGAAGGGAAGGGAGGACCTTCCACTAACTGTTACAATCTTCAAAAATCAGCTTTTTTTTACCCCTCTTAATTTTCAGTCTTTCTCTCCCCTGCCCTGTATGACTCTTGTATGTTCTCACTATTCCAGTCTGTGAACACTTTATACCCCTTGGGTACTAAGCTTCACAAGCTGGCTAGTCTTTCTGAGTGAAGGATATATTATTTGCCCATCTTGTGTTTCTGAGCAAAGTCTGATGGGTCCACGTCTGACTGTTGACCTGTTGCACTGACCACACAAACCACAGGGACTAAAGACACTTGCATTTCAACTTAACTCCTCTTTCCCAGCCTCTCCTGGGCAGGGAGATCAGAGACTTGTGATCAAAGTTATGGGAAAATGTCAAACCCAATCTGATATCTGTTGAAGTGAATGGAAGAGCTCCTTCTCATTGACTGATGTGGTGGACGTTGGGTTGGGTCAGGGCATTGCTCGGGCATGGCACCACGCAGTAGTGCCGGGGGAGCCATGGGAAACC
>NW_017729015.1:20094151-20122042 GCF_001723915.1 Gavialis gangeticus
GAAGAGCTCCTTCTCATTGACTGATGTGGTGGACGTTGGGTTGGGTCAGGGCATTGCTCGGGCATGGCACCACGCAGTAGTGCCGGGGGAGCCATGGGAAACCGGAGTGATATATTCTGTTGTAGGAAGCTGAATGAAATAGTCCCCTGAATCCATTTTTAAATCATGGTGAACAGATATAATTTTGAAAACCTGTGGACACCCCATTAACATGAAAAAGAATAAAATTTATCAGATCAGTCAGTGGAGTAATCCCTAACTACTTGTTTTTTATTATAGTGGGGATCCCAGTTGGAAATGCCTACCTGTGGCATAGGAGTCGATAAATGATTCTGCAGATGAGTCTGTTTAGTCATTCATTAGGCGTTGCCTTAGGAGTGCTTCCAAGAAAGGGGTGTGGGTAGAAACCCAATGATTACTGTCTCGTTACTCGTGCTGATGCTATTATTTAGGCCCATCGCATGTGGATAAACTAGATAAAATATTGACAAGTCTGTGAGACACTGGAAGCTGCTGGAAGTTTTCATGTTGTAATTGAAGTTTGCAGGTCTGTGTGTCATGCTGAAGCACTTGGGATTTCTACAAGGGTTTGTTCTGCGACGGTTGCAAACAGGCATTAGCCCCTAGCAGCTGGTTCCAGTACATCGAAGGAAGGATGGAGCCAAGGTCCTTTTTAATGTCATAAGTTATATGAGCTGACATCCTGTGCTGTAAGGGAGTCCAGTGCATTTGCATATTTATCACTATCTAAATTGACTTTCTGAATTTTGGATGAGGGGATACTGCAATGTCACCTGTGCCTAGGTAAAGACCAGGGCTATTCTCCTCTCAACACCTCTCTTATAAGTGTTGTGAAACCTCTCAATGCCTCGTTAAGCATTGTGAAACGCAGCAGAGCAACACTGGAAAGATTTGTAGTTCTCCTCGGTGAGATCCTTGCAGCAAGTGTTATCACAAACGCCCCGTATGAAATCAGGCAGCTATTAGCTACCGCGCAGCCGGAGTTCTCCAAAATCCCACTTAGCCGAACTCATTCAGCATATCCTGTGCCATTCAGATAATCCTGGTTGTACTGTATTTGCACTTGTTAAACATAATGTGGAAATAAGTCAATGTAATTAGCACTGATCATTTAGCACTGTGAGTGAAAGTACTTTGGCAGATGAAAGATAGGTTATAATTGATTTAGTTAATCAACCAACTAGTCGGAGAATCAGCTGACAATGACAAATGTCTGGAGTGAAATCAGCATCTCCTATTCCTCACGAGCCCGCGCAACGCTCGTGGAGGCGTCTTGAATCAACTGTTGGGAGCTGCTAGAGGGGAAAGCCAAAGTGGGGAGTTTTGACATCCTGGCAGGCTGAACTTTCCTTCTTTAGCGCCCTGGGAAAAATAGAGAGCGAGGCCTCCTTACCCAGTACAGCTGTCACGGGGGTGGATTGGGGCAGCAACCAAATGCTGGCGGCAGTGTGAAAGCATCCCTTGTTCCTAGGTGGTTTTATTTGAAAGGGAAACACCTCGGGCAGCCCTCCTTCTACCACGTGTCGTCCTCTTCTGCAATCGGACCTGCTTACGTATTGATCATCCCAAACTAGATGTTGGCAAAGACGCGTTTCCCTTTACACGTTGGTACTCACAACGCTGTGATTTTTTTTTTTCTCCCCTTGAGTGGAAAAAGTCAGGGGTTAGAGGCAGGACACCCAGTCCCAGGATTGGGTACTTTTTCTTTGAGGTTTTTTTTTTTAAATCCATATTGTCTTTTATCTGTCTGATTTTAAAGTAGATCTCTCGTCGTCTTTTTGTGCCGCGTCCTGTTTTACTCGGTGGGATAAACTGTGAAATAAATGCCCTGTTACTACTTGACTGGTCAGAGAAAAATTGTGTGATATAACTCTTCAGCGTGTCACCACGTTCTCGGAGATGTCAAACGCTGCCTGAAATTGCTTCTTTCTCATCGGGTTTCTGAACGCTGCCTCTGACTCGGGGAGTTTCCTGTCAGTTTGAAGCCCTGACAATGCCTTTAAGAAGTTGACAAGACGTGCGATGAACTGCCTGAGAAACAGCTTGAATTAGACAATGAGAAGTTCTCTGGGCCATTTTTGCAAGCGGATCAGAGTGAAATACAAGGCTTGGCATTAATGTAACATTTGATATTTTTTCCGAGCACTTGGCAGACATTAACTAATTAATCATCAGAGTACTTCTGTAGTGTGGGACAGCATTTTTAACCTAAGGTTGACCATGTTTTCCAAATTAAAGGAAAAGGAAGGGTTTTTTGTAGCATCACTTCTTGGATGGCAGGAGGCTTGTACAGAAGACAAAATAGGGCTTCCTCGACAAAGTGGGTCTGGGCGCTGCTGCCAGCTTGCTTGTTACCCTCAACATGCACTTTTTTTTTTTGGAGTGCTAGATTATTTTTTCTTCCCTCTTCTGTGAAAGCGCTTATCCTGAAACACTGAACAAGTGTCATTCATTCCCTTTGAACAGAAGACAGCTTTGGTGGCATCTGCACTTGTTCTGCTTTTTCCTGCACTTGGAGCAGCATGTACGACACTGGGTGCACTGGGGTTTTTTGCTTCTGTTAACACCGAACAAATTATTGCTGTATTGGGGCTTTGACAAACATTTTGTAATGTGGTGGGGGGGAGGTTTGATTGATGAATGGGGAAAAGTGACAATTCTGGAGTGTCGGAAATTGTTGGTGGGATTCGGGTTATGACCCATCCCTGTAGAGCGGGTCATTTTATTCGATCCTATTTGATAGCTGCAGTAGCTGAGGCCACCAAGGAAGTCAGTGGCACTGCTGGCATGAGACCCCTTGCTTCGGCCATCTCCTTTAACCTCCGGCACATACTGCTTTGCTTTTCAAGACCTGTTTTGAGATGAATGTTTAGGACAAATCTTTTACTTCTAATGATCCTCCGTCCACGTTTTTCTACTTGATTCTTGCCTGGGAGGGAGGAAGGCATGATGGAAGCATACACATCCTTGCACAAGTAGTCGTGCTCAGCCCAGCCCATGCCCCTTCCCATATCTTTGCTGTACAAGAGCACCTGCTTATACATGCCCTGGGACATGCATGGAGCATGTGTGTTTTCTCGGCCTCTAGGACTCTTAAGATCCTGGAAGGCGCTGCACCATGCAGAAGAAAATGGGCACGAGAGAATAATGACAGTGACTGTTTAATAGCCCAGGACTTGTCTTCATGCCACATGATGCCGTATGAAAAACCACAACCCCCTGCTTCAATAACTCACTCCCTTGAGACAGCGCGGCGCGGGTGGCAGGGCTCCCGGCTCTCCAAGTGACGCTGGAGCTCCTGAGGGTACAAATCCAATGAAAACAAAACCTCGTCCCGTAGCCCTGGAGAAACAAGGCCCAGAGCGATGGATGCTGCCAGAATTACCAAACTGCTCAAGTTCAGCAAAAAACCTTTTTTTTTTCCTTTTTCCCCCCATCACGTTTTGTTCTTTTAAAGAGGGATTTGCTGAAAGGTTGTGAAGCCATTCATCTATTTGTAAGATATTGGTGTCCCTGCCTGCCCATGGCTATAATTACAGCTGAGCAAATAATTCAGAACAAATAATTTATTTGACAAATTTAACTTCTTTTCCTGCTCATGAAATATCCATGAGCAGCTCACAAAATCCTCACATTTATTTGTTGTTTGTATTTATTCAATTATGTTTGCCCGGTTGCTATTGGCTGCCTAGGTCACCTGGTCGGGCTTGCTCCATTTCTCTTTCCCTCACTCCAGTGGCTGTACGCTCATCCTGGATATTGCGTGCCCAGAGGTCTGCATGTTGGAGACATCTTCTCCTGGTTTATCATTTATGAAATATTTTTTGCAGTCACTGTTCCCTTCATGCCTGCGCGGCTCATCGCCTCCCTGCAACCTGCTCTGAGCATCTTGCAATCTCCGCTCGTAACACCCCTGCTGAGGAGCAGGAGTGCTGTCACGTCCATTTTACAGACTGGGGGGAATTGAGGCACAGAGGGACTAAGGGGATGATGTGTGTGGCACATGCTGCAATCGCAGCACTGACTGAGGTGGCCAATGTCTGCAATGCAGACGGGGGGGATTTGCCTGGGTTTGGACCAGAAATCCTTGACAAAGCAGGCAGCTGAACTCGCATCCCCCCACAGTTCTCAGCTAGCACCCCACCCCACCCCCAACTCCAGACCCACGTGCATGTGCCATATGTCAAAGCCAACAGCAGTTTTCTTGTCCAAGCTCTGGGACATTGTTCATATATTTTATTTCTGCTTGTGGCTTTCTCACGGTAGTAACAAGCAGCACCCTGGCCAAGATCAAGCCTTTGTACACATGTCAAAGCAAGGTTTCCTGGCAGCTTGTTAGCCTGAGATCAGCACCGGCACTGCTCTTTCTGCATGCCCAGCACAGGGTTGGACGATAACGTCTGTAACTCCGCAGATAAATGCTTCGCTTCAGAATGGCTCATCTCGCTGCATGCCGTTTCCCCCGACTAGCTGCACCAGCATCCTCCCTTCCTCCCTCCCGCGGTGCCACGCGCACCCTGTGTGCCATGAAGTCTGCATTGGGGTGATCTACACAGAAGCCAGGAACAGCAAATCTCATCAAAGCCTCACTTGATCCTATCAAAAACCCATGTGGATCCTCACGTTCACCACGGAGTCTGTTCTCGTGCATCTTCTGTCTTGCAGCATGTGCTGAAAGTCCGACCTGCTCTTCCTGGATGCCAGGTTGGGAGGGTTGTGACCTCTCATGCAATGCAACTGTAGTGTTTCAACCCAGTTGCCTGCTTATCTAAGTATTGAATTAGTTTGCCATATTTATCTGGTCAATCCAGTGATGTTCTTTGTTGAATGGGCATAGTTGGTCCGTAGCACCGTGGCACTGCGCTTCTGCCCTTTTGGGTCGCATCTGTTTCCTCTGCTGAGATCTCCCACCTTTTGCTGAGTTTCCTCTTCCAGACCAGTTTTCAGTGCAGATTTGATACCTGGCTCCACAGAAGAGAGGCTTGTAACTAGTTTAGGATATGTTACTCTTGCCTTCATCCCTGGCACTGTCTTGCAGCCTCGGGCTGGCACGCACTGCTGTATGCCCGAGACTTGGTGTGGATGATTGAGACGGAGCAAGCAACCAAGCCTGTCTTCTGTGCTGCTGGAAGACTTCGTGAGTTTTTTTGTCTTTGGGTTGGCTTCAAGCAGCTCTTCTTACAGCACTTCTGTGCCCAGTGTGCGCACCACTTTGACCGTTCATTGAAAACCATTCCCTGAAGAGTAAGACTGTTCACATATTACAGTCAAAGCCTTTATGTACTGCATCTGCACAGTGCTCTGGGTTCATGGATTTGAGAAGTTTTGCTTTGGTGTTGCCACAAAATAACGAAGCAATGATGATTTATTGTTGAGCTTTCCTAGACAATCACTCTGGGTCAGCTGTTGGCAAGCTGCACTAACACATACCTGAGAATTTTGCTTGTGTTGAACTTTTATGCTCATGTCACACACATGTAACTAATAATACTGAATCCCTGCTATTGTCCTTTAGGAGACAGAGATGCTCCCTCTTCCTACTGTTATAATCACAATTAATCAGCTATCAACATTTAAAAAAAAAATTGTTCATGGCGCTTTGCCAAAATGAGCTGTTTGCTGCTTCTTTATACACTTCTTAGTTCATATTTTTGTGTTTTGTGATTTTTTTCTATTCACCTTTATTATATGTTATTGCCAATAAATATTACAAACACAGTTAAGAAACATTGAGTCTGGTAGAAGTTTTAATTGAGAGAGTTTTTTCTGATTAGGTCATTTGGTCATTGAGACAGAAATTTGGACTAACAGAGGTTTCCTTCAGCACAACTTGGGGCTCAGCTGGCTGCACAGCTCATCTCAAACAAGCCTTTGGGAACGGTGTAGTCCACAGCCTTGTCCTCCATACAGGGAACCCATGCGTGCCTTTTTCTGCTGTATGTTTGCATGCGTCTTGGTCATTTTATAGGAATCTGTCCTTCACCGTATAATACTTCTGTCTTGGGAGTTGAACAAGCTTTCTTTTTTTTGCCAGTCATAAAAAGCTTCATGAATTCACAGTTGTGTGTTCAGTAGTGGAACGAGACTGACTTGTGTGGACACTTCTTTTATTTTTGGGTTGGAGCCTGCACAGGATCAGCACCGAACTTTGCTGAATATCCTGGAGCTATTCACAATTCCTTCTGACAGCCGCTTAAGGAAAACAGATGTAGTCTAGCATGTAATTAATGCTGGTGATTCTGCTCTGATCATTTTACCCCTATAATGTGCTTCTCTGACTGAGAGCGAGATAATGGACAATCACATAAGAAAATCCTTGATTATGGCTTGATTGAGCTTGTGTGAGCCGTAGACAGCTAATGTTGTCATGGTTTCCAAACCATTTAGTGTATGGCATTTCTGCACAGACAGGAGATTAGATAAAGTCATCCAAAAATTCGTAACCTGGATTATGCTGGACTTTTTTAAAGATTGGATCAAGTTTATCTTTACTTCTGACCTGATAAAAGAATATTATGAAGTTATCGTGTCAGAAGCTCTGGCAGCCAAGACTGCTTTAATATCAGATTTGCAAAGTAGGTAGGTATCTTATGATTTTTGCACTACACTTTATTGTTCATTAGAAGAGGTTATGGCTCATGCCATGGTTGAGAAACGGTTGGGTTTGGGGTTTTTTTGTACAACAAGTGATATTGCAGTTACTAGTAAAATATCTATCTATCTATCTATCTGTTATATCTGCTGTCTTCTCTGCACTGGACAACCTGGACCCACTTCACTCCAGTGTTTTGTGCAGGTCATATTTTCTAGACCTTGCGTCTTCTGGACTCTTCCAGTTGATGTGCATCTTCCTTGAAGTGTGGTGCCCAAAACTGGACACACTGCTGCAGCTGAAGCCTCATCAGCTCTGAGCAGTGTGAAAGGTTTCCTTTCCACGTACTGCATGCACATGCCTGTTTAAGCATTTCAATATGAGGTCTGCTTTGGACCAACAGTATGGCGCTGTTAACTTGGATTTGGCTTTGTGGCCCACAGTTGGCTTCAGGCCCTTTTGCTTCAGGACTCCTGCCTGGGTGAACGTTTCCCATTTCAGTATTTGTGCATTTGATTATTACGGAGTGTGCTGCTTTGCACTTGTCCTTATTGAACTGTCGTCTATTTATTTCAGACCTTTTCTTCAATGTGTCAAGATCATGTTGAATTCTAATCCTGTTCTGCAAAGTGTTCGCACCCTCGCCCAGCTTGGTATCATCTGCAAATTTTAATAAGTTTGTAGCCTTGGATGCTGTTACCAAGGGAAGATATCTCCAGGCCATAAAATTGCTGGTCTAAAGTTGGATTCCTGCAACCCTGTTTTAATGTACTGGGTTGAGGACCTGCAGTGCATTTTACCAGCCGGGTTATGTAGTTTGAGCGCAGAAATCTTGCTCATTATTGTGCGATCAGTCATATCACTTCCCATTGAGACACATGTTTAGCCAGGCATTATTTACTATGCAAAGTGTGGTGTGTGGCTTTGCATGCTGCCCCGAAGTGCGGAGATGAGTAGCTGTTGGCTGTAACTGAAGTAAGATCTTGCCATCACACCTGACAAATGAGTAGCATTTTTAGGGACTTTACCCTTGTAAAAGTATAAAATGAAACAGAAGGCAGACAAGGTTTTTTTTCTGATACCTTTTATTAGACCAACTCAGATGGTTGGGAAATTTCTTCTTTGCTAGCTATTTTTTTCAACTATTTGAGTTGGTCTAATAAAATATATCAGAACCTCATTTGCCAATGTCCTTAAACCTATATCCCTCAAAAAATGAAACAGAAAGAACCTGAGGTAAAGGGACCTGTTGTTCGAGCACATGTCGACAGGACCCATTGCTGACTTGCACCAGAATTATGCTAACCTGCCATCATTACTGACAAGACATTAATTTTAGTTGTTGGTTTGGTTTGTTTTTTCTCAAGTCTTTCTATTGGGGGATTGCTTTTTGAACGGGGTTCTCTTCTTTAAGTTTTCCTCATGCCCCAGAATTGGGGCTCTTTATGCCCCCAGACTTGTCACTCCACCCAACTGTCTCCTGGAGCCCATCCAGGCACCTTCCTAAGAGGCCATAAGAGTTGCTGCCCTGTGGGATGTGCTGCCTCCTCTGCACACCCAGGGGAGCATCCGGGGGTGCAGTAATGCAGCCACCCACACAACCCTTGGATTCCTGCTCCACCCAAACCTTAAAACCAACTGCCTGGGAGGGGCGGTGGCACTTCTATTCAGGCAATGCTAAGGGAGTCACTTGACTTCAGTTTATCATCATCTCCCTGATTCCTGCTACTCTGTCTCCACTCCACAGGTGTTGATGACCCTCTATCTTTCTTTATGGTCTTGATGTTCCACTATTTGAACTATCCTTTTTTTCTTCAATTTTGTTATCTGTTAGCCATTTCTAGTCATGTGGCTTGTCTGCTTCATGGCTCTGCAGACTGCTTTTAGCTCTAGCTAAAAACCTCAGCTCTGGTGATAATGTTAACTCAGGCATAGAAATGACTGACAGTGAAGTGTTGGAGGCACTGTCAAGATGCTCAGGAAGGCTACATTTTTGTTTTATGAATCTGAATAAGAGATGTACATTTAACTCTAATGACTACAGGGCTAATAACACAATATCTTTTGACTATTTTGAATTTTTGCCAAGTCTGTTTTTCAAAAAAACAACACTTTATATATAATCTAGCAAATGAATGCATGTCCCAATAGTTATTCGTTGTTGCTTTGATCTTAAACTGAATAATATAATGATAGCTGCCTAGCATATTAGTAAAGCTTCTAGCTTCACTTTAACTGGAGAAAAATGTGTATTGTGCTGTATGTGATGATGTCGCACCAGCTGCACCCACCTTTTCCAAATCCAAGGTCCATCTACTCACACACCTACCATACAGCCGGGTTGGGATGGATCCTGCCTTTGTCATGCCGCAGTGCAGAATTCCCCATTGCTTGTAACATCCCCTTAAACATCAGGCAGCACTTTGTCCTGAACTTGGGGAAGTCCTGATTTAATTTTATTATTTTTCCCACTCCCCATTGCGATCCCAAGGCTTAAGCCAATGTGGCCTTTTCCTTTTCAAGCTGTGTTTTTTGTGCATCAGCAACAGAGCTGACATCAGGAATGGTTTTCTAGTCACAGTTTCCCGAGAGCCAGCAGAGGGAGCACAATAATAATAATAATAATTAATTAATACTTCAAATATCTCGACTATCTGTCTTCTGGAAACTGCTGTGTTTTACAGACATTTAGTGAATTGCCGCAGCGTAGGTCAGAACACTGTCCTCTCGCTGTGGAGTGACACCGAGGGGAAGGGCGTACGCAGCAAAGGCAATTAAAGTGGCAGGGAAAGGATGGAGTCTGAGCTCTTGATTTGCTGCTCCAGGTGCTAGATTTGCTCCATCTCCCAAAGACGCACCCAACAAAGTGTTTGTGAGACTCCCCAGTACATCTCGGGTGATATTTGTGTGGTCCACCCTGTGTCCCACAGGGGCTGGAAAGTGGAGGGTGGTGGTATTGGGTAACTTAGACTGGCTGCTCAAATAAGTGCAGTGAAGTCCTGGTCCGGACTGAGGTGGCTGCTACCGTCCTTCTGATACCAAATGCAAAGAGCGGTGACCCAACACGCTTTGTTGCAGCTCTACCGCCACGTTCGCTTAGGCCAGGGGCACAAGCGAGCATGTCCGCATCTAGTTACCCAGGGCAAGGGTTGCCTTTTTTTTGTTCCCCAGCCCACGGGCTTGTGGGCATGACCACAAATCATAATGTGAGTATAACTAACACGCAGGGCTGGGGCTCCTCATGTTCATTTGTAGGTAATTTTTCCCCCTACAGCCCTTACTGTGCTTGTGTCTCTGAAATTAGGACCATGTCTTTGTATGGGTTTTGAGCCCCATGCATGCAGCGGGTCTTTGGGTCCTACATTATTAATAGAGCACAATAATAGTTGATTAACCGGGTAGGCAGCTTTTTGGCAAGACGCGGGCCTCTTCCCCTGACCAGCAGGTTTGTCTCCTACCCATCGCGGTAGCCGAAGCGGTCGAGCTCGGCCTGGTGGCACTAAACCAAGGTTCCCCAGAAGCAGCCGTCTGTGCGTGAATGTGGAGGGTGCTTCTGCCTTTGTCTGCTCTGATAGTGTTAATTTGGTCGCTCAAAATAACTGCCATTCCCCTATTACTATTACTCGTTGCAGGTCCTGAATCATGTTGACAGATGCGACTTGACATTAACCAATTTGCCTAATTCATCACCTTTACATTTTTTATATAAAAGACTAAGTACTAAAGCTTCCCAGCCAGCCTCACAATTTACCTTTTTGTCATCCTCGGGAATCAGTGAAAATGGGACTTAGATGAGCAGGGAACACTCATTTCATTTCTATCGGTTGGTGCCGCACGGCTGAATTGACTGGCCTGTAATTGTTGGGTCTGAACCGATCCCGATGCCTCCCCACCGCACCTTCCTGTCAAAATAATTCTCCTGATGACAATTGCTCTGTCTCTCTTATGCGTCTTTGCAATCCAGAAGAGTGATTAACATAGTGTTTTATCACTCTTGCTCCTTAGCATTCGTACTTGTAATTTAAACGTACAGCTGCCATATTACGTTTCGGACTAAGCAGTGCTAAGAAGTCCCCTCTTGATGGCAAGTCTTTAGTATTCTGCACATTTGCGGAGTTGACACTTTCATTTTACTCCTGAAAGTTGGAGCTGGTGCTCAGACTGAGTGGGCTGTAATTGTTGGTGCCCAAACCAATGTCTTGCGAAACTGCTTTCCCAGGCCTGATTTAACCCGTTTAGCATTCCAGAAGGGCGATAACTAATGTTATACAGGGACTATTCAGGGTAACGCAGCGATGTGTGCATCAGCAATTCCCCTGGAACCTCTGAACCCTCATTTTCAGTAAGCTAACTCGCCTGCAAACGTTTGATTTGTGCTGACACTGGGCAACGTGACACCAGCTTCACATCTGGAATATGCACGTGCCCCTGATCTGTCTATTCAGGCCTGGCGTGCACAACTGGAGTGTGCTGGGTTGTGTGTGCAGTGACAAAGAGCCTGTGGAAACTCCATGTCTTTGCCAGGGGCCCACAACTATGGGGCTGGGACTGGCAGATATATGGGAAGTTCCTGTCCAGAAGGTTTCTGTCTCCCTCAAAAAGAAATGTGGTGGGTTGACTCCCAGCCCTCGGTCCCTGTGCCTGCAACCAGGCTGGGGGGGCGGCTCTGTCTGACAGGAGATCAGCAAGGCCAGTCTCTTCCCCAGAACTGATGATAGAGAAAACTCTCTTTTTCCTCCTCCCTTAATTTTTATTTATTCTCCACTGTCTTACATCACCATCTTCCCCCCATCCTGTATATTTTCATGTGCCACTTTTTTTTTCATTGACCTGGCCCAGCCTTCCTCATCTCCCAGAACAAGGGCAGCTTTTCTGGGACGAGCCTTTGGAGCTTTGCCCGATATTGGGGCTGGGAGGCTCTTGATAAAGTTTTACTGAACTAGAGGTTTGAACCCTGAGACTCATTTTGCTTTGAAAGCCATTGTGTCCAGTTGCTCTTGAATACCTTTCCTCGCACCTGGACCTTCGGAGGAAGGTTATTTGGCTGGGGTGGGGGGTTTGAGCTTGATTTGAGTACAGTGAAGAGGCCGATGTGCCTGAAATGCGAGAGGTGTGCTCTGTGGAGTTCACAGACAGCAGAGCAAGGAAGTCCAGGTGCAAATCTGCTGCTGCTTTTGGATGGATTCAGCCTGCCATGAATCCCCAACCCTGTTGAAACCAGCTCTCTGACCATGTTGAATCTAACCTGCCCCACAAACACATGAGACCAGCTGAGCAACGTTGCCTCTCGTTTCCACTGCAACAATCCGTCTATTGTCCCCGTTGCACCACGCGGCAGCTCGGCTGGATTTGGTGAGCTGGATTCCTCCAACAGGGCTGGTTTTGTGTCCACTAACGTGGACTGGATTTTAGTCTTCAGATCTGAATCCAGCATCCGCTGGGATCAGCGGAGACCTTTCGATGCCTACAAGCCATTGGAGTTGGTTGACTACAGGGAGAGGCTTCATGTCCCTGGCGCTAGCCCACAACACATTCCCACCGTCCGTCTCCATAACCTCAGGGAAAAGGCATTGCTGCTTTTGGTGATTTAATTTGCTGGTCACTTTAAATCTTCTCTGTTGGGTCCGTGTTTCGGCGGTACTCTCTTTCTACTACCAAGCTCTTTGGCATCCGTGCATGTGTGGGCTGGAGCCTGGGGCATTTGGATCTTCAGCAAGGAAGACAGGATTTGCAAATTAAAAGTGGAATGCTAATCACTTAGTGTCCTTGTTTGTTCCTTTTTAAACTTTGTGGACTAGACAGATAATCAATTATTTGAAATGATGACTCTTGCATTGCTCACATATTAACAGCAACACCCAAAGTGAGGCCGGTGGCTCTGAAGCCCAGCAGACAATCTTGTAGTAACATTGTGAAACGGGTAATAATTGAATTTCTTAAACTGTGTGTAATGGAATGCAATACAGGGGCACTGCGCTGATGTTTCTTTTAATCAAATCGGGAGACTTGAAGAACACCTTTCTCTTAGTCCTGCTGTAAAAAACTTTAATCCTGAATGAATAGTTTATTTTTTCAATCTAACAAGTTTTCTTTGTTAGGGTGTGCATTTGCTCTGGTTTGCACAAATGGGTTCATTTTCATCCTCTATCTGCCATTTATCCCATGCAGACTCGTGGGCTGCTCTTGCAAGCCCCTTTCTGAAAGAAAAAAAGCTGTTGGTCAGACTCAGTAACCCCCTTTTTTTTCATCTTGACATATTTTGCTTACAAGTTTCAGAGACTGGAGTAGGTTATGGAGACTGGGTGGGCATCATGCAGTAGGTGTAGCTGCTGCGTGTCTCTAAAATAGACCCAGGCTGCCTAAACACAGCAGCTGTCTGGTCTGTTGGGTGCTGCACTCTGAAGCAGTGCCAAAGACAGGTTTTCTTGGAAAGTGTTTAGGTTGCTGGAGCACCCCCACAAAGTGCCTTCCCGCACTGGGCCAGCGCTCACAGCCCAGGGCCTGGCTGGGTCTGGATCAGGAACGGGCACGGCTGTGCACTGAGCTCCCTCACACTCCCAGGCTGCTCAGTGCAAGAGTTGCACGAAGGCTTGTTCCACTCTCGCCGCACTTGGATCAGTTTGCATGTCCTGGCTAGTCATTTGGTCTCTGTTATCTTACCATAGGCGGGCATCTTCCATGTGGTTGTATCTTTGTCTTTAAAAAGCTACCGGAGGAGTACAGTCCTAAGAACCGCAGTACTGTACCTGTCCCGCATACCCCGCGTGCAGCTGGATGCATTTGCACCGGCAAGGCTTGGACAAAGAGAGCAAATGCCTAATGATCAGAGCTCTGCTGCAATGAATGACCAAAGGGGCAGTTGAGACTGCATGCCTTTCAGTTAAATGCATATTCCCTTATCAAGTATCCTCTTAAGAACAACAGCAGTGATTACACACAAGCTGGGTGCGACAGGGATTGAGGGGGACAGAGTGGCAGATGTGGGCTGCTCTGAGTCCTGTCAGGGAGGAATGATTAATGAACACCAGCTCCAGCTGAGGCTAACCTTTGGAGAGCCGAGCAGGACATCTGCAGAACTGTCAGCGCTCTGACAAGGACAGAGCTGAACAACCAATTATTCCACCATCACTAAGGTGGGCTGTCAGTTTAATCCCAGCCATTCACTTAGGCAAGGACAGGGAAATTTCTCCTTTACATAGCGGCGCTACGCTGCGACCTTAACCATTTCAGCGCTGCCGAGGGGACGTCTGGGGCAGTGGCGCTTCTGCGCACTCTATGCACAGGACCAAAGGTACAGCACTGCATGGGCTGGACCGACATGTAGGTGCAGTTTAATGGGGTGCTTTGTCACCGCGTCTACCACCCTGATGGCTTGCAACACCTTGGTAAAACATCCTCCATGGTAAATTTTTATTCTAGCAGCTGTAAACTGCATCTAGGCTCCTTTCTGCTTTCCCACCCCATTACGTGCTGGTCCTTATCCTTCTTGTGTCCAGAAGGTGCAAGGATCCAGTGGGTCCAGCTCTGCCGGGGGTCACTGGACCACCTCCAAGAGCCCGTTCTGCACGTTGCAGCTGATGGGAGCTTTTTAGTTGATGGTGAGTGCAGGAGCGCGCAGAGACTGTGCAGCACCTCTGAGACAGCGGTGCACACTCCCTGGGCTCTCCTGGGCAGTATGTGGCTTTGATCAACAGCTGCCATTGGCTGGGCCTTCTTGCTCCTTCCTGGCTCGCGGTGGGAGAGCTTGCAGGTTGTATGGAGTTGCACAGTTTAGATTGGAAAGGTGGTTGCAGCAAAAATGCTTTCTCCTCATTCAACGTCCTCCTGCCACTGGCAAAATGCCTGAGGAATCGGGACATGAAAGCTTCAGGTGTGGAGCTTGGAGAGTGGTTACAGGTGCAGGAAAAGGCTGTAAGTATGAAATTCCCCTGGGCGTCTGGGTGTCTGTGGGCAGGCCCCATCTCAGGCGGTTAAGTCAAGTGGTGTCCAGTCCGGCCCTGGGAAGAGCTGAAGTAGCAGAGCTTTCTTTCTGGAGACATTTCTGTAATGATAGTGTCAGACCTGTGTTCGGTTTTCAGCTCACCTTTGCGGGCCAGGAGGCTCCATCCTGAAACACCAAGGTAATAAAGGGTCTATTCTGCCCTCCTTATGTCATGTAGTGCTTTACTCTGCAGACAGCCCTGCCGATTTTTTCCATAGGGCTGAACCAGAAACGAAGTACTATTTGCTGTAAGTAGGCGTAAAAGAGTACGTCTGTTGGCTGAGATCCAGAGGCGTTGGTACAGAGTCCTTCTGTCCTTGCAGATTTAGCCTTTGGTATTCAACACACTGCCATCCACGATGCGTCTCATGCATTTTGGATTCTGTCCGGTTTGGGGGGACTGCATGGAGACTGGTGGATAAAGCTGGCTTTTTTGTTTGTTTTAAGTCTCTATCCACGCGAATAGAAAGAAGCATTGTTGCCCAGAGAAAGCCCCCTCAGCAAACCGATGCTTTAAGGCCACAGCTTGGAGAGTGGGTGGAGAACGGAGGAGATGAGAAAGGGACTGGTCGTGTAAGGAAAAAAAACAAAAAGGAAGGTCTCCTAGCACGAGCGAGAGAGGAGAACATGCTCGCTCGCTTGCTCTTCTGGTGTGTTTGATGGTGGTTTTCATTCAGACGCTCCCCGGGCAGGTTGTGAATTGCAACAAGAGCCCCTCCTTTGCCAATCTGGTTCTGTCGGATGTAGGCAGCTCTCCTGGGAGGCTTTCCTTTGCGGTGCCGGTGCTTGGAGGGCTGCGCAGTGCTGCACGATTCGGAGAAATCACTTTAAACGCACACGCTTAATAAACTGAATGAGATGTAGGAGGCATAAACAGAGAGGCCACACGGAGCCTGGCACGTCCCCTCCTGGCGGTCATGCCTTGCTCTGTGGGCAGCGGTCTTCCTTTTGGGGCAGCTGCCCGCACAAAGTACTCTTCAGCCAGGACAAATCTGGCTTGGCGCTAGCGAGTGAGCTGAAAACAGATGTCAGGGGCTGGAAGGGACCTTGCAAATCATCGGGGCCAGCCCCCTGGCTCTAGGCAGGAAGACAACTGGGGTCAAGTGACCCCAGCGAGGTACCAGTCCCGTCTTCTCATGAAAACCTCCAGGGTAGAGGAACAGCTACTAATCCCTTGCATAAATAATAGGAAAATGGGGAAAGTTTGTCCTCTTTGATAGACCACATGGACTCCTTTCTGTCCCTCCTGGATGGCACTGTTTGGGCACTCCAGCAAAACCAAGGTCCAGGTTGGGTCATTGGGAATGGATGTGGATAAGGGCCAGGCATCCCCATGCAGGTAAGAGTGGAGCGCCTGTTCCCACAATCCCGATACCAAGCTGCACGAATGGCCGTGGTGCTGTTGTATCCCTCAGGCTTAAAGAGCGAAGGCTTCGTGCTCCTGCATTTTAAACATGCACAGTACGGGCCGGACGCAAGCCAGAGCCCATCCCTGCCCCAGAGTCTGAACAACAGATCCAGATAAGCCAGGACACACTGCACATCCTACAAGGGTCAGATTTGAGAGCTGAGCAGTCGGTGAAGTCAGAGGCTTTGTGTTGTTTTCATGCAGTCTATTTCTTAAGCTGGGATGCCTTCTGTTCTGATATGCTATGAACTTTAAAGGCCTTAAAAAAAACAAAAAAACCCCCACAAAACCTTTTTAACTGAAGATTTACAAAGAACCAGGTACTCCGTTATCTGCCAGACATGAGAGCAGCTCTCTCTGCTCATGTCTCAGCTCCTCTAGACTTTGGATTGTCATTTTTTTTTCAGTTTTTGGGACTGATCACAGAGTTTGTGTTTTTGCTGTAAAAGCAGCTGTTTAAATCTGTCATGTAATTCAGGGAGCTGTCACGGGTACCTTCCATATCCACGAAAGAAGCAGCAAGCGAATGGGAGAAGAAATGCAGTTTGACTGGGAACAGCCAACAGCGTGGCCGTGTCTCTCTGGTTGCCTGCCTGGCCTTGTTTCGTGCTCAGTAGACACCGGGGTAGTCACCCGTACTTATGGCGGTACCTACTATGCTCGTCTTGCCACATCCTCCAGTTGGACCTGGACTTTAGTATAGCCCCTTTCCCTGTCTTAATTAAAATGCCCTGTTAGGAATAATTTTAACTGCTTAATGGAAATGAAGAAGCCATGAAAAGATAGTTTGAAGGCTTAATATGAAATATTCTGTGCCCGCCAGAAATGGTGTTTATCATGTTTTTGGTTTGTTTGGAAAACTGTACTTGGCAGCTTTTGTATTAAAGACTAGAATGGGTTATCTCACACTTGCTTTACACCTGATTATGCGTCTGGTTGAATGTGCCGAAAATTTGCTAATTAACTCCCAGTTAAACTGTAGTCATAACCAATTACTACCAGCATGCTGGATCAGTTACCAGCCCAATAAACAAGGCCATTCCAGTTCAATGCTACGTTGCGCCCCATGGCTGTGCGATAGTTGTACCCGAGTTGCAGGTGTGGGGCATGGTTATGTTTTGTTTGAATTTGTGCGAGGTTGGCTCTTCTTCTAACGAGAAACACTGCAATCTCTAGCTCTTCAGTGGAAACCCAAATATAAAACATGGCTTGACTCCAAGCACCTCCTTTGCCCGAAACCCTGCTGTCAGTGAAGTCGGGCCTTTGAACACACTCATACATTCTCTGAACGTAAAGCAGGGTTATTGCAGTTTACACCCCTCCTGCGCCTCCCACCCATGGCTGCTTTACACTGGCCAGTTGCAAGAGCAACAAGTCATAGTACATTATTTCTTCCTACCCTGTCCTAGCTATGTCCATTTTCTGGGTTTCAGCCATTAGAGTGGAATAGACTGTGAACCAGAACTGAGAGTGTTCCCTGGGTAAGAAAGGTGACTGAGCACATGGTTGTTAGAGATGAATTGCTAGTTTTCAGTAATAGTTAATGATGTGGTTTAATGGACTTGTGTCATTTGTGGCAAGTTGGCAGAGTTCCAGACCTTAAGCTTGTAGTAGTATTTGTGGGGAAGAAATGCCATTAGGCAGCAGCCTTGGCACCTGTAGTGCACTGTGTACTGTATATTTGAGAGTGACACCTGCATAAGTTCCCCAAAGAATTGTTTCCAGCTTTACTGGAGTGTGTTTTAGCTGTGAAGGGTGTTTATAGCTGTTACTATATATGGAGCCAGTTAGAGAGCTATGGAAAACCGTACAGTTTCCCATCAAGATGACTTTATCGGGGTCCCCAAATCCTGTTTTGAACAATGTTTTTCAAAGAAGTTCACCATGGAAAGCAACAAAATATTTTCAAAGGACTGCTTCCACTTGTTGCATCTTGTCATTGTCCGGATATCCATGCAATACATATCATGAAGGAGCCATGCCCTGTGATCAGGGATGTTAGGAAGTACTGATATACAAATACTAATTAATAACAACAAATGTGTGGATTTGTATATAATGTATCAGCAACTCTGCAAAAAGTCAGGAAGGAACATTAGTTTATAATTGCTTATACACTAGTGTGTATATATAAACTCTGTGTGTGTGTGTGTGTGGCGTGTGATTTATACAGCTTTAAAATATATAAGTCCCTGTTGCCCGGACTGGGGGAGAATTATTTTTAGTACTTGGATAAATCGGCAAAGAGAAAAATGGAGTCCCCTGAGGTCAGCGGACAATTTGGTCTTCAATTTTAGAACAGGATCCATGCTCCTGCAAAAGATGGACATTAAGTCTGGCACGTTAGAGAGGCTGTGCGTGTCTCAGGTTTGAATATTGATTGTTAGGGGCTGGATTACAACCCAGAAGTGTTGAAACAGCATGTATGCAAAGCAGAGGTTCCACACCTAAGGTTAAGGCCAAACTGATTGCTCTCCCTGCTCTGAGATGGATTAAATCTGAAAATCCAACATTGGCTTCCTTTGCCCTGCAAGGATCATCTTTAAGAATAATTTTGTTTCCTCGTTATTTTCTTTTCATTTTGTTTTTTTTCTTTATCTTGTATTTTTCTTTTCTCCTTTCCCCCTTTCATCTGGGGTTTATGCAGTGTATGGCATAATAGGGCCCTGATTTCTGATCAGGGCTTTGAGGACTTTCTGCGACATGTGCGCAACTTATACTAACATGAGTTTTTGAAGGCAGAACATCTTTGGGAAAGATGTCTCCATTTTGCTTCAATAAAATTATACATATGACCAAGGCTTTTTTGTGAGGTCTTTTTCCTTTGTGTGCATGTGTGTGTGTGTCTAAATTTAACCATTCTGGTACTCTGATCAAGTGATATTGCAAATTGATGCCCTGCTTTTCTGCCTCATTTTCGCAGTTAATATGGTCCTGCTGCACAGGTTTTGCACCAAAGATATTGAGGTAGACCCAGGGGACATTAAAGAGACATCCTTTGTGATTAGAAATCTGGTCACACTGATACCTTTGCAAGGTAGAGAGTACAAAACTGCAACACTTCTAGAAAAATCTGCCTGGCATCATGTACAGGAACAAGTTAGAATACACTGGGTTTTAGCTTGGGTTTGATTTTTTGTACCTGGATTTTAGGTGAAAGTATTGCTGGGGGTGGAAAAACACATTAATTTTAAAGAGCTCATTAATTGAGTCATTTAGACGCAGCTAAAGCAGCCCAACATTATTTTCACCATCAGTGAGCTTAGTCACCTTAATGGGAGCAGATGCCTCTGTTGTCTCATAAGATTTTGCAGAAAGATTCAGTGCAGTAGCTTGTCTGTGATTAACTAAACAGGAATATTGCACATTCATAGAGGAGAAGTGAGTATTTAGGATTCAGCACATCCCCATCAACTGACATGTTATTAATATCTTCAACTAAAAGTCATGCCAGCTCAGCAGGCCTACAGTCTCATCCTCCTGCCGAACAAGAGAAGAAACCTCATTTCCTTTGGAAGATTCTCTGCCCTCTTGGGAACTATAATTAGGGCTTGGACAGTCACAGTCAAAATGATCAAACCAGTAAGCTTAGAAATTATTCTGTAACTTAGGCATAAAGTACCATTTAATGTAATTTTGCTGCTCTCCGCTTTCTGTTCCAGGATGTCTGCGATGTGCATGCTGCTGTGCTCGGCAGTTCACTGGCCATGTTCCCAGAGGAAAGGCCATCTTTGCCAGGTCTTGGAATTTGCCATCTGTGGCATAGCTGGGTAAGCCCGTGCACTAAAGACTTTCGGGATGGATTTGAAAGTGCTTCTCTCTCACCCCCCCCTTATCTGAAATAGGATCATGTACTGGAGCATCTTGCAGGGCAGGATAAGTTAGCCTACCTTGTCATCCATTAGCCTTGCTCTTAGCCTGACTTACTTCCCCTTCTTGATTTATGGAAAGGAATCTAACTTACTCCATGGGGGGTCTACGTTAAAATAGGATTGACTTTATTTGACCCATTCTTTCATCCTAATTGCCGCTTTTGTAGACTCAGTTTTCTGGCCTCTTGGCCTACGAGTCAGGCCGCTTTGGGCTCATTGAGGTATGCTTGGTAGCATTCATAGGTGATGCATAGATGGAGGAAGGTCTATAGTGTGCTTTATTCTGCTAGGTAGACAAAAGGCGGGAGTCAGTGTGGTGTGCATGGTGAAGGGGCTGGGAAACAGGTGCAAAATAGGCATGCCGAGGCTCTCTTTTGAACGTGCCCTTTGTATCCAGTGCACTGTAAATGTATCTATCGACAGAAATGGCAAATACGAAGCTATCTGCGTTATTCATGAAGTGGCAGATGCTCAAACGCTTCACTTATGCTATCTAAATGAGTATAGTAAAGTTTAGAGCATCGCTTATGGAAATGTAAGTAAAGTGTTCAAAAAAACATTCAAATTTCCCTTTCCTTTGGCCTGCTGTATCTAAATTGCTACTGGGAATTATAGCAGAATCTTATTTTGAGATGGGGGAATAGAAAAAAAAATGGAAAGTGCATTCTGGCTCTGTCATAGTGAAAATTACAGAAATTTCTTTGATGTCTCTTAGCATAAATGTTCATAAAACTTTGGAGAATAGATCCTTAAAGTCTATTGTTCTGTAACATATTTATTCACATCACAAAAGCTGCATTAAAATAACACTGAAGGTCTGAGAGAAGCATTCACAGGAAAGCATTAACCTGCTAATCTAGTGTGTGTGACAAGAGGGTCTTCTGGGCAAGCTGACTGGATGTGTTTTGAAGCAAGGTTGGACCTTCGCACACATCAGCTTCCCTTGCCAGCTCATGGGGTACTTGTACACGCACGGTGTGTATGCAGGCTAACTAGGGGCAGTGGATGCCATGGGTGATGACGCTGGAAAGCATCTCATGTTGGTTCCAAGTATGTGTGGCAGGGCGGATGGGAGGCCCATGCCACTCCGAAGGACATTTTGGCACAGCAGAGAGGACTTGGCTGAGACCAGCCAGAATGTTTCATCTTCTCCCTCAGTGGTCTTTTGGACTTGCTTGTTCTCAGATGTAGCAAACAAGCCTCAGAGACCAGAGAGCACCAATGAGGGGGCCCTTGCCTCTGTTGGGAAGTATAGTTAGGGCTTGGACAGGGTCTCTGAAAGTAAAGCTTTTCAGCATAATTCAACAGTGATCCAAGGAGAATCATCAGTGAGAAGAGGAAGCAAAGGGTTTGTGACAAAAGGGACAGGAAGGGAAGTAAAGAGTTCAACCTGTTTCCTGGGTGGGAACCTAAGCAGGCCCCTTTAGCATTTTTGCCTCATCTACACCATCTACAAAAAGATAGGTGATAACTGGGATGGAATTTGGGCTTGATGTAGAAATGATGGCGTTTTGTGAAAGGTCAGACTAGATTATCCTAATATTCTCCCTTGGCCTTAACACCTGTGAAAAAGGGGCAAGAGTGTTTCCCTCCTACGCAGCCGAGCGTGTTCATGCTTTCAAATTGCTTTGAGATCACTGGATAAGTGCCAAGCTTTAGCATCACTTCTCATTCTTCAAACAAATTATTGGTCCTTTGTCTGAAGCCTAATGGTTCATGAAAAAAAATTCACAAGATTAAACAAGGGTTTTTTTTTTTCTTTCAATTTTTAGTCCTTTCTCTGATTTTTCTTCCTTCCAAAATGAAAGTCCTGGCAAAATAATCAGTATAAAAATGTCTCTAAAAGCATTCTCGTGATGGGGAAAGTTAATAGAAATTCCCAAGTTTGCCTTGTAAGTATTGGCAGACAAGGTTCTTTGAGTAGATGTGTTCTGCTCAAAGAAAAACTGTTCTTTGCAAACATTTGGGCACAAACACCTTTCTTCAGGCACAGGGAGTCTGCTAGTGAATGGTGTGCTCTCCTTATGCCCTTAGGCCAGGGGTGGGCAATTATTTTGGGTGGAGGGCCACTTACCAAGTTTTGGCAAGCCATTGAGGGCCACATGACAGGCAGCCAGGGGCAGATAATTATTAATTTTCTGTATTTTTTAGCGGGCTGGATAGAATGGCCTGGCGGGCCGCATCTGGCCCCTGGGCCGCGTTTTGCCCACCCCTGCCTTAGATCAACATGGCTCCAACTCACAACCCTTGTAAATATTCACTTTCCCATGCTGAATTTTCACACTTGCTAGAAATATTCATATTTTTTGCCCCTGCAAATGTTTGTAAATCAGATTTCCAGGTAAGCGTTTTCCAGGCGAAAACCACCCCATTCTTGCAGCTTAGTGATGTAAAGTTTGTTTTTCTCTTTAGCTCAGTGTGACTTTACATGACTGCAGGCTGTATCTGCGATGCAAAATAACTAGATCATTTCTTAGAAGAACAGCCATTTCTCTGAACAAATATTTGTTCCAAATCTGCAATGGGTCAGGGAACACTGCTGCCACTGAGAGCAGCGGACAAGCTTCTTATTAATTAATTACTACTGGGGAAAGTTGACTTAAATCTCCCTAAATGAATTAAGAAAGGTAAATCTACTGATTACTCCACAGGTTGCTCGCTGGCCTTCTCTCCCTGTCAGAAGGAGATTAATACAGAGGCTGCCTCCTCCAGTCTTGCTAATAAATATTCACTGAGACATCCTACAGAGAGATTTGATCCTGATTCTGGAAGCATGCATGCCAGCCTCACTGTGAACCATGGGGATTCGGGTCAGCAGAAGGTAATCAATTTAAACTTACAAATATTAGGAAGTTTATTTCTTATCTCCCAAAGTCATTTTTTTAAATATAGAAAATGGATATTTCCCTGTTTTCTGTCGTTCAGCACTTTTTTTTTTTTTTTTGCTTTTGACCACGAATCCAAGAAGCTCCAGGCAGAAGAGTTTGTCTCCTAAAAGATACAAAACTGTGAATATGCAAATGAGGGGGATATAGCATTTGTATACTAATGAGAGAAGCTGCTGTGAGTGAAGGCAAATGTAGCTTTGGCCGGTTTAAAGGCTTCTGATATGATCTTCAGTTCTGTGGGGATCAAATGGAGCTGGTGCTTTTCTCAAGTGGGTTTCTATTCAGGATGAATTACACATGCTGCCTTTCTCCAGCGAGGCTGACCCTCAGAGGAGCTTCTGCCCAGCTGCCCTCGTCTGCGCTCCTCATGCCCCCCACCACGACTGCAGCCTGTGCACAAAGCCCTGCTTGTGAGTGCTGAATTTTTGGCGATAGATGGGGAAGAGGACAGACGTGTTTCTTGTGATTCAACTTCATAAGACGCACTAAAGCAGACACAAGTCGTTTGTGACCCGGGTTAGTGAAGCTGCTCTGGACATCGGGGGAGTGCCAGTTTCCTAGCACCCATTTTCTGCCCAGTTTGCAAGGCTTCCTGACTTCACTTAATTGCACACTTGCCCATGAATGTATAGGTACCTAATCAGGCTTAGGTGCACAGAGCACGAAGGAGATGGTGTGTATGGAAGTGCCTCCAGACCAGCATCAGCATCAAAGAGCATTTTAAATGGTGTCAGTCACCCTGCTCTGCAGCCTCCTGCAGCCCTAGATGTTGCTTGAATATCGGTCCAGTTTTATCACTAGCAAGCTGTTCCCCTGCAGCTAATGTGCTGCTGCTTTGTGCCTAGGGGAAGTGCATGTTGGTTTTTAGGGTCCATAATCAACAGGTGATGATGAATCCACTGCACTTCATTCCCTGGGAAATTCTTGTAGGACGTGATTCAGGAAGGGGGAGAGAGCAGCCGTGGTCCTGATCACACCCCAAGAGCTCCTGTCCTTAGGGCTAGGGACAGATGTTACACCTAAACCAATTTTAAGTGGTCAGAAACGGGTTTAAACCTGTAACAGAACAGCAGCTCAGTGAACCTAAACCAGATTCAAAATGGCTGAAACTGGTTTAAGATAAACCTGGTTGAATGTAGTATGATTTGGGTCAAACTGGTTTATGAAACTTCTGTCCCAGACCTAGGTACATCCTACATGGTGCAGTCCCGGAAGGACTTGCTCGGTGCTCAGCCCTTGCACTTGTGTAATTTCCCAGCTTGAACTTTTGAGCTGTTTTAATCATCTTTGGGGTAATAAAACTGCATGCAAAGTGGGGTACAGAAAGGGCAGAGCCTCTTGCCTAAGACGAGGGCATTCTGTGTCCTCCTGCTCTTAAGTATTGGTGATGAGAGCAGGTTATCGTGGGCCTTCCTCGGAGGGCAGCAGGTGCCGAGCATAAGAAGAGTTACGCTGCCCAGCTCGGGGACTGTCCCTGCAGAGGATGAGCTGCCTGATACAGGCAAAGTCCTCAGATTCCCATCCCGAGCTCTCCAAACTGATCGTGTTTAACATGGTGTTAATGGGTGTAATTGAGCATACACAGCATATCGACCTCTTGTCACCGTCCCAAACCCGAGCAGTGCAGCCAAAGCAAACTCAGTCTGCGGCTTCCCCAGGGACGGGGCAGCAGAAAGTCAATTGGTGCTGGGGAAGCCCTTTTCCATATCCTAGGAGCCAGGAAAGGAACTCGGAGGCCAGCTGCGGGGCCAGCATCGCTGTTTTCTCTCCAATTCATTATGTCTGCTCGAGTCACTTGAGTGCAGGGCTGTCTTCATTGTGGGAGCTTCCCATGGCCCACACAGACATCCTCCCCTTTGTGCTTGCGGGTCAGACGAAGCTCAAGGAAAAGGGAAGCGCCGAGAGCCATTGCAGAAAAGCCCAGAGCGCAGGTTTTGTGATCTGAGCAGGAAAAGGATCCTGAAAGGATCTCCAGCATCCTGGGAACCCTGTCTGCTATACAATAAATAATCAGTGCATGCTATAAAAGTCACAGCGTGCCAGCTTTTCACTCCACAGCCGACTCCTCCATCAGGGCTCTCCTACCACCCGATCCTTTCCAGATGCATTACAAGTTCATTTCTAATATAGGAATATAAAAAAACAAATTGTGTCTCTATGCTACATGGCATCATATTAAGCCCTGAAAGATTTTGGCGTGCATGTACAGATGTTAACAATGCAGTTCTCTGTAGTGTTAGGTTTCTCTCTTTTAATGTACAGTATATTAATTTGCATGGCTTTTTAGAAAAGGACTAGTTTATTAAGGTTATAGAAATCAGATACATGTGGGATTCTAATGTAGTTATGGATTATGCAGCTGTCTTCTCCCTTTTACTCTAAAAAATATTATGAAATTGAGAAGCGCTATCTTTGATATTGTCTCCTGGGAGCAGAGCACGTGATGACTAGACTTCCACAGTGGAAGAGATAGGTGAGGAGGTTAAGTAAATTTTCTTTGTGTAGTTCCCATTAAACTTCAATCAGAGTTACAGAAAGAAATTTCCTTTAGGCTTCTGTGAATACAGGTATTGGTTTGACTTTAATAAAAGTCATAACTGATCTCTCTGAGGTCTCCTGTGAAATGAGCTCAGCAAAATTCAGGCAGGTCCTTTGAGAGGAAGAGAGCCCCACTTAAACATCACATTATCCTAATAATCCCATTCCAGAGCAGTCGTCCCATTATTTTAAAGGTCTTCATTTGCAAATTGTGATATTTGAAAGTTTTCTTTTTATCTTATTGGAGAAAGGGGAGTGAGTATTTTCCAGGAGATAAAATTTTATTTACAGAACGTTTTGCCTAAAAAAAATAAAATAAAAACCATAACCAGAAAAATAAGTAAATTGTGAAACGATTTCAAACAGATGAGTACACTTGCATAAAGTGCTTGATATGGCCATGTGGAGAACGCGTTCTGACTTGAGGCCGAAATCCCGTGTCTGTTTTAATGAGCTCTCCACCAAGGCAGAAGGGCTGCTTTGCCATCTCGAGTTGGACATGGGGATGGATTCAGTGGAAGGATTTATTCAAATTTAAATGGAGAAAGTTTCTTTGTTCTTCATCCATTTTCAGATGTTAATAAATAAAGCTGGTAGCACGGAAACGATGCTGTACTTATGACGGTCCAGGAAATCTGTGAGAAGCACGAGGTGGTGTGGGCGACATCCTTTTGTTTTACTGGCTCAGCCGCATGGTTTGGAATAGATGTAGGCTGAATTTGGAATGAATAAAGCTACAGAGATCATTGCAGTTTCTTTTTAATTGGCTGGACTTGTTTGTTTGTTTGTTTGTTAGTTTCTAAACCCATTGACTTCAGGCCATATATTTATACGTTTATAGAAAGCCATCAGGCATACCGAAAAGAGTGTGCTTCCACCAATTGGGGAATTGCTACTTTTCTGTATAGAGAGAAATGTGAGATTAGGAAAGCAGCACATAACTGCCATATTTCTTTTCTGTTGAATTGATCCTGTGGTAGTGGGGGTGGTCGTGGTTGTTTGAACATTTACAAACATTTCAGAGAATTATTTTAATACACAAGACATGTTCCCTTCTCATGCAGTGCAGACATGACTTAAATGGACTCACTTCGAGACGGACGCGCAGCGAGTCCTGGACCGTACCTATGTCTGGTCTCCCTTCCTTCAACTGCTCAGCCAGAGACGGTGACACCCCACAAGTTTAGGGCAGGAAGTGAAAAAATCAAAAACTTGAAAACTAGCTGCAGAGCATAAACAATGTCACAGTGGTTTAGAAAAGCTGACTTGAGCTGTGCTAGTCCTTGCTCAGATTAATTTAAAACAACTTTCAAAGCATGCTCTTCCAGCCAGCAGTTTTCAGCTGCATTTGAGCAGTTCTTCCATGCTCTTGGTGCAGCTATTCATTGCTGTTGGACATTTCCTAGAAAAGGGTCTTTGAGACGGCCAAGCGTGTGTGCATGCGCCTGAAGATGGCTCTCAGTTTTGCGTGGCTCTGACATCTCCAGCTTTTCACTGAGCCAGGCAGAGTTACTTTGTGCTGGTTTAGTAGGTTTGGCAAAGCATATACCATCAGATCCAACCTGTTGTGAAGACTGCAAGACGGGTGCCGGTGTTAGAAGATGTGTTTTACCAGTTAAGGTGGTCTTGTGATTTATTGGCATTGCATCTCCTCCACTAACAATGCTCAAGCAGACAAAGGTCACCAGGGACATCCTGGCCAGTTAGCAACTTGAGGTGGGTTTGCAAGCTAAGTAAAAGGGGTGCAATGAATCTGGAAGGGGGAAACCTTTTTATTCAGCATGTTCTGATAGTCCGAGCACATCCCGAGCCCCCGGGAGGGACTGGAAGCAGTGATCCCACCGGCTGCCTGAAGCCCAGCAGCGGCAGAGATGGGACTGTAGGAAACAGCCAACTGATCTGCAGTGGTCCTCCGTGTAGCTTTTCACTTTGAAATAAGCTTTTGCTTTCTTCTGCTCCCCACGGTGGAGCTCAGATGTGAAGTTGGAGGCTAAGAACCGGCAGAGCTTTGCTGGAGGCCCTCGGAGCCTGTTGTCAGTCTGCTTCAGAGCCAAGACATCGGCTTTGTGTGTAAACAAGACGGTTCCAGCAAGCATCGCTCACCCTTGCGTTGCTGGCTCAGCTCGGAGAGACAGCAGTATCCTGCTGCCCTGCTTTTGAACCAGCCCGGCACAAACGCAGTTATTTGTGTTTGTGCGTGCATGTCTGTATGCATATATACATGCAACATCGGTCTAACGCTAGGCCCCAATAGCAGGACCCTTCACCCTGCAGTTAATTCGCATGAGTCCGTGTGGCCAGAACGACAGGGAGAAAACCCCACCGTCTGCTCTGGGACTGGTGGGAGCGAAACAACACTTTGTTGACTTGCTTATTCCAGCTCCGATGCATGTTGGAAATTTAACTCCTGTACAGCTGGAAGCAGCCCAGCTGGGGCAGGCGCTGCATCTGCTTTGCTTACAGCCACGTATAGCAGGCGTATGCGCTTGCAGGCGATGCCTTTCTATATGCACCTGCAGGGTATAAAGGAGTGCAAATCCGAGTCAGAGCCTGACACTTTGCATAGATTTATTGGGATCTGTTTTTGAGGG
>NW_017729015.1:20127042-20163545 GCF_001723915.1 Gavialis gangeticus
TGGCTCCTTTAGTCTACTTAAAGGAATACCAGAGTTACAACCAGAAGAGGATGCTTAATACATAGCTGTTATGTACCTTTAAAACACACTTTCCTATATACTGCCAGGAAACAGACTTCGCTGAACAGTAGGTGTATTGGTGGTTGTAAGTAGTTTGGGCAGGGGAGGAGGAATATTAAGGAGGTTTTAACTTCACCATCATGATGTATAGGATCAAATTATCCAGGCACGGGCAAGTGTTCTGTATACTAATGGTAAAGTTTGCGGCTGGCACCACTGGGGATTAAATAATTTCCCCAACCTCCTGTTGCTCATTTATACATATAAGAGATTGCCACATGGACCTGCACATTCCCCTGTTCATTAGTGCTGCATTATTCCCTAACAATATAGATGAAGTACCCACCAAATGAAACAAAATAATTAATTACTGAACACAATGACACCATTTAGCCCTAAATTTTCACAACTACAACAAGGATTAACTAAATATGTAATGCATCACTGAGCCATTTAACAGAGCATCATAACTCTTTCTTTTCACCATAAATTGTAACCCGGAATTGTTTTTGTAATGCTAATTGCCTTATCTTCATAAATTCTACAGTCTTACATAATTTAACCAGTATTGTAGCAGGATTTCCCAAGAATAAAAAAGCAGGTGCCGTCAATGGTAATTTAAATAAGAAAAGACATGTTAAGTGGTTCTTCTCTCCCTAGTAATAGAAATTAATTAGCTTTGAGCAGCTTTGGAGGTTTTACATTTTTTGCTGTAACCTGTTATGTTTTATAATTGTATGGAAAGTAGTTTTGATTTGATCACATTATCTAGTGACTGAGAGGGCTCTGCTGGAAGGCAGAGGGGCATAAATCGAGTGGCAGCCCTGGTGTGCGCAGGGGCTGCACAGGGTTAAGAGGGGAAATTCAAATCTTCCAAACAAGTCTTTGAGCATGTTGCCAGGCCCAAACTGCCCATCTGAACGCATTTGCCCTCGGAAACGAAGAGCAGGTGAGCTTCAACATCTGACTTTGCGTTCCTCGTTGCCCAGGAGGGGCGATGCCATGGCAGCCGGTCTGGTTGAATCGAGATCGGACCCGGGTTTTACATGAAATTCCCGTGTCCACCCCTATACAGAGCCATGTCCTGCAAAGCTGCAGCAGCTCATGGAGCCCTTGCAAACACCCTCCTAACTTGCATCCTGTTGCTGTCTCCCTGTTTATATTGCACAGGTAGATGATCCCGTTCGGATTTCTATTTACATTTCTTGTTCCAAAAAAGTCATTAGCATCTACAGTGTGTCACAGCACTAATAATATCCCCACCTGACATCACATCCATGTTAATAGGATTTGTTTATTAATAGTAACCACAGCCAGTCCCACGCGGTACCCACCGTACCGTGCTTCCTGCTTATCATTTATAGGTTGAAATGAATTATTAGTGAATGACGATTAAATAAATCCCCCCTCTTTTTTGAAGGTTGGAAAGAGGGAGGCTTCTAGTGATCATTGTCTTAGTGCAATTTATTAAATTAGTGTTTGTTTCTGTTACTTCTGGGGAAGTCTTATAATACAAAAAATGGAGTCTGACAATCATACGTACCTTTTTAAAGAAGGCCCACGTTTCAGGCCAAGTGTTCATACCAGAAATAAATGCACTTTAGGGAAGGATAGGTGACAAAAAGCCATAACTTTCTCTGGGTTACCTGATTATGTATTATGGGGTGGCCGGATAACTCATAAATGTGCAGGGCATGGGTGGGCAATGAGGTGGTTCGTCTGAGGTGGCAGATCTGCTTGAATCTTGGTGTTATTCCTTACATATATATGGAGAGAAGAGGCACAACTTGGTAATCAGTGTGTACATGGCTGGGATGTACAGTGCTAGCTCTTAGGCTGTACATCCCTCAGCTTCTCAGGGCCTTGGGATGGGATCTCTTGAACAGTCCTGCTAGGAAGTGGCTCAAAAAGAGCACCGTGTTGTCAGTCTCGGGTTTATTAAGTGTAACCCACACATCATAAGAATAAGGCCCTGGATGCTAAATAGCCATAGTACCTGGGACGCCAGCACCTCTCTCATTGGCACCTGCAGGTAACTGCATCTCCAGGACTAGACCTTCTTTGCTGAAAAGGTGGATGGCAAAAAGGATGGGCTGAATGGGAAAGAGCGGCATTAATTGCACTCAGGATACTTTTTTGCTGGAAAACCCATTGCTTTTGGGATAGGCCACCAGTTGGAAGGTGCCCAGGTTAAATGAGCACCTCACATTTAACCTAGCTTCGCCAATGAATCGCTGCCCATCCTTGTGCCGTCAGTGCCAGGTACTGTCATTAAGAGTCCCTGGGCTGAACGTTTTCTCATTCCACTTACGTGAGAGGCACAATTTGGTCACTTTGCTAGAGTTACTCACACGCAACCGAAATGACTGCATTATTATACCAATAGCGCCTGGTGTAGTTAGGGCAGCAGAAGCAGTTTCTATCTTAATTTTCTTTTTTTCATTTATCTAAAATTCCTTAAGGTTTTCACCTTTCAGATTAAATTGTCTCGAGCTTTGTCTCATTCTGAATGTGAATGTGCTGAAAAAAATTGAACAAAACTACCTCAGCCATGAGAAGAGTGAATGAAAATAGGTGTTTCCCACATGGATTTTTTTTCCCTCTAAGTAAACAGATGAGGGTTGGAAGTAGAAATTTTGGCACTGAAACACCCCTCATTGAGGGGAAGTAGTACTTCTGAGTGTTTTGGAGAAGACTGAATTTTTGTAGGCTTGATTTATGTTATAGGAAGGTCTTGTTTGATTGATAGATAGATAGGTAGATATAAAGCAATACAAATGTTGACATTGTGCCACGTGTGCCTCTTCCCACGCCAGCAAAAGTGTTAAAATAAAGAAATATTATACAAAATCTTTTGATAATGATGTTTAAAGAGATCTTGCATAAAATCTTTCGATAATGATGCTTCAATACTGCGCCACAGTGTTATAAGTATTACAACACTGAATTGCGTGTTTCTGAGGCTTTAAGAAAAATGTTTTTTATTTATTGCAATATTTGGGTAACAGTTAGGGGCCCTACAGTTCTTATAATGAATTAAGGGTCAACATTAAGACTGCGCATGCACCAGTCATTTTGGCACTTCTAGGTTTCATGATTGCTTATTGACCAATCAGATGTTCCTGCCGTGCAGATGCAGAAGTCCGAATGGTTATAGCGCTGAGCAGTTCTTGTCTCGACCCCAAATCTTGAATGCTCCTGACTGCGTCCCTTCTCTGTAAGTTTGAGTTAGGAGTACGGCTTTTCTTAGGCGCTCAGTGGTTGACTGGTGGGTGCAGTTAGATCAGTATTAAGGGTTTTGAAGCCTCATGCCTGTGGTTTTCACTCCAGAGGTGAGGTGAAGGTTGCCTTGTTTTCTCTATCTGGGGGTAGAAGCGAACTTCTTCAAAGCGGAACAAAGAGACGGAAACCCTTTCTTAACGCACAGCACTAGAATTACTCCAGGTAACCTGGTTCTTTTGGGTAAATCTGCTATCTTCTATTAAACCCACTCAAATAGTTGGAAAAATACTTCTTAGTGAGCTTTTGGGTATCAATACCCTTCGTCAGAGGAAGCATCTGCAGTTGGTGTGTGCACTGTTGCTGGATGGAGGAGCACACCAGGTAACCTCACACCCGCAATCGCATACTTGCTATGCCATAATAGTTTTTGCATGCAGCAAGCCTGGGCCAAAGCTACTGAGCTCCATTAGCAGATACCAGAAGTTGGGAGGCTGGGACCCAGGGAGTGTTTGGGGCCAAACATCACTTAGCTTCCAGACACGCCAAACCCCATTTTGATCCGCAGACTGACCTCAACAAAGCAGTTTTGCTTGTCAGCCTGGGGGTCAAACGAACCTGCTCTGCTCCCACAAGTCAAACGGTTCTTCTCTCTGAGCCAGTCCTCCTTCCTGCTGGGCTCTCTGCAGGGATGCACTGCTGTAGCTCACGGTGCCACTCCTGCCTGTACCAGAGGACATCAGCCTCTTGGCTCCTGCTCCGGTGGCAAAGCCCGCTGCTCCTTGATTGTGCTCCTTCGCTTCCAACAGAGCAGTAGCTCAGTCCCTTCCAGCTCCTGTAAGCAATCCAGCAGATCCAGCCCATCTGCTCCATGCACGTGATGGGTCACATCAGCATTGTGCCATGTTTGGCTCTTCCCACTGCAATGAAGGAGCGGTGCTGCTGGGGCACGAGCAGAAGCCAACCCTTGACACTTCCAGCTGTGGGCACCTCTTTGTGAAGGGATGGAGAGTAAGGAGCTTGGCACTGGGACAGGTTGAGCACGTTGCCCGGGACTCTGGTTCCCTGCCAGAAACTGGGGTTGCTAGCAGCAATGACTCCCCTTCGGCTGGCCAAAAGGTGGGTGTTAGTGGACAGTGTAACTGCTCTACTCTTCAATAGATTTCTTATTGCTCTGTTAAACGTTAAGGAGCAACAATGATATTCAGCATTTTAGCTGGCTGCTCATTAGAATTTTTAGAAATTAATTAGGCAATTATTTCAGATTCCTGTATGGAATTAAAAAGGTTTAAAATCAGACCCCCAAAGTCTTAACTATTAGCGATGCTGCAAACCGTCATCGATAGAACCACAATAGATGACTGTCAATTCCTACACGAGCATAATACAATTGTTCAAATTAACATAAATGATTACAATAATGGCTTTTTATCAAACGAATATTCCTAATTGCCACTTTATTAATGAGTTGCAAATTAGTTGTCATTAATGGTTCGCATTTCTTCCTCCCTATTTTGGATTTACTGTTGTCATTTTTTGTTTGAAATGTTAGGGTCACCCTAAGTCTGAGTTATGAGTGTGGTTTTTCTTAGGCGCTCAGTGGTTGACTGCGGTGGGAACAGTTAGGTCAGTATTAAGTGTTTTGAAAATTCAGCCTTTCATGTACTGTGTAATTTTTATGCTACCAGTAGGCGTGATGGTTTCCTTCCCCCTAATACAAACTGGGGAATTGTGCCAATACATCCTTGAGCCACAAGCACCCACCCCTGAAGTCTCAAAAGGTGCCTTGCAGAAATGCTCCTGAAAGCAGATGTGGTTACAGCTGTGCTACCTTATGCAAAAAGCTGTTTCTCATGTGTGGTCAGCAAATCACAGGTGAATATTCTGCTGTGTTAAGGTAAAATATGTATGTTACCTTTGGTTCTTTTAATCCAGTTTTGCTCTTGGAGACAGACTGAGTTAGATTATTACAAAACTAGGGATTAACTTCATCCTCATAGAGAGGCCCATCACAAAGTCCTCTGCACTATTTATATCCTCAAATTATGTTTAAGTGGGACTTTAAGCAGTAGGTAGACCTTTTCCAGGGTCTACTCTGGAGTGATCTCTTGCTTTCTGTTGTCCTCTCACTTTTTCTAGGAACAGGAGAATATCTGTTGCTTCTCAGGCAGTTGGGACTCAGCTAGTATCGGTTACTCCAGATACAGCCCATGGGTTGAGAGATGGGAGAGGTCTTCTTGGAGGGTTGGATAGTCTTTGCATGGTGAGAAGTGTTCTCATTGCATCTACCCTGATCCTAATGAGTTGTGAGCTTAGACGTTCAAGACCTTCATTTATTCTTCTTAACCTGATGCTCTGAAAACATACTGGGACATGCTTGGGTGATGCACAACATTGATGTAAATGGTCCCAGAGACGAAACGTCAGCTTCCCTTTTCAGATGTTGACTGTTATAAGAGGAGTTTCTGAGCGTGCTGCAGAATTTAAAGAGGTCTGCGACACCTCTACAGGATTTTCAAACTGAACTGCAAAGTCCTTTTTTCTTTTCCTTTTAAATAACAGCAACAACAAAAAAAAAGATCTACTTGAGTGACTTAAGCCACAAGTTCTTCAGGGTAGGCAGCCAATGCAAAGTCAGTGTTATGCAGCTCAGGGAGATGTAGTGGGGAATAGTGGGAAAAACCTCCCTTTACATTAAAAGCTCGTTGGGTTCTTGGGAGGTTAATCGCAAAGCGTTTGCTAAAAATGAAAACCTTGCTTTGGACAGCTCATAACACACTGTCTATGGGCATTCATAAGAAAGGTGATTAGTGTTGTATTTTAGACGCATTTAAGAGAGCATTTAATTACTTCTCTAGGAGCCTGGAAAATCTGAGTTGCAGGCTTCCTCGTCTGCCTGAGCACACTTCATCCTCGTGGCTGTAATCCCTGGGCCCAGGCAGCGGCTGCGGTATTTCGTGCTTCTGCCGCCTATCGCAGGATCTTGCAGCATGTTTGATACGGTTCTTCGGGGATCGCTTGCGAGTGGGTGATGGAAGCAAGCAAATTCGGCAGACACAAAGGTTACTTTCTTCTTTTCTGGGACTTATTTACATGCAGTGTAATTCATTTCTGCAACCAGAATATAAATGCACGTTGGAAACCAAACTAGATTTTTGGCTCCAATTCACCCAGCTCAGAGCCCGAGATGTAATCGCAGGGATACAGAGCTCTCTCTCTCTTTAGGTCAAACTTCAGAAGAAACAAAGGGAAATATTTTGTTGCTTGACCTCTGGCCTCTGTCTAAAATATAGAGAGAATAGCAATGAATCTCCAAAGCCTGCTGGTATAGTAAAGTGCTTGGTATTCACTGAAAACCATCGTGTATTCCCTAAATAGTTCATTTTGTTTTCTAAAGTTCTGAAAAACTCGCTTTATTGAAATGCATGTTGTTGCATCGATTTTTCTAAAATACACCTTGTTATCTTTTCTTTGGTAATTGGTGACTGGTAATGACTTTGGCAATTTAACATGTTCTTGCAGACACTTTTCCCATTCCCCCAGATAACTGAAGTCAAGAGAGAGGGCCTGTCTGTCAATCTCTGATGCCTGTCAACCTGCTTGATTGACGGTTTTTGGTCCCACAATAGAGACCATTTTTGCAGCCCCCGTTCTGTTATTTTCCTCTTTTTTAATACTTGTGGGGGATGGTGTTTGCTTTATAATCTCCGTTTAAAATCCAACTTGGAATGAGGCCAGTTCCTAAGAAATTATCACAATGTCTTGTTAGCTTTGCATCAGGGAAATTCTCCGGAGACTGACTTAAGCTATGATTCCACCTTCAGAAATTACCTTTGCTCAAAACCTAAGCATCGTTCTTCATCCAGAATCCCCTTCAAATTCCAGCAAAAAAGCTACGAGGTCTGCCCAGTGCGTTTTGATATAAGGCTCTAACAGAAGTCATTTGTTCATGCTTTATTTTACTTGGGATGTTCTTCCCTCATGGGATATTTGGAGTACAAAACCTCACATATAATGAATGTAGGAGAAATCCATAAGACTGAGAGGGTGGGGGAAGAAGACACTGGCATAGCAAGGAGAGAAACCTTCTATGAAACATAGGGAAAGAGAAGAATTTGTATGAAAACCGTGCTTGACAATTCAGTCACCAGGCTAGAAAAATAATTAATCCGTAATCAGAACTAAAATAGGCTTTTAAAATCATCCTAATAAATATAATACTCACCTAAACACATTTCTTGAATGCCTGGACATGGGGAGTTAAGTTTGAAAGGTCAAAAGTTGGTTTGGTTTTTTTTGTTGTGGGTTTTTTTTTTTTTTTTCTTTTTTTTTTTTTTTTTCTTTTTTTTTTTTTTTTTCTTTTTTTTTTTTTTTTTCTTTTTTTTTTTTTTTTTCTTTTTTTTTTTTTTTTTCTTTTTTTTTTTTTTTTTCCTGACACAAGTCTTCTGGTCAGCAGAACTAGTTTCTATATAAAATTAAACCAGTAAAATTCTCCCCGTGTTTTTAGCGGGGGAAGGGGGAAATTCCCATTCGAGCTACAGGTAATTCCACTAATTTTTGAAAAGCCCCATGTACAGCTGCCGCAGCAATGTCAGTTCAGTGCCACCTGGCGCCTCCCCTACGCTGTCGGCAGCGTTTCAACATTTGCTCTGCTGATGGCAGGTTGGGTGAGATGGGACCGAGATGTGCATTGTGACAAGTCTTTCTAGAGGGAAGAGGAGAAAATAACCTAGAGAATAAATGATGCTGTGAAATGGGTGTTCATCCCGAATCACGACACCATGGTGCAGCGTCTCTAGCCTGTCGGAGTCGAGTGTGAACACTCCCAAACCACACACGGAGGGGAGGACTGGTATCCAATTTCCTCAGTGTTCAGCTTATCCATGCACCCCTTCGTGGCCTCTTCTAAACACCGTTGGTAGCAGAGACTGGGCAAGCAAACGTCTGCAAGGGTAGTGAAGTGGAAATAGTAGATGGCGGTGTTCCCAATATTGCTAATTTATGTAGCATTCCCAGTGCAACGGGATGAGGTTTCTTCTGACACATCCTCTGTTATGGATGCACTCAAGAGAGAGATGGAGGTTGGGAGAAAAATGAAATGCTGTTCATTGCCCCAGGCATATTTCTATTCATTTCGTTGACTTTGTTCCACGGGGTCTCTGAAATGGGGGGGCCAAAAAAGAAAATGCAACCAAAAGAACTTATTAAACAAAACCCAAATCCTTGTCTTTCAACAGCCCTGGAGCTCTGGATCATCCGAGTCTGAGCATGCAGCATAAACGCCAGCTAACATTTGGGTTTATTTCATACATTGACAAACAAACTAGCAAAACCAGTTCTCCGATGCCCTCGAATAACTTCCTGGAGAAAAGGAGCAGTTTCAGCATTGGTTGCATTTCGGACACTCACTGGTACAGCAAGGATCCTTACTCTTGTGTAAAGGCTGATGGTGTTAGCCATTGCTTTCAAAGTGAGTGCCATTAGCTGGGTGTGTGCGCACACTGTGCACATGGGTATATACACAGAACTGTGCACATATGTATGTAATGACTCAGAACTTTAATTATATACTGAAAGTTTGAGTTCAGAGCATAGTAGCTGCTTATTGACCTCTTCAACTCAGTCCAGTTCAGAGGCTTAAACATTTGGGTCTGGGAAATGTATCGGTCTGTCCTCCGTACTACGCCGAAGGGATGGCATGAGTACCAGAGTGCCTGTTTCGAGAGCACTTCCAAGTATTTTAAACAGAACCTGATTTGTTCTATATGCAAGTCTTGTCATTGCTCCCAGCCCCCACAAGATGCCCGTTGCCGCTGGCCTTCAAAACCCCGGTCCTCCTCCCCCTGCTAGGCATCATGTGCCCATCACTCTTGATTTCAGCAGAGCTGGTGAGCAAGCAGCAGGTGGAAGGAGGGGATGTCGAATGGTAGAACAAGCTGTCTGGAAGAACAGCTGCATTTGGAGCAGCGTGGCCATTGCTCGCCCTGACCTCTGGTCTTTTGGCTGCACGTGCTCTTGGTACCAGACAGCCCAACCACGCAGAGCAAAATTGTAGCACAGTCTTTTTTCTGTGTATCCCTAGGGACAAGGCAAAAGACTACAAAGAATGGAAGAGATTGGGCTAGTGGAGCTGCCTCCTTCCAGATCTCAGGTTGCAAAAGCAGGTTCAGAGTAAAAGTGAGCTCTTCTCCCTGCAGAGAGAAGTGCCTCAACTGGTTGCTAGACTCTGGTGGGAGCTGGATGGAAATGTGGGTTATCTGAACCCCACTATGATTTCCTTAGTGGGAGACTGCAGGGTGTCTCTGTGGATCCATGTGGTCTGCAGAGGGCTGGGATTCTCGAAGTGTCCAGGTTTGGGCACAGTTAACACTATGTCCTTTCTTGATGTCTGGCTTGGTGGCTTATTGCTGTTCAACAGCACAGTGCTAACATGATTTAAAATGACTGCCTCTTGTTTAATAGTTTCCTAAGAGCTGGGCTCCTCCTTGGCAGCCTTTGGGAGCAGCACAATCAGTGTGGTTAAAGCCAGCTTTGCCTTTGGAGAGGGATAATGCCTCTCACATTGTGATCGGCAGCTGCCGGCTAAAGTAGCCAGCACAGGAGACTATTGCCACACCATTAAAAATTCACAGAAGACAAAGCAGGGAAATGGTCTCCATCCCTGTGAAACAAAGCTGTTCTGACATGCACTTGGGCAGGATGTTTCGGAGTTGTTCTGCAACCCGAATAGCTTGACAGTTCTGCAAGTAGATGTCTTGCACCCTTATGGGGACTTCCCTGAGCACCTGCAGTGCTGTTGTGCCAGCGCTTGCCCTGTCTGAGCAGAAGAGCTCTATGCGCGCTCCCAGGGTGGCTCCCATCTCCCACCGTCTCGGGAAGGATTCAGTTTGCTGAGCTGTAACGGTGCCAGACATGCACATGGTCCCTACATTTATATCTGAGATATTACAGAACAAGGCCCTGGAAACACCCACTAATCATAGTTTTAGCAAGAATACTCTAAGTGACATTTTAATTAACAAGCTGTTCTCTCCTTGCTTCCTTTTAATATAAAGACTTCTGGTTGCTTTAAATCTAAAATTAATTAAGTTAAAGTTCTCCATGGGAGTGGAGTATATGGATCATAGACAATGGACAAGAATGATAAGGCAAAATATATTGTTGGAAGTTGCCGGACATAAAAAAAAATACCAATAAGTCTTCCAACGATACAAAGCAGAAAAAGCAAATGCTTGTGCCAAGTGCTCTTTGCTGATGGGGGGGGTTGTGCAAGTTCATCGGCGAGATTCTCATTTTAAGCCACCGCTGTGTCTTTCCGTACTGAACCCTAATGTGAAGATGTTCCCCCGGGAGAAAAATGGCTCTTGTCTTGTTTGCTTGCTTCAAGGATTTTGCTCTTTTAATACCTCTCCTTGATGTCATGTTCCAGGTCTCTGATTATACATTTATCATGACATTTTTGTATAAACAGTTGACAAAAAATAATGCATGGCAGGCCAGTGGGAAAAAAGACATAGGCCTTGTCCCATGTCTGGTCTCTGACTGACGCCAGTCTCCTACAGAAATTTCTCACAAAGGAAGGTACGAGGAACACAGCGGGGAATAATTAGACGGTAAACTGCATCTAAAAGAAGTGTCTTATTCACCTAGGTCAGTTCTTGGTTGGTTTATGTTCTGAATCAAAAGAGTCTACAGCCACTATAAAGGAAAAAAAGCATCTGAGCTGATATACCTGTAGATGTTCCCCTTCCTGTACTGTCTTATACATTACTTTTTAATTCCAATTAAACTGTTGACCTTAATAATCCATGAGTTTGTAAACCTCTGTTGTCCTCTCTCACTCATCTCCTACCTAAATGAAGCAGTCACCATTTTTAAATTTCTCCTCCGATGGTCACTTTTCCAAGCCAAGAACCATTTTTATTTTATTTTATTTTATTTTGGTCACTCCCCTTTGAATTCCCTCTTTCTGAGAGAGATTCTTTGCAAGGTAGGGCGAACAAAATTGGGCCTAGTCATTCGCATGCAGACATGTGATTGATTTAAACAATGGCAGACAAACTCTTTGGGTAGCAGTGATATCTTTTATTACACCAGCTACCTAGTTTTTGCAACTCTTTAGCTGGTCTAATAAAAGATATTGCCTCTACCCAAAGAATGCGTCTGCCTTTGTGCTTGGACCAATGCGGCTACAGCCCAGATCCCCGATTTCGAAAAGGGCATTGTATTTGCAGAGCTGTCTTCCATCCTGTTCTTTATGCACGCTGGCGCTTTGTTTGACTGCACTGTACACGGACCAGAGGACTCTGCAAAAATGCCCGGAGTCGTTGCCAACAAATCATAATCTTGCAAGGCGATGTCTGCAGTCAGAAAGCTGACCTTGGCGGGTTAAAAAAGAAAGTGGTCTGAGACTGGAGACAACAGCATCTCCTTTAAAGAGTTTTACTCCTGGAGTCCGTGATAGTGCATCTGCAGAGACCTGAAAGGAGTAAGGGCGAGGAGCGAGTGTGCGCATGGCCCCTTGAATGTGTGCATCTATGCCACGGTTGCAATTAAAAGCAAGATTCAAAATGCTTTAGGTGTGAATGGGATACATAGGACCTCCTACCTGGACATTATTTTTTATCTCTATGTACTAGGCCTTTATAATTAATAACCCCCTTATTATTTGTGTCTGCACTCTTACCTCCTACCTCTACTGAGATTGCTGTATGGGTAGAGGGGAGGCTGCCCCGAGTTCTGCAAAAGGACTGAGACATCATTTCTGAAGTAACTCCACATTTAAACAGCTTTGTGTACTGCATCAGTTTATATTAAAAGAAATCAATACACTTTCTGAAATTTAGTCTCAGCTTAACAGCTGTGACAGTTCATAGCAACCTGAACTTGCAATGAACCCACCCTCCATATAAATAAAACCTTTGATGTCTTCATTAGTTTCCCGCATGCCATTTTTCAGCCTATCTGACTACGGGTTCGGCAACTTGCCTGTATGGTTTTTGCAAGAGGAGTATTTAACCTTCTGATTAGTCACTGTATGGAGTACAATGACAGAAACCCTGATTTTGCACACAATGAATTTATTGATAGATTTATCCCATTAGTTGTATTTATCTGTCAGTTCTAAGGACACTAATGAGTTGTTTTTCAAGGACTAATGAGAACTGTAATGGCTAATGGATGTTTACAGCATCACTGTGTTGTACCATGTGATAATGTGAGCACCAGCTCACGTCCCTTCAAGTCTTTAATTGGCACCATCAGAGGAGTCTTTAATTACATTTCAGCAGACAATAAAAATCTCCGACAAATCAATGAGGGGAAGGTGGTGATCCTGCTGGAGTGGCCGATGGCTCTAATGGGCACTTTCCTTCCTTCAGCGTTGCAATCTCGGTTATAAATTCCCTTAACCCCCCTCTGGAGCCTGCCTAACACAAGGCATTGCAAACCTGGATTTGTGCTTCCCAGGTTTTCTTTCCTTCTCACGAGGTTTTGTGCAAGGGCCCATCCTGCCCCGCGTCCCCTGGCCCCGGAGCAGAGCCCGCTGTTAATTCACGTTCATGAGAATCGCAGGCAAGATTCGCCCGTCTTTACAGACCTTCGCCATTGGCCTCAAAAATGAGACTTAAACGTTGATTTAAATTGAAGCAATTTGCAGCACAGAGGTTAAACACCAAGTGGGGAACTTGAATTTAAATCCTCCAGTTTAGCCTTATTTAGGTTTTGTACTTTTTAGTGTTTTTTTCTAGAGAGAGGTTCATTCTTGCTGGTTGGAATAACCGATAATGCGTGTTGATTTGCAACCAAATATAGCCTTTTCACTAAATCTGGTACTACATTTGCTTAATAGGAGAACAGAGTCATTTTATATGGATTGATTAAGCAGCTAGAGACTCAGCATGCACCTATCCAGATTCTTAAATTTTCCTTTCGTTTTTTTTTTTTGAGTTGCATGGGGAAATGGTGATTGATGCATTTCACAGTAGTACAGGAGGATTTTTACTTGTCACTTGCATCAGGCAGCCTTTGGATTAAAATTGTATTTCAATAAATATGCAGAAAAACGGCATCTTGAAATTGTTGTTGGATAAATCAAACTGCCGTAAATGTGCCGGTGACATAAACAAGCCATTTTTCCCAAACATTTTTTGTGTTTTGAGCTAAAAGATTTATGAAACAAAAGCATGATATCTGTTAGTGGATGGGCAGATTTTCAAAGAAGCAGGTTAAATGCACAGAAGTTGACTCAATGGGAGGTAAGCTCTTGGTGGGATTTTCCAATGGGCCCAAGTGGGTTGGTTGTCTGTCTACAACATTAGGTACCTAAACACCTCTGAATAGCTGGACCAGCACCCTTCATGTTGAAAAAATTGCAAATCACATCCTGTCTTGTCTGTCGTTATTACAGTGGGGGAGAAGAGGAAGAAAGAAAAGGTATCATAGTTTTTCAGTTTCCAGTCAGCTTCTCTACTTTGAATGAAGTCTGTCCTATTGAGAACGTACTCTCTTTGCACCGTCTCACCAAACCAAACCTGACAGAAATGCAAGTGCAATGTTGTTGTACAAATTAGACACCAAAAGTGCAGGCGTTTGGGGCAAAAAAGTAAAAAAAACCCAGCCTTTGCTCTGTCATAAAAAATGGAACGCGATATAAATGCTTAACGCAGCACGTCCCTGTGATGCATTTATAAAACTAGAGTTGTCCCCATAAGTTGGCAATGTTTTTCTTTAACTCTGTACATAATTTAAAAAGCTGGACCCTTTAACTCCAGGAAACTGAATTTTATTGTTTTATTGATTAAAATTATTTTTTGAGATGGTAGCATGCTGTAGCACAGCGTAGCTTAGGTTCAAACATCTGTTGGAGTCATTTCCAATTAAATTTGAAAGAGACTTAATTTTTTTAAAAAGAGAAATGTATTTCATTTCAATGTAAAGTAAATCAGATTTAAGCTAAATATTGTGTTTATTTGAAGTTAGTCATCAGCAGGGATCCTGGGTTTCTCTGATTTTAAAAAAATCCCTACTTTTCGGTTAAAAAAAAAAAAAAAAAAAGACATTTTTTCATGATTTTAAATGAAATACCTCTATTTATCTATCTAGATAGTAGTGTTTCATTTAAATCATGAAAAAATGTCTATATGGGGTTACTTTTTTGTTCTTTTTTTTTTTTAAGCGAAAATTGGATTTTTTTTTTTTTTTTTTAAATCAGAGAAACAGAGGATCCCTGTTCATCAGTTTTCACCCTCTTTGAACCTGGTGGTGCCTCCTAGTTTCACAGTTGTAGGGTATGTATTCACCTATTGTTGCTGCCCCTGCTACCGGAGGGGAGGATTTTGTGCTGCCTGCGTTCATGGAGACGGAGGAGACCGCCAGGGGCTTAATGCTAACGACTCGGGCAAGTGGGGCGACTCCAGATTCGCTAGCCGGCCAAGTCCCATGTGATTAAACTGGTGCAGATTTTAAATCGCTGCAAAATCCTAACAGACAATAAAACCCCTGAAGACGCTAGCAGGGTCCCAGCCTGGGGGAAATCCACAGGCATCAGCATATATCAGGGGAAGCAGCCCAGCAAAAGTGTTGCCTGTGAGCAGCTGGAGAAAATGGGATTGCGAGGGGAGTAATGACAGGCTGTGCCTGTAAAACACCTGTCCTGGGGGACACCTGTGCATCTGTTTTACACGCTGGTGCTTTCCCACCGGCACTTGCAGGGAGAAGGCCAGGGAGCATCTCATTTCATCTCACCTCTTCGAGAGTGAAAGGCCACATGGTGCAGGAGCCGTGGGATGCTGGTGCCGGTGCCGCGGGGTGCTGGGTGAGACAACCTGCCGGGACCCTCCAGGCCCCTTGGGCAGAGCGGCCAGGAGGAGACTCCTGCAGGGCCTGCCTGCCGGTGTTGCACTGGATTTTGATTTGCAGATGAATCGATGTGATTGCATGTCTTCTTCTGACTGTGGACAGCTCCCCGCACGGTCACAGTACAGGGAAATGCATGGAGGTGACCCTGTAAAGCAGGTCGGAAGGTAGCAGCCGACGACAACCTGGAGCTTCAAAGTGATCCTCCGGTGATTAGGGCTTCCATTACAGAGGGTGTGACCCTGCCCAAGCCTGCACTTACTGCTGTGATTTTTAAAAGAATTTTAATTAATTATGGTTGCCACAGAATGAGCAGCTAGTTTTAACTTTTTGTTCATGTTTCTCCTGGACAGCCTACACTATAAGCTGGGCTCTTTTATGCTTTCAGTGCTCAGGATCAGCTATTGAATAGTTACCAGAGGGCAGTGGGAACCTTCTGGGATCCTGCAACCCTTTGCAATTTTATGCAGCTGTTTCCCTAAATCCCAAATCATCATCATCATTATAAAAGCATGATGTGTATACCCCCCAACTGGAACCTGAGTGATTGTAGCCTCCTTCATGCCTTGTTTTTCCTTCCTTTTCGTCTACACATCTCCCCTTTTCACTTCTGGTTTTCTGTTCCTTCTGCTCGCACGTTTTCTAGAAGTATGTCACATCCCCCAGCCCCCCCTGGCATGTGCATCCCCTAACGTAAGAAATAAGGCACTAGAAGTGCTAGTGAGAGACGTTCCAGATCCAAAAATGAATGCCTTGTGTAGATCGAGGTCGGTTCAAGCATTGTCCCACCGTCTGTGCAACATCGAGAGGGTTTTTTTTCAAAACAGGGTGTTTGTGCTTTCAGGGATTACACTACGTGACCTGTTCCCAGTGTTTGCTCAATGGCGGCCTTTGTGATGATCTGCATGGCACATGAAATCCAAATGCTTCACCAAGTCGTGCAGGTTTTCTGTTGGTGCCTTTAAACTTGTAAATGGAAAGGACCTGGTCCCGTTTTAATGCAGTGAAGACCGTTCCTACGCACACGAGATTTGCTAGTCATCAACAAGCAGCCAGCTTTCAGCAGTGTTTCTCCTTGGCCTGTAGCCTCTAATTACCTGGGCTGGAAAGACTTGAGAATGGTATTACTTGGGGGATGTTGGAAACAAAAAAAATCTTCAGTGCTATGATTTTACCAGTTCCTGAAGGAACAGAAGATTGAAAGCTGAAGTTTCAATAGTTCTTCCCTTTTCCTGTGAACGTGCGTGGGGGTCTCTGCTGGGCCCATGAGCCAGAAGCCACAAGGCAGGTGAAGGAGCTGAGAGCAGCTGCATGGAGGCCAGGAAGGCGCTGATGCTGTGCTATTGAGCCCATGTTTGGGAAGTGCCCGAGCAAAGACATCTCCTGATCTCAAACTACTGTGGCTTCCCTAACACCTCCTGGCAGACCAGGTTCTTTGGGCAAACGTGGTATCTTTTATTAGACCAACTAAATTGGGGTTCGGCAACGTTTTTGGACAGAGTGCTGAAAACGCCCGCAAACTCTGCTTGCAAGATGTTGGTGTGCCAGGTGCGGACGGCAGGAGAGCCACAAGGGGCCCGATCCACAGCCCCTTCCCTGCCATCTGCCCCAAGGTGCGCGTGCCAAGCAAAATGCCTTTGTGTGCCACGCTGTGCCAGGGGTTGCCTATCCTGAACTAAATAGCTGGAAAACTTGTCCTTTGCAAGCTTTTGGGCACGAACACCCTTCTTTTGTGCCTGAAAGCTTGCAAAGAACCATTTTTTCCAACACGTTTCCCCTCGACCATCTTCCTCGGATCTGCCTGCCTGCAAGTTACTCCACTCCTCCTGGGAGAGACTCCTCTGACCTGTGTGTTTGAGGACGACCAGCCTCCGTGGGCAGTGTCCCATCTCCTTTCTCTCCGACCGCGCAAAGTGGGATGAAAATGGACTGCAGCGACAGGGTGGTGCACGTGCAGCTGGTGCCATTGGAGCTATTGCTGGAGCCCCCTTCCCAGCCTGGTCCCATGGCGGCCTGGCCCTCTGCAGAGGCTGGGCACCGAGCGTGCTGGCATTCGAGGAACAATGAACAGCAGTACCGCTGCGCTATCCGCTGCGAGCAGAAAGCTTCCAGATTTGTGATACCTGATGAAATGCTCCTCTTCCTCCTCCCCCTCTTTTGAGTGTGCAGATGTTTCCCGGTTAGTTATTATTTAAGTGAGCGGCTTCTCACTAACATGTTAATTAAAACCCGCTGTCCGGAATCTCTTGGTACAATTTGCAGTGTAATCTGTAGCCTCTAGTGCATCATTGTATCTCTATTAAAAGGAATTCTGTGTAATGATGCTGGGATTTAATTAGTTTCTTTGCCAATGTTGTAAAACATAGTGATAAATGAGCTAACAGGTCCATGGATCATTATTCTCCTAGAGATGAGCTTATTAGCTGATTATGAATCATTAACAAAGTCTACATGGGATTTTCTTATCTAATTCAACACAATTTTTAACATTCAATGCTCTACATTCATTTCTTTCAACCAGCAACATTGTATTTAGATTGCAATCTTTGTGTCCTTTCTTCTAGGCGTTTTTACTTAAGTATTGAATTCTAATTATATTGCCAGAGCGATGAGGAGTGAGGACCTCGTCATGTCCATCTGTGACGAATGCAGAGCCAAGCGGCGTGCGGGTCTACACGGACTCTGGCCCCTTTGCTTACATACTGTCTGGCTTGGCAGGAGAAGAGAAACGGGTTAAATCCAGACAGGCTGTGGTCAGTTCGGATGCCGTTAACTAGGAGAAAGGAGTTTCTTGGTGTTTCTAGGCTCCTGCAGCATGAAGCTCTGGTCAAACTAATTGCTTGTGACACTTCAGCGGGTGGCTTACAAAGGTTAAAGTTTGCTCCACAGCACTTGGCTGTAGAAACAGGCCCGGAGTACACCAGTGTATTGCTGCGGCCAAAGCTCAGCAGCAGTTCAATGGAAGCATTAAAAAGAGACGTTTCACACCTAGCAAGAGGGTCAGTCCTGGTAGAAAATGCAGAGTTTAAACACTTTTGGGGTGTAAGAGGCCATTAAAAGAAGACCGAAGAAGAAGAATAAATTGTTCACCTTTCAGTGCCGCTGCATTGTGCAACCAGTGGAGACCGCGGCACGTGACGGCGGAGGCAGACGGACAGGGTTTTATTTCAACCGCGTGGTTGATTTCGAACATGACAAGAGGAAAAACACTCGCGCTCCTGGCTCACTTAGCAAGCCTATATCTAAACCGAGGTCTTCTAGATGTATTTTTCTTCCCTAAAGAAAATATTTGTTTTCTTTACAATAATGCCTGAGCAATCATTTATGTGATTCTTCTGTGTGCTCCTTTCCTTTATGGGATTTATTACTGTGATTACTGTTAGACTGACTGATTGGGGACTGTCTGCACGCACGCACACACTGAACTAAAACATTACCTTTGATACCCTTTGTGCTGCTTTTTCCATCCACATTTGTCCCGTCTTCTCGAAGATGAGCTAGTTTGGGGTGGGGACAGTCGGGTGCTGCATGCTTGTACGGTTGCCAGCCCAGTGGGCATTAGTTGGGTGCACCTTCCAGAGGCTACAATGATTCACCTCAATGATTCATTAAAAAAAAAAAAAATGTGGGCGAGGTAAAAATTGGAGCTTGTTTTAACCAGTCAGAATGAGCCTGTGGCCGTGAGATTATGGGGGTCCCAGGCTGGTGATGAATAAATTGGCAGTGGATATCCAGAGACACTGCGCCGAGAGTTGGAGGTCTGCCCATTGCGCTGATGTCCCACTGCTTTGGCTTGAAGGGTTCACATTGATCGAGCCTTCAGTGGAGGATGGCAAATATGAATCCACGTACGAAGCGCCCAGTTGGGAAGTTCCACTGAGTTGCAAGCGTCTTTTCCTATCGAGAGCGGACGTAGGAGGAGTCTTATCCCGTATGTTGGTGCAAAGCCATGACAAGTGCATGGGCCTGCTCCCCAGAGCCTGGGCCCCTGTGAGTTTGTCTTGCAAGGCAGGGCTCTCCTGTTCAGAGATGCACTCCAAATCGAGATACAGCTTTGTCATTGCAAATAATTGCAGTAAAATCTCCCATTGCTCCCTCTGCATAGAAATGGTTAATGATATTTAATAATAGTAAATGGATGCTGGTTTCTCCAACAGGAAAAAAGTATGGCAAAGAAAACCACAAAAGAAAAAGCCAGCAGCCAGTGCTGCATGGTGTTATGTAAGGTGAAAAAATACCAGGATATTCCTCAAAAAATGACAGCTGTAAGTGGATATGATTTTCCTGCGATTCTGGCAGGATTCCTTCCTTATGGTGGTATTGTTTACAGTGCCATTTGTTCTAATCCTTTTTGATCTTTTGCTTATCGTGTCAAAGATAAATACTGCTTGGTTTGTCCCCTTGGGAGCAAAGAGCATACTGTTTTTGTTTGTATGCTATTTTCTCTCCCCGAAACAACCTGTTATTTCTTCCCGTGAAAGAGGCTCATAAAATGACAGATGAATTTCCAGCAACAATAATACTTTCTAATGGTTAGCAAAACAGGAGCATACCACAAGAGTGCAGCCATGAAGAAAAATAAGAGGGTTAGAAAGGCATACTTTAAAATATAATAGTATAGGAACCGATCAAATGAAATGCCTGGACTGGTTAGAGTACGATATGGTGCAACTTGGAGAGTCGCCGTGTGAACATGTGCCCTTGTCTTGAGCCGCTGTTTGTATGAAGGCAGCTTCTTTTCAATACCTGGATCCAAGAATCCAGCGCATCTTATTGACCCAATCTCCCTACAGTTGCTGCGGTTCGGTTCTGGCTAACTACTAGTTTGTTCATTTGGAAGCCACCGTTTTTATTTACCACTGAATTATTTCATACACAGTAGGTAGCTTCATTTAAAATAAACTGAAAAAATCTGTATGGGGGCCTAATATCTTGTCTTCTCTTGTAGCGATGATTAAATCTATGTTCACAGAAAATCAAATTGCTCTTGAGAAATTAGCAAGAAAACAGTTAACTTATTGTTTTAAGTGTGAAATGGAAAAAAACCCCAAAACATCAACCCTGAATCCTATTTAAAAAAAAAAAAAAATCGCAAGCAGCAGTTTTTCATAACGGGATCTGTATTGTATTGTATGATTTGCTGAGAAAGCAACATCACTATTTATTTGGTAGAGCATGTTGCCATTTCATAAGCAGTAGGTTCAGAACATTTAAATGAATTGAAACAAAGCAGGTTAATTATTCAGAGACCTCAGACTAAAGTAAGTTAAGTCACAAATAATGCAGCGTGTGCTCTCATTATAACCTGAATGTCGCTAAATTACTGTGAATATGGCCCCTTGGTGTCAGGCCAGTGTTTTCTGTCTGATTAGTGGCTTGGGGTTTTGAAATCTCTCTTTGGCTATTTTTAAAAATCTGTCCTCTTTTTTTAAGGTCCATATAGGTCCCTAGATGGGGATGGATCTAGATTTCTATTGCAAGAATACTGATTGCTATTTTTAGTAGAGTTTGCATAAAATATGGTTAGGCAACACCGCTCTTTGAAGAACATTATTAATACCTCTATAAATATACATAATAGCCGATAGCAGAGAATACTAACTTTTTAGAGGAACGTTTACAAAGCTTTATCTTGTCAAGGTGATGTCCTTCAGTGGAGGACAATGCATGGTTCTTAGTTCAGCAGTTCTGTCAAGTCGAAGGCAGTCATTTGATTTCACTTTTATACATATGCTTAGGTGTTCAGAAAATGACTGTATGTAGAAGAGAAGCCCTGAATACTAGAAGGTGAGGTCAACACCAAGGAGGTAGATTTCCAGATTCTTATTCTTCATGTTTTCTGTGATCTGACTTTATCCTGACTTTCATTTGCTTTGTAGTTAATAGAAACATGCAGAAACATCACACGCGCTGTTCCATACTTGATTTCTGTTTGAACTGTGCTGATGCAATTGGAGGCAGGGGGTTGTATATTGTTCAAGAATTAGCAAAATCATGTGTTTACATTTTTTTTTATTTCTGTTTTGCAAAAGTAACGACGTCAAATATATAGGAAGAAGTGTGTGCGCTGCATGAGGAGTGTGAGCCAAGTCTGACATGCGTCTTAACTATCGTTTCCTCAGATCATCCCCCTGCTATTGACCTCATCGTATGAACATGAGGAAGAGATTTCTCATTAGAGAGAGATTTATTCTAGCAAAATGGCATGGTGTGAGCCAAGCGCTGGAAGTTGAAGCAAACATTTTAACTCTAAGGGTAATTAGCCACTGGAGCAGTATACCATAGGTTCTCCATTTCTTCAAGTCTTGAATCAAGAAAGAATTTCTTCCTAAAAGATCTGCTGTAGCTCAAATGCAAGTTATGGGCTTGATACATAAATGAAGGGAAATTCCTTACCTGTGTGATAGGGGAGATCAGATCAGATGAGCAAGGTGGTCTTTCCTGTCCTTAAACACTGTGAGCTTTGCTTCCACGACGTATTCCTTTTGTGTGGTCTGCATCTCGTTTCCTCTTAGATCGTGCGACCTCTTTGGGGATGAACTGCATCTCCCAGAGTGTCTTTCTGAGCATAAAGTGGCATTTGGAGACTAGCGCAATAATGACAACTGGTAATCGGGTCTAATTCAGGACACACCTGGGGATGCTTGTGGAGCTGCCCGTGGGTGATGGTTTTGCCCTACAGTGTCTAGGATGCCGAGAGCATTTGTGTCTAATAAAACTTCAGAGACATTTATGCCAGGCTGGCGGATCTCCTCCGGCAGGCTTTAAAATAGGCTCGTCGGAGGAAGACGAGGGCGGAGGAAGCCTTGGACCGCTAAACCAAGCAGCACCCACAAGTACAGCCCAACCTAGACCGACGAGCAGAACAAATACCCAGGTAAGCAACAGGGGCCAGGGCAATGCTGAGAGTAGAGGGCCAGTGCACACATCCACAGGAGGCCTCAAATGCCTCTACACAAACGCTCGTAGTATGGGGAACAAGCAGGAGGAACTTCCCCTCCTGCTAGCCGACACCAACCCAGACATAGTGGGGATCACTGACATGTGGTGGGACCCAACGCACAACTGGGCGGTGAATGTCAAGGGCTATGGTCTGTACAGGAGGGAGAGGGCAGGGAGGAAAGGTGGGGGTGCGGTGCTCTACATTAAGGAGGAATACACATCCTCACCAGGTAGCACAGAGTCAGAGGAGGGGACACGGAAGTGCTCTGGGTCCGGATACAAGGGGGTCGGGAGGACAGAGACTTAATGGTGGGGTCTACTACAGACCCCCCGACCACAGGGAACAGCTAGGCCGGGAATTCATTAGTCAGTTCACGGAGGTCGTTAGGTCCAAGGACATGGTCATCATGGGGGACCTGAACTTTCCAGACATCTGCTGGGAGGAGCAGTCAGCCAGGTCTGACCGCTCATGTAGGCTCCTAGCCCAAATGCAGGACCTCCATTGAACCCAGGAGGTGCACAGCCCCACCGGGGAGACGCCTTGTTGGACCTGGTGCTGGCCACGGGCGACGACCTGGTGCGGGGGCTGCGGACGCTCGACCACCTGGGCGACAGCGATCATTGCCTGCTGCTGCCAACCGTACCTTGTCGTGCATCCACAGATGCATCTTGAGCAGGTCCAGGGAAGTGATCCTCCCCCTCTATGCAGCACTGGTCAGGCCGCAGCTGGAGTACTGAGTCCAGTTCTGGGCGCTGCACTTCAGGAGGGATGTGGACAACATGGAGAGGGTCCAGAGGAGGCCACTCGCATGGCCAGGGGCAGCAGGGCAGGCCCTACGAGGAGAAGCGACGGGACCTGAACCTGTTCAGCCTCCACAAGAGAAGGCTGAGGGGGGATCTAGTGGCCTGTTACAGACTAGTCAGAGGGGACCAGCAGGCATTGGGGGAGTCACTGTTCCCCCGAGCACGACCAGGAGTGACCAGGAATAACGGTCACAAGCTGGTAGAGCGTAGATTCAGATGAGACATCAGGAGGTGCCACTTCATGGTCAGGGCGGCTAGGATCTGGAACCAACTTCCAAGAGAAGTGGTGCTGGCTCCTACCCTGGGGGGCTTTAAGACAGAGCTTGACAATCACCTTGCCGGGGTCGTTTGCCCCAGTGCTCGTCCTGCCACGGCAGGGGGTCGGACTCGATGATCTGCTCAGGTCCCTTCTGACCCGACCAACTGTGAAACTATTGTCAGAGCAGCAGTATGGTTGCCAAAGCAAGGCCTGTGGGTGTTGGTGTATGCATGGTCAGACGCAGTATCGGGGTGTTGCATGTCCAGTCTGACATGGATGTTTGCATGTGTGGCCTGATGCAGATGCAGGCATGCTGTCTCTCCTGTACTCACAGTAGAGTACAACGTTAAAGTACTTTGCTGCTCCTCCCTGCAAGTTGCCCTGATTCGTGCCTTATTCATTCTGAGACTTCCTTCTCCGAAGCCAGCGTCTTAGCAGAGATGTGCAGCAAAGGGCCTAGGAAGTGTTTTCCGTCCGAGAGCGGCACCAGGAAGTGAGGCAGAGCCGGCTTCCTCACTGCCTGTGGTGTCTGTCTCATCTTTGTCATGCTGCATGGAGGCAAGTCGGGCCGTGATGTATCCTGTCGCAGAGTGTCACATCAGGTCGCGTCACTTTGTGTAACGCCGGATCACATCAAAGGCTTCGGTCACCTCCATCCGCAGACTGGGACTCCGAGGTCTGGGAAGGAGCAGGCTCGGAGAGCGTGAGCACTGGGTTGCCAAGAAGGATGCTGGCACATCTCCATCTCAACAAATCAAGAGAGAAATGAATCCCTCCATGTTCTTGCTATGGGACTGCACACGGACAATGCTGCTTCCATTAGGAATTTGTTATTTAAAGACCACTGTGAATAGCTGGCTCTGAAAGGGCAGGCTTGAGAGAGCGGTGCTGGTCACCCTGTTCGTGTTTTGGGTGTCCAGGTTCTTCACCCTGTAAGTACATGAACTACGAAGCACCTGAAAGCAAGCAGTCCTCCCGTTGTGCAAGCATTCCCATCCAGGCTTTCTCGGGCAATTGATCACTGAGAAGTGAGCTCAACCCTTGGACTTGTGGATTTGGCCCATCTTTCATGGCTGGCCTGTCTTTCAGCCACGACACTAGTTCACGAAACCAGAAGCAAACCAAAACGTCCATGTTTAATCTTTTTTCTGATGAGTAACTGGCTCGTATAAAAATATAAGTTGGGGGGGAAGGGCCCTGATTCATAACCAGAAGTAAGCATCAGTCTCAGAGCTTTTGATTTCAGTTAAAGCAAGATGGCTTCTCCCTTAATGCAATTTAAAAACTATCAAAAAGTCGTAGAAAGCCAAATGCTGCATTGCTCTTAACCCTAAGGCAGTGCAGCTAAAAACGGAGTGATTAAGCCCCTACAAAAATGAGTCTGTAAAGGAAACTAGAAAAAGAGTTGTGTTCAGTTTTGGGTGCTGAGTTGTAATGAGGTTTCCCAAAGAATCATGAAGTTCTACATATGAGTTTTAATTAACTCGAATAGGCTTTTAATGTAGATTTAATAAGACAGTTATTGTATGTTAATTAAATGTCAACTGATTGCTAAAAGGTTTTTGCAATTATTGAAGTTTACTAATTATCTAATAGATAAATCAATTTCCCATGTAAATAAGTCACATCTACATAAGCAATAAATATGTCATTAGATAATGCGTACCGCTAGATTGAAGCGAGAGGTGCCCTACCAGGAAGGCGCTGTGCATCTGCCCAGCACGGTTATGAAGGCAGCCCCCTTCACCTCTGAAGCAGCTATGCAGAAGGGCTTTTAGGTAGCAAGGGCATGTTTAGCAAGAAGCATGGAAGAGATTTTAAGATGGGGGCAGCTATGGGATGCCAGTGCATAGTTCTACCATGCAACCCACAGCTTTAGGATGAGGACCTGGCCTAGGGAGCATGCAGACCCCAGGAGGCCTGGCTCTGTTCTTGTTTGGAGCCAAGACTGTAGCTGGGTCCATCTCCTCTGTCCTTGATGGGTGTTTGCATACACCTCTCTGCAGCATCACGCCTGTAGTTGGCACCACGTGAGCGGTGCATCGGAGCATGCCGGGACTGCTGCATATTAACAAGGAGGACGGCTGTGATCAGCTCTGATTTTATGCAGATTATATGCAGCCCTCAGGCTCCTGGTCAGTGGCCAAAGCAGCCCTCCGGTGGGCAAAACGTGGGCACCGCCACCTTTTAACATAACGTTTTTTCTTCTAATGAGGGATTCTCGCTGCTACTCAAATGGCTTATAGGCCCTTGCTGAGCTTCCCTACTGGTCGTTCTGATTAGTCTGAGCGCTGGTTCAGGCAGAGCCATACCTCTGACATCCAGCTTTTCCAGGTAGTTAATGAGTCAGGCCACCTGAGAGGCACAGGTAATTACCTTAGCATGTAAAACTGCTTGAGGGTAATGGGCATTGCGTGTAGGAGCAGATGAGCCCACCCGAGGGACAGTCCCATCCTACCTGAGAACCTGCGGTGCAGGGACGAGCATGTAGCGGCCCTTTCTGAGGAGTTTTGCAGAGGGGAAGTGCTGTGTTGCAGTGGTGATTGTTTGCTAGTGGGGCTTTTCCATTGGTCCAGTAAAGCTTTCTGTTCAGTCCCTGGGTTCCTCCTGGTTTCCCCATGGCACCCAGCCTATTCTGGGTGGGTCCCTTATCCTTCCCGTGGATGCCCAGAGCACCATGCAAACCAGGGAGGTGGCATTGGCAAGACAGGGAAGGAGCCCAAAACCTTTCTGTTCACAACAGTCGGAGCCCTGTGGGGCTAGAGAGACGTGGTTGTTCTGTGCAAGCGGCTTGCAAGAGAGGCCACAAGTCTGGGGCCTGTTTGGTTGCTTGGGAAGGCCCGTTTCTTTGGACTGGCAGCAGTCACGGTCTCGCTGCACCACTCTGCTGCTTTTATGGGCTGCTTGGGTGGGGGGGTGCACGTGAGCGCAGACCCTGTGGTTAACCCCTGACCACGCACCATGCGGGGCTGGTAGGGGGGTGCTAAGGGATGATTTGGCTAGCATTTCTGTACAGCAGCTCTTCATATGTTCATGGTAGGGTTTAGCTGGGGCGAGGCACCAGGGTAGGCATGCAATACAAGGTCCTACAAGACTATGCTAAGTGTAGCGCCCACAGCCCCCGCATAGACGGCATTGCAATCACCCCGGAGGTGGGAGCCTAGCCATGAACCTGCAAAGTTGACATCTGTGCCTTGCTGAGTCCGTGCAGCACAGCAGCCACGGAGCTAAAAACCAGCAGCTGGGAGAATGGAGCATTTCTCGCCAACTCTGTCGAGGCAAGCGGAGAACAGGACTTGCACGGGCTGGTGGCAGGGGCTTGAGGAAGTTCTTACCATATCCGAATCTGTTTGTTTGTGACCCTCGAGTGCGAGGGCATGCTCTTCCCACTCCCAAGCCTATAGGGTAGACCGCTCGCTGCAATTTGCTCTGCAGCCGAAACGCCTCAACGTCCAGCAAATGAAGGGCGCGATTACGTTCTGAAAATGTCAGCTTCCTTCATTTTTTTTTTCTCCCTCTAACTTCTCTATTCCTGAAACTTGGAAAGGGATCCTGGGTAAAGCCCTTTCATTCAATACCATCGACGCAGTGGACCGTACATCCAATGAGCGAGAGTGATCCGAAAGGAAGGGGCTGCTCTCGACCAATCCCGACCCAAACAACACCCGTGACCTTTGGTGTCAAAGGGAAAGGAGCTGCTTTATTTATGTGCAAATCTTGCCGGAGCCCTGCTTGGGTGGCGGGCATGCTCCGTCCCTCTCTGTTCAGGATTAGTGGATTATCTCTGTTTCCCTCAGTCTAGGAATTAAGCACAGCTGCCCCAGGCTCTTTGTCATGGAGACTTTTTATGTCTTTGGTATTCTCCAGCCCCCCTCCGGAGCAGTCATTATGCTGTTCACTTTCAGAGACAAAAGCTAAGAGGCGCCCATTGACCAAGTAAACTGAAGTTCCACCTAATCAATAATGGTGGTGCACGTGGGTGACACAATGCTGCTGATGGCTAATCAATAAACGCTTCCTGCTGACTTCTGCACATCTGGCGTGTTTGGCGAATAAAGCAGCGGAGAATTTGGCCCCAGACCTACATCAATTATCTTTTTTTTTATTTTAAAGCTTGACCCAACAGATTTTTTTTGAACCCTCCAGGGAGTGCATTTGAGCCCATCTGACAGTTGGGTGTCACACTTGGGTCTCAAACATGCACCTGCAATGAGGTAGAAGCGTAGGACTTTAATGCATCCGTTCCAGAGCTCGAGAAAATGGGGTCTAGGTTTTTTTCAGAGTGTTTCTCTTCTTTTGTGGGCTTGAGTGTTAAGGTGTTGCTTAATTACCAACGTTCGGTTTTTAGAATTCATCTTTCAGGAACGGCCTTTTAAGCCAAAATATCTTGCAAGCTATAGTAAGGTCCCCAGGGGTAAAGATCTTTAGATCTGTAGGAACAAATCATTGCTTAGGGTCATTTACAGTCCTGTTACTACAGCTGTGCAAAGGAGCAGACTCTCCCTTTCTGTTGCATCATTGCCAACAGCTGCCATGACTTGGATGGAGTTTCTTCATGTGAGAGACCCTTGTGTCAAATGACTTTCAATTGGTGGTCGAGAAAACCCATTGTAAAATGACACATGCCTCCTCCCCCACCAAAAAGTTCCTTCTTCCTTTCCTTGCTCTCTCATATGTACACACTCAGGCACGGACATGCACAGTTTTGCGCGCACAGTTGAAATCGCGCTCCCCTCTCGTCCCTTTGTATTGCATACAGAACACACAAGGGAAGGAAGATGCCCTGTAAATGGCCTTGCTACTTCCAGTATAGCGTAAAGCAAAGCTCATCTTGCTGATGCAGCACCAGCCTTTTCCCTTCAGTGTCTCCCTAGGAAAACGTGCCTGGGAGCAACAGCAGTAACAACCGGGAGCTTTCTGTGAGCTCCCGTGGGTACAGCTATGCCACGAGAGGAGATATTGCAGCTGGTGGCTGGATACGTGGGTGAGCATCCCTCTTCCCTTTCACCAGCTGTGCCAATGGCATAGGGCCGTGCAGGGAAGGGCAGGTGCAAGAACCATTTGCTCTTGCCCAGGTCCCTGGTGCCATGCACGGGATCCAGCAAATATGCTCTCCTGCCACTTCTCTCAAGCCACCAACTCTTTTCTGGTAGCAGGGAGACCAGTCCAGCGGGCGAGCGGGTGGGGAATCGACCCCAGATGCATACCTGGTTCTCCAGGAGCTATTGCAATCCACTCCTTTGTAGCTTTTTCTTTGGGAAAGTCCTCTTCCTGATCTTTATTCAGCCTGGGGCAGGTTTTCCTTGAGGGCTTGACGGTGAAGCCCCAGAGGCCGTGGGTGTATATCTACATGGCAGTCACAGAGATGCCTGCAGTGTAGTATAGAAAACCAGTGGCTTTCTATGTGGATTTTAGCATGGGCTAGTTTACTCTAAATACACTTGGGGATAGTGCCCAGGTACCACATCTTCAAGGAGCAGATGCCCTCAGGAGCATGAAATAAATCCCGGTGTGCGGGGCCGGCGAAACGTCTTTCCATCACTCAAGTGGATGGGCTTCAGTGCTGCTGGCGCCCATGCTGGTGATTTGCACCCCGATGAGAGGTATTTCTACAGCACAGCGATACAACCTGTTTTTAACATGGCAGTGCCTTTCTGACAGCACCCGATTGCTGCATCTCCTCTGCCTTAAGCCAATTTCCTCTCTTACTAGAAATGTTGCTCGTGCATCATAACACAGCGCCTGCTTTACACGTGGTGAGGCTGGCGGTGTGCCACTTTCCCAAGAATTTTGCATTGCCCAGACGCAGCATCTCTGGCATAAGCCGTGGCTCAAGGATGTGTAGGTAGCATGCATTCTCCAGCATGTTGGCTTTTACAGCCGGAAAATGGCTTAGCAATTTGCCGTCAGCTAATGAGATGGGATACCGGCCAGAAAGCGTGGCTAGTCTGATGCGTGTAGCCATTCCTACATTGCTCTTGGGATCCCAGGCTCCCCATAATTAATTCCCTGGATTGCAGTGCAGAGAACAGCCGCACTCGTGCAGACTTGAGCACACAGATGCTGATTGTTGCCCGTCTTAATCCTGGTTTTCGTGTCTACTTTCCCCGTGCGGTTTTCCCAGGCTGCCAGATCCCCTCCCTTCTCCCCCATCCCGTGGGCCCCTCTTTGTGACAAGCTGCACCGCTGAGCCCAAGGGTAATGTGCGGGCTGTGGCTAAGCGATGCAGCAAACTGAATTTGAACTTTGGCCTTCTCCCCACCTCCCATTGTCCCGCATTACTTTCACTCTTGCGGAGGGGAAAACGAGCACAAGCTCCTACAATGGCTCAGGGGCTGGAGCTTCCCCCGTCTGTGTACACTGGCCCCAGCAGTCTGCCGGCTCCAGAGAGGACCTGCCTTCTTGGTGCTGCCATCTGCATATCCCATTTCCTTCATGAATCTGTCACCTTTCCAGGCTGCCATCTGTAAAGTGGAGACGCGGAGCGGGGCGGGAGGTGCGGAGGGCACATCGGGGCTCTGGGGATGCGAAGACAAAACCGACTGTGTAAACAAAGGGCATCGTCTATTGATTGTATTTTCTTTCTGACAACTCAACCATTCTGACAGGTTAAAGAACAATCTGGCCCAGGGACTCCGAACCGACAGACTTTATTCTGATGCATTGTAATGTTGTCTTGCTTATGGTAATTCTGTCTTTATATTAAACGTGTCTGCAGCGGGGACGTTTGCAAAGTGCGGAACCGCCTGGAAGATGCAACCCGACTGTTTGGTGCCCATCTTGGTTACCGCCGGACCAACAAAGCAAATATTTTCCAGGGGAAATTATAGGGAAAAAACCTCACGTTTTCATGATGTTTCAGCCTGGAAATCCATTTCAGTTTTTAGAACATTGCATTTTGATTTGATTTTTTCTTTTAAAGGAAACCCAAACATTTTTATTGAAAAAGTTTTGATTTCTGGTTTTTATTATTGGGGAAAAGAAGCAACATTTTCACTGAACTGTGTAAACTTTTGTTTTGGCTATAATACTGTCATTGGCCCAAGTCCTGATACCGATTGTATTCCTGCCCTGTCCTATGGTAGAGATGCACGGGCGACGAGTATAATTTAAGTGTCCTGATGATGTCCGTGTCACTGGAATAGCATTGCCTTGTCTTGCCTTGTCTAAAGGGCGTACAGCTGGTGGTGCACCCATGTGCTCATCCCCTGCATGGCGTGGAGCAGGCTTACTGTCCCCGTGCGCTACCACATACGATGTCGAAACATGATCCTGCAACTTTCAAACGAGACGCGCCTGGCCGTGCCTTTTTCACAACCTGTTTCTTTTCTAGCAGCGGCGGCTGAGCTGAAAACTCTTCGGCTGCTTTCGGCCCCTCTGAAAGCTACAAAATCGTTTTTGAGGGCGGTGCGGGAAACGGATCGTGCCGGGCAGGCGATGAGCGCGGTGGTTCAGCTGTGGATTCCCAATGGTGACGTGGCTGGCGAGCGTCGAAGTTCCCAGCGCTGGCCACGCCGCGGGCACTTCCCGCGTGTCCCACCCCTGCTCCACGCTCCGGCATCCACCGTATTGTGTGCCATTCAGGAATGGTGTGCGCGGAAAGCAAACTAGTTCAATCAAGACCTTGGGGCCGCGGCAAGAGCATGAATCCCAGCCGCCCCGTCCAAGCCTCCTCCTGGCGCTCAGTGAACTCGCCCTTTGATTCGACTATATCATAGCTTTCTTTTCTTTTGACTGGGCCATTGTTATCTTGCTGTTGACCTCTGACCTCCCACATACAAACCTGAACTCTGGATTAGGCTTCCCAGGGAATAAACTGTGGGCAAAGTTGAACCACGAGCTGGAGTAAGAGGAAATGGTTGATGCTGCCATAGTAACGTGACCTTGTCCTGTCTGCCTGGAACAAAGGCCGGCTTCTTGTCCTTTTTTCTGCCCCTGTGAGTGTTTAAGCCCCCCTGCTGCTACACGACAGGGGGGGCGAAAGCAGCACACCGTGCTCTGGGCCGAGGGGTGCTCTCCCATGTCAAAAGTAGGGCACTCGGCCGGGACGCCGGGAACTCGGGCGGCCAGAAAACGCAGAACCGTGTAAAAACCGGGATGTTTAGGTCCTTCACGGAAGGGTGGAGACGGTGAATTTCCAGCTGTCTTCCCCACGCAAGCAAAACTGCAGGTTTTAACTCAATTAGTCTTGTCACGTCCTCTTCCAGCCAGCCTGTTTCCACTTCCAAAAGGCCAGCTCGCATCTAGGATGCTGGCTCTCATCAGCCCAACAGGACTTGAAAGACGCTTGGCACCACCTCGGTCTCTGGCGGGTTGTTCTCCCACCGCCTGGTCTCACTTCTCTTTGGCAGGAAGGCTGCCTTGGGCCCCTGGGCACAGGAGGGTTGGCAGAGTTCATCCCTACCGTCCTGCGAGTCCTGGATAGGAGACCCAAAGCAAGGGCCCAATGTGGCTGCAGGGCAAAGAAAGGGATCCAGGTCCCTGTTGCGCTTGGGATGCTCGAGGCTTATCCATTCTCAGGCTTCTGCACAATTTTGGCTTTCCTTCGCCTCCCCACGTTAATATTCAGAGGCTGTTCCTCGCATTTTTATATCAGAAATCATCTTCTACTTAAAATATTTAACCAGAGATTATCTCTCAGAATTACTGGCAATTCATTTTAAGAGAGCTCTGTCAAAAGATACAGAAGAAAACCTTTTGGCCTTTTTGTGCAGAGTGGTTTGGAAGACTGAAAATTAATGAGGATCTCAGCCAGACGTCTGCCTGACCTGTCACGCAGGGAGACTCTGACATGTTTTCTGTAATTCCACTTAGAGCTGGAAATGGGACTCTTTCATATTTGCTTTTCCATGTCTTTTTCTTTCCCCTCCTTGAATCATCTTTGTAGTTAATCTCCAATTCCTGTGGTCTGGCAAAACGTGCTTGGGTGACACGGCCGCGATTGAGACCCGCTGCAGGGTGACGCTCGGCACAGGCAACGGAGCCGAATAAATGGGTGTCACGGATCGACTCTCGTTTGCTGACAGCTGTGGGAAAGTCAGAGCGGTGGGAAGTCTTCTGGTCTGCTTTTGCCTCCCCCACCCCAGGCTCCATGCTCGACTCATCAGGTGCCCATGGATAGTCTCCATTTACAATGCAGGGAGCTGCCGTGACACGTTCTCCGGCGTTTGGGTTGTCGTGGGTGGGAGGCGCTGGAGAGAGCGTCTTTTGGGTGGGGGGGAGGCGTCAACATTTGCTCTTGCTGCAGCATGTTCCCAGGACGCATCACGTTTCCTCTTCATCCTGCTGCCAGCTTGCTTGCTTTCGTTGGCCTCGCAGAGGAAAAGCAGTGATCAAAATGGTGCTTTATCTTCCTTTCTCCATCCTTAATTCCCCCACCCTGTTTGGGCCTGGAAAATTGGTATGTTGGACCTCAGCACATGGCCCCAGGTTGGGGGAGCAGGACCCCACTCTCTGCTCAGCAATCGGCATCCCTGGGACCCCGCCAGAGGCCAAGGGGAGGCGGCTGCCATCACAGCACGGAGCAGGGGCTGAGCATCTCCCCCGAGCCCTGTCTGTCGGCTACAGCCATCCTGATTTTAACCCACCTCATCTCAGAGCTGGTTCCCTGGACTCGCAACCTGGACCGACCCACTGGCAGGCACAGTGGTTCAAGCACAGGGGAGCATCACCCTCGGCCTGTCCTGCCTCCCTTCGCATTTCTCGGCAATCTCCGGAGGGATGGAGGCAGGTTGCGTGCTTTAATCCCAATATAAGGAAATATTATGTTGTCCCCAATTCAGAGTATTTTCAGTGCATTTACAAATGCTTCTCCTGGGAGCCCCTACCATCTCGGTAGAATGGACTATTTATCAAACTGGCTTTGAGCTGGTCCAAAGCGGCGCAAGGGAGAAGCCGGTGGCCAGGGGCGAACAAAGTCATGTCGTTCCCCGTCTGACACATTCACGGGCAGGCTTTGTTTGTGGGTGGGTTTGCAATAAGTAATTCATTAGCATTACCATCCATCCTTCCCAAGCACCATGCCCCGCACACATGGCTGACCTCAGTGGGGTTTTTCCAGACTTTGCTGGATTGAGTCCATGACCACAGAATATTTTCTAGCTCGAGTATTTCTGTTTAATGGTGGGGGAGAAGCAAAGGGAAAGTGTCCACCCTCATTTGAATCTCCTTTTTTCCCCTGACCTTCATGCATTGAGTCATTGCTGCAAATAGGACCCCGCTCCTGCTGGCACTCGGGTCCTAAGAGGAGCAAGAGCCCATCTTCCCATGGGGCTGCCTCATAGTCCACCCCCATGCTGAGCAATAAACATATCAGTACTGAGCTGCTGACTGTCAGTTAAAGATATGGGGACTGCTGTTCACTTTAGTCAAAGAACTAGACTCATTAAAATTCTGTAAGAGTATCATTAATAGAAATTGGGAGTAATTAACTGGATGGGCATTGGGCAGCAATTTCAGATTCGTCCTTCCTCCTTTTTCCTCCATTTATTTTATGAAAAAAATCCAGTGAGGTCTGGTGTCTTGTGATCAGTTCAGTTTGCTGAGAGACATCCTGTTTCTTCCCAATTTGGGGGCAAACCCCAGTAGATGCAATTCATGAAGCAAACGCCAAACAGGCGCAACGGGATCACACTCACTAGACTTTCACAGCAAACGTCTGCACCGTGTGGCCACCCAGGAAGGAGGAGTTCGTTTCCCACGTATGTAACGACCTGTATCTTCCCAAAAGGGTTTTTTTCCCCCCCTTTGTAAATAATTTCTGGAATAAGCCCTGCTTTGCGCTCGCCCGCTGCCCGCTTCAACGCACCGCTTGTGTCTGCAGCCTTAAAGTTGTGACAAACTGACAAGAGTCAGGAAACGTAAAGCGAAATCAGCCCTTTTGCCCTCTGTTCTGGGGCCATGTCTTTTCATTTTCACAGCCGCACATCTTCGGCGCAACCTGAATATTATTTAAATTTCTTTCTTTGGAAGGTGATGATGCGGAGCAGCGATGGGCTGTGCTGCGCCGGGCTGTCTGCTCTCACTCGCTATTCCCAAGGCAGCTCTTTCATCGGAAAGGGGGAAAGAAGCAAAACCAAATGTTCCAGCTAGAAAAAGGAGAGGATTTGTTTGTTTTTTTCCACCAAGAAAATAGGTAACTTGGAAAACCAGAGGAAGTACCTCTGTAGGCACTGGTACACTTTGGGCTTCAGCGATGGCCTTCAGGTCCTCAAGCCAGGACCCAGCTCTTAATCCCTTTCAGTTGTCTGCTTATTAACATCTGTAAATGAACAAGCGCTGCCGTGATCTTTGGTTTGGCTGCCGGGCGGGCATCCAGCGGCACCAGGCGAAGCTGTGATAGGACCCGGGGAAGGTCCTACCCTAGATCAACCCAGGTTGGGAAATGGTGCGTGGCGGCCGCCTCTCCCCGCTCCGGGTAGCGCAGCTGTCGGCAAGAGCTCTCCCCTCCGCGTGATGCACAGCAGGGGGGAGCGAGGATGTAGCTTGGCCTTAACTGACTTCCTCGGCTTTGTGGCTTCAGGCTGGACCCCTCGTGGTGTCTGAACACTTCTAAAAAGCTAATTTGCTGGAGGAATTTCATTTCTTTATTCATTTTGGTTTTGCTGTTTAAAAAGTCCATGCAGGCTCTTGGCAGTATTTGCAAGCAGATACAGCTCCTGGAAGAGACCTTGGGAGTGCTACTTGCCAGGGCCAGGAAGCCAAGTAGTGCCAAGTCCCCAGCGCCCCTAGGAAAGAGGTCGATCAGAGACAGACGAGTGCCATTAAAAGGAAAAGGCAATCAGGACTTATAGTAGAGATGATATCTTTTATTAGACCAACAAGATTTTTGCCAAAAAAAGTCTTTACTTGCAAGCTTTCGGGCACAAACACCCTTCATCAGGCATCGGAGAAAAGATTGTAAAAGTTCTCCTGGGTGGAAATGAAAGTTTGTATTTCATAGGATTTCACAGAGGAGTCAATAGAGGGAAAACGACTTGTTGGTCTAATAAAAGATATTGTCTCTACTACAAGTCTGGATTGCCTTTTCCTCTAGACCAATACGGCTACAACCTGGATACCTGACACATTAAATGGATAATGTGCAGGGTGCCCTTAGTCCCGGCAGCCTCTGGGAAGTGCAGTTCAATCCCAATTTACTGAGGGGGAGAAGGGAGAGGGGCACAGGGCGGGTCACAGCCCATGCCTAGTTGCCCATCCCTTGCTGTCTCATGGGCTAGGAACAGAAATTACATGTAAGTGACTGGAAACTGGTTCAAATCTGTAACACAACAGAAGTTCAGTGTACATAAACCACTTTAAAAAAAAATGGGCAAAACTGGTGCAAGGTGAACCTGAATGGATATAGTATCAGACTTTGCTGATTTAGGTTAAATCGGTTGATTGAACTTCTGTCCCAGTTCTTGCTCTCTCCACTGACAAGAGCATCTTGAAGTGAGACTATGAAGGTGCAAGAAGAGGAAAAGTTTCCGTGGCTTAAGATTCACAGCGCCACTACCGTGCCTGGGATGTCCCCGGGAATCGCCTGCCAGGTCTGGGCAGAGAAACAAAGGGATGTGACCGACCCACTCTTTTGGGATGGAAAAGGGGCATGTGGTGGTTGTTCCTTGGAGAGAATTGCTTGGTGACCAGACACATTTTCTGCAGCGCCCTTCAGTCGGGGCAGCCTGTCGATCCCCCGGCTTTTGTTCAGCTGCTCAGAGAATAGCCTTTTGCCTCCCACCCCTCCATAAGGTGCATGATAAGAGGTGGAGAGCTGCATCCTTCCCCATCCCGCCGCGAGAGGAAATCTCCTCCAGGGCTCTCAGAAGAACAGCTTCGAATTATCCTCTCATTAGTGATGATACATCCCTTTTGAACACTGTGCCATTTCATCGCACCATCTCAGCATCTAACATTAGGAGATAACTGCCTTCACAACATATGTCATTACTCATTAAGGGACTCTTCCTGGATTATGGCTGAGGTTTAATGACTTGTTAAAGATGTTTAACACTTACAATTTTGTTTTTAATTTAGGAAGCAGCATGATCAAAGTGTGCCCTGAGACTTTCTCCCCGATTTGGTGAAATCTGCAGGCTGGCCTGTTCAGAGGAGGTGATCCTTAAATTGAATTGCAGCCCTCCAAGGCGTGTTTGGATGTCAAGCATGCCATGATCTGACATGTTAATGGGTTTGAGGAAACAATGTGTTTCAGAGGTAATTGCTGAAGCAATGCATTCCCAGCAACGTTTTACTTAAGAAAAAGGGGCTGCTTCTCCTTTGCGAAGCCCAGAACAGTGACACTGCACAACTCAGTGCTGCAAACCTCTGCTTGTCTTTTCATGGTCATTAAATTCCCCTAATGGGCTGGAATGGGGCCTTT
>NW_017729015.1:20168545-20174718 GCF_001723915.1 Gavialis gangeticus
GTTTGAGGAAACAATGTGTTTCAGAGGTAATTGCTGAAGCAATGCATTCCCAGCAACGTTTTACTTAAGAAAAAGGGGCTGCTTCTCCTTTGCGAAGCCCAGAACAGTGACACTGCACAACTCAGTGCTGCAAACCTCTGCTTGTCTTTTCATGGTCATTAAATTCCCCTAATGGGCTGGAACGGGGCCTTTCTCCTGCCCATTGTTTGAAGCCGAGGGCGGCTTTGCTGCTGCTCGTCTGGTGCACGAGTTGCTGCAGTAAAATAAAAACAACAGTAAATAGCCCCCCCTCCTTCCCCTCCTCCCCAAAACTTCCTAGGCCCGTGGCAGCACATTTACCAGGTGAGAGCGGTGACTCCCAGTAGTCCTTTTGGGGGAACAGGCAGCAGGATGCCACCCTCGGTAGCGGGCAGGAGACTGGGCGAGGAAGGAGAAGGGACAGTGTTTTGGGAGGTGCGTGTGTTGGGATGGAGGGGCCCAGCCCAGGAGTGTCTCACACGTGCATGGCGTTAGCACAGTTTTGGCTTCTGCAGATGATGGGCAGGTGGCCAGCCCACACCCTGCTCTATTGAACACCTCCCTTTGCTGGTATCCAGCTGAAATCCAGACAAGCACAGCCCCCACGTCAAATAATCAGCCAGTGCAGTGAGGGCTCCCATTAGACCCTCACCACCGGTGCCATCCACAAAGGGGGTGAGCTTACTGGGCTTCCTCCAGCCCCTCGTGCCTCTGTGGCGTGCGGTGTCTCTGGAGCGGCCTTTCTGTCCTGCCGTGCTGCTCCTCGTATTTGGGCTGGCAACGCAGGCTCGCTCTTCCCAAAAGGAGCTTCCAGCAGGAGGCAGCCCCTGCCCTTGTGGACTGGGGGGTCTCCTGGGGCCTGATGTGCAGTCGCTGAAAGATGCCCCAAGGGTAGCAAGTCTAGGGTTACTCTTGTCCGGGCTGGGTATTACCCACAGGGCTTGGTGAGCTAGCGAGACCGCGAGCCCGCAGTTGCCAGGCTGAACCCATTCAAACCTACGCACGAAGGATTTTTAATAACCTAAAAGCGGATAATGTAGTTGTCAATAATTGTTATAATTAATCCAGCAAAGCCTGTTGCCAGCAACAAGAGGCAATTTAATGGTGTGTTCTTGGCAACAGGCCCAGGCAGGAATCCCTCTCTACACGGGGACATGCTGGGCATATGCTGCTGCACAAACTTGGAGGTGTCAGGTGCGTTGTCGGTGGGAATCGTGACATCCTGGAGCGCAGGATTACTGTTTGCTACAAGTGCTGCGTGCATGGAGAGACTGGGGAAGAGAGCGGGTCCCGCGCTCTTCGCTGCTGTGTGCCCGTGGGCCGGGGAACAGGCTGCGGAGATCAGGGTAGGAGTGGAAAGGTCTGGCACAGTGAGCAGTGTTTCTTGCTGCCCTTCAGAGATGTTGCTTCTGGGCAGGATGGAGACCTCACTTCTGGAGTCGCTCTGGGGGAAGTGCAGGGCCACTTCCACTCCCTGCTCTGGGAGCAAGGGTGATTCCTCAATAAGTCCAACACCTGCAGCAGGAGCCCCCCACCCCTCTCTCCATCACCGCAGGACGGTTCCTTTGCAGACCGAATTTGTGCTTGTGTCATTTATGCCAGGGGAGCTGCCTGCTCGCATGTGCATGAACACGGGTGGTAATGAAACACTCGTAAAAGCAGGTGAAGAAGGCGGTAGACATCTGGGTAGAGAAGCAGGCAGCTGAGCAAGCCTAGGAGTAGCCCTCTGTCCCCTGGCATGCTCCCTGTTGCTGTAGTCATGAGCACAGGGAGTGAGAGAGCGCTTTTTGAGCCAAGCAGAGTAATTAGTTGGCCAGAGTGGCCACAAGCTGATGAGCAAGCGAGGAAGGGAAGGCGTGCTCTGTGCTGGTGGAGGAGTGGAGCCCGTCGAGAAGGAATTCATAAATCCTAGAAAATGAGGGTGGGAAGGGACCTCAGGAAGCCACATCCCTGCTCCAAGCAGGACCAGCCCCAACTGCATCATCCCAGCCAAGGCTTTGTGTACCTGGGGCTTCACAACCTCCAAGGATGGAGACCCCGCCACTTCCAGCGCTTCGCCACCCTCTCAGTGAGAGAGATTTTCCTAATATCCATCTTCACAAGGTCTCCCAGAAGCAGTCCTTGTGAAAGGCTGCAGAAGTTGAGGCCTCGATCTAACCTTGCTTCCACCCTCTCCCTCCCTCGGGCTCAGCCCCAGGCCCCTTCCCAGCTGGCCTGGGGGAGAGCACCAGGTGGTGGCTGATCCCCCCACTCCTCCCGGCTGCTTCAGCGGAGACTGGGAGGTGAGGTTACAGCTGAGGTTATAAATTCCCCTCCGTGCAGCCTCCAGTTGCGATGTTGTCATAACGAGAAAAGTGCACCGTGGTGGGAAAAAAAAAATCACATTCTCGCCCTGGTTTCAAGGAAAGCAAAGCATCTTGCAGCTTCTCCTCCGATGTGAGAAGATCCATGCTCTTTCCTCTCTCTGGCACACGGAGCGGTTATTTTCCGTGGGGTCTTCCGTTTGACGTGAAGGCCCGGCTACTCCGCTGCACCTGCCAGCCTCCGTGCCGCGGTTGGTCCTGCAGCATCCCGTGGCAGGGCTGCGTGCATGGCCCAGGGATGGACTCTGGTGAAGTATACTCCAGTTCATCACCAGCCTGCGTCTGTCTCCCGTTGGTTTTAGGAGTCCGTCTCCTTCCACCTTTTCCTCGGATCTCGCGCCTTTCCAAAATCAGCTCATATAAAAGCCGCACCTGGCTGCGTAAAGAAGCGGAGACTGCAGGAGCAGTCCCACAAGTTCCCTTACGCAGCCCACTGCACAGACATTAATTGTCTCCTTCGCACCCTGCAGGAGGAAGGAAGTTGAGGGCTATTGAACACTGTGCATCCCCCGATGCATCACAATTACACAGCCATCTGTCCCCTGAACACCACGCTGGCTCCATGTAAAACATGCAGGGTTTAATAACCCTGCATCTTTTCTTACCTGCAGTGGGGCTGGGCTGGTAGCAGTCCGCACGAGGCTGTGGGGACAGGGCCCTGTGGCCAGCCACCTTGCAGGACACTGGGATTTCCAGCCTGCCTGCTGCTTCTCTTCCTTTTCTCCTTTTTAAAAAAGGAAGCAGATGGGCTGGGTTTGTCCGACATGCTCCGCGTTCGGCACGGCAGGCAGGGGGTCCGTGTCGAGGGGTGGGCTGGCCCTGGGGGTTTCGGAGCTGGAGCAGCACACCAGAGCTCTGCCACAGGCTCCCTGGGTGGCCCCAGGCAAGTCACTGGTCCTTTCCCTGTGTCGGGCTCGCTTGAGGAACAGGGATAATAAAGCTCCCCTCTCTCTGTGGGGTGCGGCGGGGGTGCAGTGCTCGGGGAGTAGGGAGCGGGTTTTTGACTTGCAGCCTGAGTTTCCTAGTGCTGCCCTCACAGGGGGATGCTATTTCCAGCGTGTCCGAGGGATTTTGTGTCCTTTATGTCCTGTGCGGTGCTCAGAGCGGCTAAAGCATTGCAACCCAGCAATTCTCAGGCTTGCTCCGTTGCCTCGGTTCTCCAAGCCGTCCCTCGCACGGAGCCCGAGAGATGTGGCCCGCCGCGGTTCGAAAGCAGGCAGCACTGCCCCATCGTCCCTGCCGCCGGCATCGCTGGCCCTGTGCCTGGCCCTTCGCGGCATTGGTCCAGTTTGCTGTTAATGGCTCAAACTTCACCTCTTAGTTCACACATTTGTGCAAGACTCATGACCTGCGACTCCTTAATCGCCTCAAGGGCCGGGGATATTGATGTCCTTCACCACAGAGGCATCTCTCCGGCTTTTCTCCTCCACCTTGAGGAGCCCACTCAGTTCTAATTTTCCTGTCAGCATATCTGTGTAGACATCCTTCACCATCCTCTTCGCATGTGGCTGTGATGACCTCCCCACTTCCCTGAGTATTTTAGTGTCGCTTGTGTCTCAGGGTTTTATCACACAAAGGCAAGGTCTCTGGCTGGTGCGAGTGGGATTTTAGCTGGCATCTGACCTGCAAATCTTTGCCCTGCGTGTTAACAAATGCAGAAAGAACCCTAGAAAATTAAAAGCGAGGTCAGGCAGGTGCTCTTTCCAGCAAGCCTTCCTCCGGAGATGGGCTCAGCTGTGCCATTGTACTTGCAAGAAGTAGGATCAATCGATTAGACAAGTGATGTCCAAATACTTGGTTCTGAACCATTTTCTTTGGTTTCTAATTATCAATGAGGTAACCATTTTAACCTTTCAAATCTTCCCAAAAAGTAACAGGGTTCTGGGTCCTCGTTCCCTTTCATCTGACACCGAGGTGATTCTGCTGACTTCGGAGAGTTAAATCAGGGTTTAGCCAGGGTAAACGGAGAGCTGAGCTCTTGCTTTCCTAAAACAGCTACAAAACGAATCAGTATGTTCAGGGAGACTCGAATGTGTTAAACTCATTAGAAAGGCTAGGGGGTTAATTAGCAAATAGATTTTTCTATAGGAAACTAGTTTTCAGGATGACTTGCAACACTTTGGCCCGCAGAGGAGTCAACTCAGTTGAAACGCTGATTTACCTTGTATTTATTTTCCAAATTCTAGCTGGTGGGATGGATGCAGGTTGGCAGCAGTGCTTCTGTTTCGGGGGCTCTCGTCCCCCACGAGTCCTGTTGCCGGAGTCCGCGGTCGTCTGTCGTTCGGACGAATCCGCTCCAAGTTCGGATTTGCATCCGCGAGAGTTTGCTTTTCTGTAAGAGAGCGCGGCGATCACGTGGGCTGTAATTAAGCATGTACAAATATGATGGCACAGCTCAGAATACACACCCTCGGGGTCCCATTCAGGGCCGTGCAGCGTGGTTTCCATGGAGTCTAGCGGCATGACTCAAGCTGTGGCCTCTATAAATGATTTATTGAAAAAAGGGCCTAATTTACACATGTGCATTGATGCAGAGGGAGATTTATGGCTCGAGGAAAATCGCATGTGGGTTTAGTACATGAACATGGGAATTCCTCTTCATGACCTAATACGGACACGGCACAGGTAGGATGCATGCAGCAGTCGTTAGCCACTGACAGACTCATTATACTCTCCTGTTAGGTGTTTTACCATCACGTTTCGGACAAGAATTAATGGCAAAAAGATAAATGAGATGGATGAACCCTGGGGAAAAGGGACCTGAATCTTTGGACTTGCCTGTTTTTGGATTAGGATGGTAATGAGTTCTCTGCTAATTGATAGAAAAATGTGCATTGGGCTTTCCACCCCAAGTCGTGTCCAGCTCTGCATGGGATTCAGCTTCTCAGCAGTTAGCGAGATTACTGCGCGGTGACAAACGCAGCTGTGACCTAGCAAAAGACCAAGGGAAGACATTAATGGAAGAAGCGAATCGTTCCTCTTTCCTGTGCTCGCTGGGAAAAGGGCCAGCCATTTCATTTCTGTATTTTTGGGGACTTGCGATAACAGGAGATCCTGCGCCATGGCAGGTCTGAAGCAGAGCCAGAAGCCTGGGGAAGCCATGTCATAACAGAGACAGAGCTCAGCTTGTAGGACCCACCAGGGAGAGCTGGCTATCTGGATTTCGCATATGGTATCTGAAACGCGATGGCCTTGGGGGCCAGCGTTCATCACCTTGAAATGCGAAGCTGGGACGATGGCGGAGGAATCCCTGCACGCTCGGTGTAACCTGCTGCCGTTCGAGCAATTTGCAAAGCACTTCACTGCGGAAAAGAAATGCGAGCGGGATGAGATCTACAAGAGTTAAATATTCCTTGTCAGAAAACTTGATGACTTAGTGGACTGGAAATTTATTTCACCTACCTTATCATACATCTGGAGTCTTCACTTGTGTACCCTCTTGGCTGTTGCCAGCCTGCCTCAATAATTTGCACAGATATTGGTCGTTATCAGGAAAAGTCCAAATGTGAGCAAAGGCGTGAGGGTGACTGAAGAGTAATGGCTTGAGAACACTTCGATGCAGATAAGGAAACAGTAGCTTTTCATTACTTCTGAGGTTTTCTGAAACTTAGCAAAATGCACGTGTGATCCAAGTGCACAAGGAAAACAGGAGAGCCTAGGTAGACTGGGTGTATTATTCCCACTTTCTTTTGGATATGGAAATAGGATGATCTTAACTTCCTTCAGAAATATGTCTCTTTTTCCCTTCTAAGCTGCTGACTTCAAAAAAAAAAAAAAAAAAAAAAAAAAAAA
>NW_017729015.1:20174818-20190627 GCF_001723915.1 Gavialis gangeticus
AAAAAAAAAAAAAAAAAAAAAAAAAGAACAATTTGCAGCTCTCCGTCTAAAGTTGCTGGCATCTCTTGGGCCCTTTCTGGGTGGGAAGTTAATGGAGAGGGAGCTAGTGAGTGACTTTACCAGGCTCTAACCATTCCCCCGCTGACAAGCCCTGGGGTATTCAGAGGTGTCATCCAGCAAAGGTCAGATGCCAACAATACGTGACTTGTTTCCCCAGCATATTTATGGTTCACAGAAGTGTGGCGTGGAGACTCGCATCCTGAATGAAACTCCCGACAGGCATGTGTGCAGCCCTCCGGGACAACAGAAGTGAGGATCTGGCCTGGGTCCCTTGGCCCTGGGAAGGGCTCCAAAAGAGACCTGCTGCACAAAGCAGACCCAAGTGCTGCCAGCTGAGACCGGCAATGTCTGATACGCTCTTTGTGTGCACCCATGCAAGACTCGGGCTGAAAGGCATCCTTTGGTAGCCAGATGCGTTCTTCAGTCCGTGTGCATATGCACAGGGTAGCCGGTGGCAAACCAGACCGTTGCGGTTTACAAAGCCATGGATGCAACCCAGAGATGCAAAGAGCGGCAGGTTTCACCCTGGATGAGTCAGGAGCAGTTGTTTCATGTGCTTGCAGAGGCCCCGTTTGCTCAAGGTTTGCACCTCAAGCATCGCTTGAGTGTTGCTCCGTAAATCCTGTGAGTGTAAATGGCACGGCGAGCAACGTGCTTCTCTAGGACCATCACACTCGTGGCTGTGACAGTGCTGAGGGGGCGGGTTGAGTTGCAGGCACACGCGTGTATACGGCGTCGTTCCAAAATGCAATTAGCCTGAGATCCAAACCTAGCAGGAAGAGGCCGTGGCAGTGGCTGGGAACATCCCTCCAGTGACCTGTCCCTCCACTCTCAGGGAGTTTGGCGCTAGGCCTGTCTTTAAAATGTTGCCAGCTCTGATCCTTCACTGTCAGATATATTTCACTTTCTTTTTTTCTGAGGTCATTTGCCAGTTGAAGGGCTAATGCCGGACACTCCTGCCAGGCCCCAGAGTTCTTGGATTCTGTATTATTTATATTGAGACCAGTGCTGTTATCTGGACATAGGAAACGCTCAGGATAAACTTACATATTGATGCAGATTCCTCGAGTCCTAATTTTAGCGTTTGTGACGCAAAAGCCTCCTGAGAGGTGAGAGGTGACTCTAAAAGTATGAAACGTGCAAACGAGGTCAGCGCCCACCTGCCCTAACCTACGTGTGCTGTGAGCTTTCTGGTGTCCTTCGCTGGTTCCTCCTTGCTGGTTTTCCAACAGCCTCTCAACCATCCAGCCCTGGAGATGGGCTGCATCGTGCCTGAGAGTTTGGATGCATTGTCCTGTTCTGTCCTAGCTAGTTGGGAAGTTCCTGGCTTTCATGGGATGCTCGTTGTTAACCTAGTGCATCCTCTGTGCTTTTGGTGCTGCCAGTACTCTGCCTTTAGGGTAGTGCTGTGTGTCAGGATTGGAAACACTGAAAGTCTTGAATTTTGCTTTACAGATACTCTGGGATTTTTCAGTAATTTCCTCTCCCCCAATAAGGATCCATGTCTTTTTATCACTGTTTACATCCTTGATATCATCTTTGCCACCCTTGGCCTCCACAGTAATAATCTCCTTTTTGCAGGACAGCAAACAGTAAATGGAGGCCGCTTTGTCCGAGATCGAGCTAGATGGCGTCCTGTCAACCCTGCAGGATGCAATGCTCCAGGCTGGAGCTAAATGATTGGGCCCGTGGTATCTGATTTCTGTGGGTGCCACATCAGGCAGTAGCAATTTCTGCTCATCAGATCCGGGGGCTGCGGTGGGATGCTACTGGGTCATTGCTCACTGCCCTGTGTGGGCAGAGCAGGAGATTCAAACCTGCCGTGGCATCCGCAGCCACACCAAATGCATCGGGTGCTGCAGTGCACAGCAGATTTGTAAGGCCGTGTTTCAATCACGGGAGTTACCACCTGTTTTAGTGATGCTCGTTGAAAGTTGATACAGAAGAACGTCCTTGGCGGCCACCTCCCCTGCTTTAGGTGGTCCCATATGCTTTGGCGCGTGCTTATGGGAGCCGCTAACAAACAGCCCCGCTCTGCTGTTGCTGGTTTCTCCCCGTGTTGCATGCTGTCTCTGCTGATGGACTGAGCTTAGGGATGATATCAGTAGCGAGGTCCCAGGTTGGCTTTGACATGGTAAGTCAGGCCCCAACAGCATGAGAGAATCACGAGATTTACAAAATTATGAATGAAGGAGGCTCATATTTCCCTTCTGGCTTCTGAGCCACCTCACTTTCAAAGCTCTTCTTTGCAGCTGCCAAGACTTTTTATGCGGCGATAGTAAGAGCTCCGATTCTCGTGCCGATCTCTTGACGTGAATGGCAAGGGCTCCAAGAGAAGCCCAAAATACCACGAGGCTCATGACCGAACCACACATTTTGGCAGCTGTCTGGCTTGCAGTTGACTGGATGTGAGCTCTGTGTGAACTGCCCTCGCTGAGCAGAAGCTCTTTGGCATCCCAGCCTTTTCTGTTCACTTTTTGGCATTCACCAATTCCAGAAATCATCCAAACCTGGTTTCAGGGCCCCTGCTTGCATCTCCCATCTCCTGGCAGGAGCTGGAGAGTGGGTGGCTGGGCTCAGGTCATTTCTTCTCATTAGGTTTATGTCAGACTTTCTGTCGTTTCAGGAGCTCTCGGCACAGCCTGTTCCAAAAGCATCTCCTGTCTGAGGCTCGGTGCGAATCACACTCATGCAAAGTGGTGTTGGTGCTATATATTAGATGGTTTAAGATGCAAAGCTGCTGCTGTGTTTTGAGCCTGATTTTGAATCTGATATGGATGACAGCCAGAGAGACTTTGCATGGTTTGAGCAGAGTCAACCACTTCATTGCTGTGATGCCCCAATGAACCTTGTCTGCCACCCTATGGGGATCTGCTCCATGCTGGGAAATGCTGCCCTAAACAATATCCCAGCCTAGCCTGGCTTGCTGTCTGCCTGCCCAAGTAGGAAGCAGTAGGGCAATTGAGAGAGGGCACCTGTCCCAGGTGTCACTTCTGACGATGGGCATAAGGGAGAGAAATGATCCCTTGACTATGTAGGGCCCAAACCATTTAGGCTTGATGCGTCCAAGCTTTTGGAAAGGCCCCTGCCTCCAAAAGGGACCTGGGACCTGACCACAGTGTGCTGTCCCACGTGCAAAGGGACAGTGCAGATGTAACCCCCCAGATTCAGGTTTAAAGCCGCGTTTGGCATCGCCCCCCTTTCATTCTGCTCAGAGGAACCGGGAAGGAGCGTACCCGTGCGTCAGCCTGGGCGCGCGCGCACTTCCGACGTTGCTATCCGAGTGTCAGTCCTCCGTGGCGTCGGTAATGACATGCAAACATTGCTACTGTTAATTTCCTGTTACTTTTGGTGATTGAGCCAATGTCATGGACACCCTTCCTCAAGGACAGTTTCAAAACCAGGTCCTCTACAGCACATTAATGCTCCTCAGCGCGCTTGAATTCCTCATTGCAGCTTAGCTGATCCTGGGATAGAGCATGTGGCTGGCTGGTATTTTATAATGAACCTGGCAGGCAGAGGCCATGGTCAGGAGATGACATTGTCTCTTTGAGATGCCCCAGCGCAGGTGGCTGAAGAGGGTGTACCTGCGGTGGACACACTTCCTTTTGTTTGCCGTTCTGGTCTCCACATAAATCTGCCTCGTGGCCTCTGCCGCAGGACCCACGGACTGCGGCTCCTTCCCGAGCCTGCTGCCGTTGCTGCGCGGTGACCTCTTCCACGCCACTGAGCCAAGGTTCACGACTCCCCTGAGCCAGAGCCCGCGGCACCAGCGAACCCCGAAAGGCCCACTGATAGCAGCAGAGCTCGGATGCTCTGTCACCCCCCCGCCGTGCTGCCTCCTATTCTGATGCGCTGACATTGTTGTTCCTTAAAAGCTGAACTTCGAGCTCTCGTTGAACAGGTGCTCAGCTATCCAGGAAATCGGACAGCGAAATGATGCCTTACTTTCTCTGGTTTTGCCTTTCAGAGAGAGAGGAGACGGCGCTGGCAGCGCTGGGTGCAATCACTTTAACTGCTCTGAATGCTCTGCATTACATCATCTCCGACACACATTTACAAGAAAATAAATCTCATTTGAAGGGGCTCTGGTCAGCAAGGTGGTTCGGTTTTGTGTTGAGTCAGTAGGAAGTCTTGTCCCGCGGTGAGATACCACCTGGGCTCTGTCCAGGCCTCTGCCATTCGTTGGCCGCGTGACAAGGCCCTTCGGCGCAATCGTCCTAGCTGTGAAACGGTGACTGCGGGGCTTTGCTTCCCATTGCAAAGTGCTTTGAAGGTCCTCAGAGGAAAGGATGCTGCATGATGGCCACTCGTGTTCTTTGCTGAGTCCTTGTGCAGGGTAGGCAAGCGATCAGTTTTGGACCCTGCAGGTCAGGTAGATATGTCATATAGGGGCATAGATGAATTTCTCTGCAGATCTATATATTGAACCAAAAGAGGGCAGAAAGCTGTGTCTCTGGCAGAGAAGTGGGCTCGATGTTCGCTGACTTAGTCCATTTGCAAAGCAGCAGTTCTTGCTGGAGAAACGCCCCCCAAATCCCCGCACGCTCCCTGTGGACTTCCTTGGGGGGTTGGCGGCCGTGATTCTTGGCAGGTTGTGTTAAATAAAATTCCCTTCCCTTTTTTTCCCTAGGACTCTCTGTTTGCTGTAAAATCTGCCGCAATTATCTGGCTCTATGTAAATGAAGAGTCTCATTCTCCTCCGTTGACTTGTGGCGGCTGAGGATTGCTCGGTATACTTAGGGGGATGCTTGAGAAAGGGTTAAACCGCAGCCAAAACAATTTATTGCAAGATCTTCAAAGCAAATTCAAATTTTTTAATTATATCAAATTAAGGTTATTAAAAGTTAAGTTCTGTACTGAGAGCATTTTCCAATGAAAGGTGCTGTAACATCATTATTTCTCCCCAAAACGCACTTACTGTACATTTCTCAAAGCCATCAGCCTTGATTGAAAGCTAATGAAAAAGCTGTCCTGCGTCAGTTTATTCCTTGTATCCATTAAGAATAATTACGGCTGAACAATTTTTGATGCCTGTAACCTTAGCAAGTGTTGCTAATGGCATTATAAATTGCTCCTTGTCCAATGACTACAGTCTGAGGCTTAATTCAAAAGCGCTCTGTCAACAGGGCTGATTTGTGTGGTTAATGAGTGCGTTTAAAACAACAGCCTTGGCTCATGCATCCTAATGTCGATAAGAGGATGTGGTTCAATAAAGAGGCTTGTCCGTAATAATTAGCAGCGACAAATGCTCCGGATTAGACCGATCGCAGCATTAATGACTCTGCTTTCAGCACATCACAGGAAAAGTTTCCCTCTCTGACTTCTCTGGTTCTTGCTTCTAACTTTGAAGGTGTTGGTTTGAATAAGCTGATGCCAGGGCTAAGCAAATTTATGGCATAAATCCACTCGGCGTGCCAGAGGGTCACTGACCTGTCAGAAGTCACTGGACCTTTGCAAAGAGCTTGAGAGCAGAAAATGTTCTCTTCCTAAACACGCTACGGTTGGGAGCAAATCCACTCCCCACCCGGGGTCGGGCCATGGAGGGGAGGGGATGGAGCCATAGCTGCAAGTCCTATCTGTCACTGCTCCAGTGCATCATATAAATGCTTTGGCCTCATCACCTTCATGGCCCCATTAACAGCCTTTGCTAGTGGACACTGTACGGGGCATTTCTTGCCCTTGTGGCATGTCTGCATCAGGCTATACTTCGTCTTTCCTTGGCTTGTTTTGAGATCATCACAGGACTTGGCATCCTCTCGTCTTGGGTCCACGGGGATGCTGCTTTTCTTACATTTTGTTGACTGCTCGACTCAGATGGCAGTTCCCTGTGCAGCCTGTTCAATGGTAGAAACCTCATTCTTGCCCATAAGGTGCATTCGAAATGTAATTGTCAGTTTAATGAGAATAGGCAAGTAGGCACAGTCAGTCCATCAGAAGTAGTCCTATCCTGTGCCAACAGGTAATCACCATGGCGCAAAGGAAGACCCCCAACACCTTGTTCAGCCCAAATCACTTCACACTCCACAATTGCTCCTGGAAACTTGACATGTGATGTGTGACACGTGACACGCATCATGCAACATGTGATATGTGATGTGGCACATGACCTGTGACACATGACCTGTGACATGCAACATGACATGTGACGTGACACGCAACCTAACATGTAACACTTGACTTAAAGCTCAAGACTCGGTGGGTATGCCTACATGTGCAATCAATGCTTTGTGGCTTTACTGCGCAGTAAATTTGATGTACAGTAGATTAATTTACTACTTAATAAGCACCTGCATGTGTAGACAGTGACGCTTTACTGTGCAGTAGATTAGTCTATTGTGCAGTAAAGCATCTCATGTAGCCGTGGTCAGTGTCTCCTAATGGAGGTCTAATTGAGGCCCAAACCATCCATCGACGTGACAAACAAGTTCCTGATGCTGCCATCTTAGTCTGCAGACTTCTGTCAGATCTCACTATGCAAATTCCACATTTGAAGACTCAGTGAACAGAAAGCAAAAGCATTGGATGTGGAAAAGTCTGTCTCTGCTAATGCACACTGCATTCAGCAGAAGTCAGGAAGGATGATAAAAGCCACGCATTGCAGTGTCACAAGGAGGAGGATGTGTTTGGATGTGTGAGAGGCGTTAATGAGGAATGGGAGTGGAACAGCACTTCACTGCTGGGTTGAGGAAGTCCTCTTGCAGCATCTTGCAACGATGCTCAAGTAGCAATTGTGTCCTTACAGAAATGAGCACTCCCGAGCGAGTTCTCCTCTGAACTTTGCCCAGTAAAATGCTGGTGAGAAGAGCCAAGGTATTGACTGATGGAAACTTGACATGTGAAACTCCTCTCCTTTTTTCAAGAAGGGCATACTAAATTAAATGTATTGGACCACAGATGTGATGAAACAAGATCCCTAGCAGGACCCATTCCTTAGAACAGAATGACAATAGCATACAAATCACGAAGATTTGTCAAAGACCCAGTCCGCCAGACATCTTTGGAATAACGCATCATCACACGGATGAAAATATTCCCAAACAGTTTCAGATATATTCTTACAGTTTTGGTACACACAATCTCCTGCACACCAACTGTAAATCACTGCATTCAATTCGGAAACATCCAAATTCTCATAGCAACGACACCCATCATCCATCATCCAGTCCAGTTCCACCGGTACCGCGTGAAATTGTTTTGTCACTAAATTCAGAAAAAGAGAATCTCGGCATCATCATAAGGTAGGAAAGATTTTCTCCCTGACCTTTATTAAAAAAAAAAACACACGCACAAAACATGTAGGAAGCAATGCCTAAAGCTCCAAACAAGAAACATAGCTTGTATAATATTGGATATTCCCTCCGAGCTCGAGTAGCTTTGGAGAATTCAGGAAAGCTCTGGACTGTTATTTTTCAAATGACGTATTCCCTTTTTAATTCGAAACATTTTTTCAGACTTCTTCTTTATCAAAGGGCCAAGCAAAACCTTCCATCGATATTGTGGCACTTGAAATTAATTAGACGTTATTTTGGACTTAACGGTCTTTCTGTACCTGAAAGTGAAGATCGCATTAAACAGCAAAGATTGACAACAATGTAATAAAGCCCGAAATTGTATCCCATTTAGATATTTAAAGGAATCCTAAAATATGAATAGTTTAAATTAAGCAAATTGCTCATGTTTTTGCTTTCCTGTGAATAAAACATTATTTGTAATAAGGATGTCACTTAACACTTTTTACATTTTTTCTTGTTTTGCCAAAATACTGATTGATTTGGTTCCCTTTGCACCTTATCCTTGACCCCTGCCTTGTACTCTAATTCAACCATATTTAAAACACTAAATAAAACTTGGCTCCAGATGCAGATGAAACTTTTCTGATTTTTTTCTCCCCATGGAAGTTCTTTCATGATATCTGAATGATTTAACTGAAGCTATAGCTGCAGAACAATGAATTCAGTATTATTTTTTAGTACAATGTAAAGAGTCTTCTTAATAGCACAAAATGATCAATCATAGGAAAAACTCTAGTAATTTAAAGTAATATCTCTAAAATGTGTTATGAGAATAGGGTACATAAAACAGTAAGGTGGTTTGTCTGGATATGTATAGCAGTTGTGTTATTTTATTACTCTCGAGAATTTTTCTCCTATCATTTTATGTAGAAATAGTAAAATGTGACTTAATGGGAGAGAGGGCAAAAGGAAGGAACTGAGGGTCTCATCCAAAGGCAAGCGAAGACATTAAGGCTCTTCAGACTGGTGCGTAGTATGGGACAAAAGGAGGAAGGAAATGGGAAAGGAGGAAGGCGCATACAAGAGACAAGGGAAGAGGAGGACTGAGAACGGAGAGAAGAAGCTGGGCACAGATACCAGATCCTGGGTGAAATGCTCCATGCCTACCAGCCAAACAGGGCTTGTCTTGGCCAGCCTTGGGATGTTGGATGTTTTTTGCATATCAAGAATGAAGGTTCCCAAACTCCAGAAATGGCTTTTTTGGGGGCCATTTAATAGGCTTTGGCTTGCTTACTTCTACCTCAAGACAAAGGGAAGTTTTGGGATCTAAAATACTGACATCACTCAGGCTTGGTGCAAATAAGACAAACGTCCCCTTCTGCCTCCGCTGCTTGGGGTGTGTCTGATGCGACTGGGCCCAGGGTGGTGCGAGACAGCCCCGTCTCCTGGGCTGCATCTGCACCAGTTCGTTGCAGTCCTACAGTTGCTGCTGCGAGCTTTAAAAATAATAAAAGCTGCGGGGCACTGGCAGCAAATTGCTTATCTGATGTTTTCTAGTTCTGGCTGAGCCCGTGTGACCTTTTTGCAGATACAAACAGTGAATTTGCACCTGGTGCATCTCTTCCCTTGCCCCAGCCTGCTCCTGTCCCCCCTTTTGGGGTATCCAAATGCCCACACCAATGCGAAGTGGGGGAGGCAGTTGCTGCCCCAAAGTGGAGACCACCCTCCACCCTGGAAATAGACCTCTCTTTTTCCTTCATTTGTTCCCAATTTCGGGCTTGTTTGGTGACCTGATGACAAGAGCAGCATCCGGGTGAGAGCCTGTTCTGCGGGGCAGTGCTCCGGTACCCGTGCCCTGCCCTGACCCCTCTGCCCAGGCTCTTTGCCTTGCTTGGCCTCTCCTGCTGTACAGAGCTGCTTTCACAGCCATCGTGAGTCACCAGGAATGGGGAATGAGGAGGCATTTGGGAACTGTCAGCATGTCTGCTAAGCAAAGCATGTTAAGGGATGGAGCGGGGCATTGCAAGGCTGGCCTCGCTGCCTATGCCCACGGAGGTGCCTACAAGCCGTGGGGTTCAGCTTCGGCACGTTGAACCCTGGGAGGAGGTCACATCACCTGCGGATCCTGTCACTTGGTCCACTTCTGCCCAGGTGTGGCATTTGTTTGGGGATAGAGCCCGGAGGATGCTACCAGCACCACAAAGACGGGAGCTTAAAAATAAGAGCCAAGCCAAAGCTGAACTGCTGCAAATGCATCTGAAGAAGAAAATTCCTCCTCTCAATCACAGTGAGCTTTCACACAGCAGCTCATTTAAAACTAAGTGTCAGATAAATGCAGAACTCAAATAATAATTTATTTTGATGCCTGTGTATTAGTCAGAGCAATCTAATGTACATAGTTTTAATTTTAGCCCACTCAACGCAGCCTTCTTTTTATGCTTAATGTAGGGTGTCAGCGAGAACAGCACGGGAAGAATTTCCCTGTTGTCGTGAAGAAGCAAAGTGGCCACTCTAAACCCTGGAGTTAGTTAATGCAATCTCTATCTTTCCGTTCTAGCTTTTATGTGCGCTAAAAAATATTTATAATCTCAAGCTGAAATAGATTCAGCTTTGCCAAGTGGCAGATAGAGTAGGCCTGATATTTCTCAATGCAATTCCCAAAGGGCTGCATTCTCCATTAGGGAATTTGACAAAACTGCCGTCTTTCCCCCCCTACACACACTCCTTCCTTCAAAGATGTTGACGGAGGAAAGCACTGGTTGCAAATGGCAGGATTCTTCCCCTGGATGGGAGAGCTCTCCAGCAGGCCAGATGTGCTGGGGTCCTCCCGGGACAATTTGGGCCAAATGCAGAAGAGGACGCAGGGAGAAAGCCTGAGCACGCTCAGAGCCCAAAAGGGGCCTGGCAGGATCTTTATCGCCACGCAAGAGAGATGCGCTGTTGCCCTCGAAAACGGCACGTGAGGTCGATTTGGATTCCCCGTGTCACTTGGTTTTGCTGCACAACGGTGTCCTGACTTCAGGGTCGGAGGCAAGCGCAGAAGGAAGGGATCAGGTGGAGCTGCAGGTGGATGCATTTTGGTGCCTTCATCCCACCATGGAGTTACTGCCCATCAGTGCCGGCAGGGTGAGAGAAACTGTGCCCGGCGTCCCCGAGCTGGGGCTCCCAAAGGCACTCTGTGGAGTTGTTTCCACCTTGGGAGAGTGGATACATGCTGTGTTGGGTGTGAAAAAACCTCGCCCTTTAAATATCAGCCAACCCTACAGCACAGCCGGGAACTTCCTGAATGGCTCTTCCTCCTTGCAAGGAACTTTTCCCCCAACTATTTAATTGGTCGAATAAAAGATATTGCATCCACCCAAAGAACCTCGTCTTCCTACTGAAAACAATACGAGTCCAGATTTTGTTTTTTTCTGGCTGGCTGTGAGTTGCATTAGAAACTTTAATAGCAGAGCTGAAATACGGCAAACTAAATACAGCCTCATCCTAATTACCGTGCCTCAGTGGACGAGAAAAGGCTTTCTTCTCAGAGCTCAGCCACAAATAAGTCCTACCGTTGGCTTTGTCTTTTATTCTAGAGAACTGTGCTCCTTCATGCCTGGTTTCAAAGGCATGAGAGACTCATTCGGTGGAGGTTTTCACGAGGCGCTACATACGTGTATACTATTACTTCCTAATGTGCCGTGAATATTGCAAAATATTCAGCAGCTCTCCAGCAAGCAACAGAGACGCGTTGTCGGATGCCAGTGTTAGGCTTTGGGTTCAGGTTTGGATGAGAGTGTTAGGCTTTGGGTTCCTCTTTCTCTCTGGGACCTAGAGGTGGGGCCTGGGGAGAGGGGTCTTGCTGTCCCCATCGCGCCCCCTTTAAACAATGTAGAGGTTTCACTTGAATCCCCTTAAAACCAGGCAGCTAAGAACATGTTTCGGGGTTTTTTTGGAACGTAATTGGGTTTTGCGTGCGTGTTTTTATTTAGCTTGATTTTTAAGGCTCCTCAAAACTGGAAGCAATTACCAGCTATTTCACTTGTTGGTGTTTTAATTGAATGTTGAGTCGAATCAGTTTGAGGCGGCAACGCATTCGGGCATAGAAAGCTCTCATTATCCTTTTAAAGGACTCTCGTGTGTGGGAAGGGATGAGAGGCAGCAGAGGGAAAGGACCGGGCTGACTTTGTGGAAAGGCTGGTTTCTGTATTTATTTGCAGTGGGCAGCTGGTGCTTTCATTGAAATGTAATAAAAAGGGCTGCCTTCTTTCTACGATGCTATATGGCTGAGAATATTGCAGGTGAGAGCCTGGGTCATTTCATTAAAGAGGCAGCTGGTAGCAAAGTGACAAGGGAAGCCGGATGGAGCTTGGCAGAGCCCCGGTGTCAGCAGCGAAATGCGGCGCGCGCCTGCCAGAGCCAGGGAGGGGTACGAAGCAGAAAGGACTCGCTCACTGGCCAGCAGAGCAAGGACGGAGCATGGGATGACACTGTTTGGGGGCTTTTGCTAACACTTCTTGGTTTCCACCTATTTCCGCCGGCACACAACACGATGCAGTACACAATTTGTTTCAGAAATACCTTCCTTGGCACTTGTCTGGGACTTTCGTCCCCCCCCTTCCTCCTCCCTTAGCTCCAAATGTCATCAACTAAGTAAGGGTAATGGAAGAGCGATGCTATCGGGGGGAAGTTTTTAAAAGGACAGTATTATGTCTATAACATCTCTCTGACATGATTAACGGAGCATCACAGATTGTAACCCTTTCATTTAGCACTCTCTCCTCAAAGTTGGTACTTTGGAGCGACGTGCTGTGGCTAACACCCTACAAATTGCTGGAATGGGCAGTTAAACGGTGAGGTCGGAGGTTAAATGAACACGGTTGTTTATGAGGACACAGCCCGAATCCATTTGCATTTTAATATTCTTTCTGTGAGACGAAAAACCATTTTGAGGACAGCTTGTTTGGAAATCCCATTAACAGGTTATTTATGGGACTCATGACTGCATGACCCTTAGCCTTGTTTTGTTAAACATGAACTAGACATGAATCAGATGGGCGGCCGGGCTGCTGCTATTGTTTTCCATAGCATTAAATGTCATTGAATTCAATTATTCTGAATCTGACACTTCCTAAGTTATTACCCTCATAATGCTCAATTTTCCTTTTTCTTTTGTCAACCTTATTATTTCTATCTGCTTTAAAAAGCACCAACACTTTTAAGAGGCCATTTCCTCTCTGATCGGCGATCGAGGTGAGCGCGAAGAGCTTATCTGAGCCATGATTTAGCAAATCATAATGTGGAGGAGACAGTTTGAAGAAATTGGGTGATTCCGGTTCCAATCCCTGGTCATTTTATGGGAATACAAAAACCTACAGATGCGCTTGGGGGGGGATGAGCCACGTGAGAGTCGACTGCCAGGCGATCCGAAAGGCAGGGTTTTTAAAGCAGCCTTTTTGCCAGAAGTATCAAATGATCAAATGAAAAACCATCTAGACCTACATGAAACCACAACCTTAGTATCAGTCAAGGCCCGAAAAACACCATTCTGTATTATAATGTAAGACCACTTCTTTTGCCTTCTGACAAATTTGTTTGGGTTGTTTTTTTTTGGATGGAAAAGACATCTTTCCATCTTTGATGGAAAAGTCTGATGTAGCAGACTATGGATTGTATAAAAAATTACCAGAAAAACACTAAAATTCGAAGGTGAAAATAGTGCTGTTGGTACCGGCGCTACCTTTAGCAGAAGATCTAGGACTTTCTAGTAAGCGTTTGCTTTCTGGAATCACCTGCATTATTTCCTTGGCTTTGAGGGCAGGGGCTCCCCGAGACCAGTAAATACCCTACAAGTTTCCAGCTCTCCCAGCATGAGCCTTGCACTGTGAGAGAGGACTGGCACAAAGTTCATGCAACCAGTCGGCCCGGAGAGCTTCTTGAGGCAGCTTGTGACCTGAATTGGGATGTGGGTGGTGTCTGCACTTTGGAGGGCAGAAGTAGGATTTGCGAAGTTTGTGGAGCGAGGCCAGAAGGAATGAGTCAGATCATCTTGTCTTCCCGGTGGAGCAGAGACCACGGGACTGCCCTGAATTCAATCATGGTTGAGCAAGAGCGTCTCTGGTAGCAAAACGTCCATCGGTGAGAAACCCACTGCCACTCCTAGCAGCTCAACATCGCCCTTAATGACCCGCCCGGGAAAGCAGGCACCTTTCCATCTCTCTTTCGTAGCTCATCCAGGCCCAGATCACAGACTGGATTTGGGTTTGTACTAGTTTGCACTAGGATTTGGGTTTGTACTAGTTCCTCCGCACAGGGGCTTCTTTCACTGCAGTCAGGGACTGTAGCACCAGGCAAGATGCTTTAGAGTAAGAAGTTGGCAAAACTTCAGAAGAAAGTAGTGAAGGGAGAAAAAGTTATTTTTTAAAGTGAAGCAAAAAATGGACCTAAAATTAAATGGCCAGAGGCCTGTTGCTTCCCCCCTCCTCTTTTTTGCACAAGGCAGGCTATGGGGGAGTGAGGGGGAACACTGTGGCCAGTCCCCTCTGCATCTGCAATATTTTTTTCTTTAAGAGCATTTGCCTCCGATTTCCTAGAGAACGGTGTGCAAGCGTTGGGCTCTGGCCAACCTACTAGTTACCTCTTACTGTACCGGGCCGGGCAGGGGACGAGTGTGCACGTGCGCTCGCTTCTCTGCTCTGCACCCAGGCATGTCCGGAGACGCTGCCAGACTCTTGGAGTTCATTTGCCACGGTGTGCAAAGTGTATCGACGGTCTGTGAAAGAACAGCTGGCATGTATTTGAATATTTGATTTCCAATGGGGAGCCTGGTTTGAAGCAGTGTGGGCAGCCATTCTACAGAGTGCATGTTAGAAGTGACTGCATTTCTACATGTACCTTTGTAAGTATTTGCATTTAAATGTAAATGTAAATTGTATTCCTCTACACACACAGTCTCTCTGGGTTTTTTTCTTTCACTTTTTTTTTTTTTAAAGGAAAAAAGCCTTTATGACCAAGTTTAAAATAGATTTTCAGTTTGAATTGGCCGTCTGTGGAATTCTTCTTTAGTGGTTAATTCATTCTTAATAGAATGTGATTTTTTCAGAAGAAAAGGGAACAATGCGTCTTTAGAACAGGTTTGTAAGTGTCATGATTTTTCTACTAATTTATACTACATCCTCCCCTTTTAAATGTTAAATTACCTCATTGTATCTCTGAATATCATATATACTTGGGCCTGAAATTAAGCTTGCTGTATAGTTGTCGAAATGACCACAATTTGCTGTGTGAAATGCCCTGATTGCATGTGTAATTCAAAGCAATCCTAATCTCTGTATAAACCAGTGCAGACTGCTTAGGGACAGAGTTTATATATGCTGATTGGGCCTTCAGTTTAGCTGATAGTGAATACACCTGCATGTTGAAAAAATGCATTACAGATTTTCAAAATCCTAGCTGCTTAAAAAGAGGGATTGAGGAGGGAAAAAAAGAGAAGAAAAAGCCCCTTCGCTTCACCTCAAAGAATAAGGGTTACGTGTGCTCGGTCTGTCACATCTCTGTGTCTTTCCAGGCTCTGCTGAAAGACGAGCACCTGAGCTCTCGCTACGTGAATATATGCAGCTATCGGGGAGTCATCTTGCAAATGTGGAGCAGGAAGTTTAAATCCTGGTTTTATCCCTATTTCTCACTGAAGCTTGTGACTGCAACAAGAGCAGTCCCTTTTAGCAAAACGCTGTAATTAGCTGTAGGATAATAACGGGGACAGGTAGATCAAGGCCAGTTCTTTGCTGGAATTATTTACTCTTCAGGTTCCTCGGCGATGCAGTCGCGGGGAGCTGGCTTTCAGCAGAAGTGGATAGAGATCTTTCCGCTAACTCCAAGATACACAGGCAAAATCTAGCTCTCAGAGAGATGAATCTGTGACGCTCCCTGGAGAACGCTGGTCTCATAAACCCACAAATGGATTACACTCTTTCATATATGCGGTTTGTTAAAAAAAAATCTGCAATAGATATAACATGGATTCATTTAAATATTTAATATTCTTTAATTAATAATTAATCCAAGTGTAATGTAACACAGGTTACCAGCATGCTGTAAGTTAAAAATATTCTCCATCTCCCAGAACTGTTTGAGAACAGCATGGTTGGGAGCATGCGGCAGGACGGGAGCAGTTTCTATAGGCGTAAAACGGTTGTGCATTGCAGGGCCCGGTGCGTTTTGGCACAAAGAGTGTGAGAACAAGGGGCATATACTACTACATCGATTGTGTTTCTCGGGTATTTGTGAGTTGGTGGAGTGGATGAGCGTTGATGCTCTAGCCAAAAATGACTGGTCCCTATTTACTGCCAGTCACCGTCACTTTTGGGGCTGAGCAAATCACAATGAATAATGTACTCAGAGAATTTAGCCCGTGTCTCATATGTGAGCAGGTCACAAGTCCCTTGAAATGATTCGGAAGCCAAATGAATATAACCTGAGACCAGTTTCAACCAACCTGGAGGATAAAATAATCAACTTTGGCCTGTATTGTCT
>NW_017729015.1:20195627-20206031 GCF_001723915.1 Gavialis gangeticus
TTTGGGGCTGAGCAAATCACAATGAATAATGTACTCAGAGAATTTAGCCCGTGTCTCATATGTGAGCAGGTCACAAGTCCCTTGAAATGATTCAGAAGCCAAATGAATATAACCTGAGACCAGTTTCAACCAACCTGGAGGATAAAATAATCAACTTTGGGCTGTATTGTCTGGTTGTGATTGGATGGATATCACACGTGGCATTATTGTGTTTGGGCACAAACTCCTCCGTCTCCTAGGGGCTCCTGGAACGTGATGCCGAGAGAAGCACAGCCCCATCGCAGGCATTTGGAAGTGGAAACGGGTTTTTTGGGGGCTTTAGTCACTATGACATGCCCTTTAAAGAAATGCCTTGGAAGCCAGCCCTGCACTGGATAGCAAAGATTAGGTATGAGGACTGGGCACAAACTTGAGGCAGTATTTCACGTGTGGCCATATGGAAGGGTTAACAGCTCGGCACAGCGAAGCCGGAGAAGCCTCACTCAACAGCAGAAACCCGGGAAGGAGATATGGTCGGTGCTATGACCCAATGCCCCTTTGCAGGCAGAGACATGCCGAAATTTTCTGCCCCTGATTGCTTTCCAAAATGCAAGATTTTACCCCGCCTTCAGTGCGGTTCTGCTGGAAAGTCGGCATGCCTTATGCCAGGGGGGTGATGGAGAAGTGCTAAAACGTAAGTGGCTCCCTCTGCCTGAAGAAGGGTGTTTGAACCCAAAAGTTTGCAAAGAAGAATTTTTTCCAACTCTTTTAGTTGCTCTAATAAAAGATATTGGATTTACCCAAAGAACCTCGCCTGTCAAAACATAAGCCTGCATCAAATGTGTATTAAAATCAAATGGGAAGGCAGATTCCACTCGCTCTTGCATTGCTGTCATTGAAGTAACAGAGTTGACCATAAAAAAATGGTGAGAAATAGATTACAAGGCGTCAGAAGTGACGCAAAGGTCCGATCAGCCCATGCCTTGCTTTTGCCCAGGCAGAGCCACCGAATGAGAAGCAAACAGCACCTTCCGCGGGCTCGCTGAGGTGTAATTGCCTGCCACCGTCGGCCCTAAGTGCCTCAAATCTGTATTGCGATATCCCCTAAGGGCAGAATCTGCTATGTACAGAAATTACAAAATGCCTAAACTGCCGAGCCTGTTCTCGTTGTACGTCACACCTGCCGGCTTGTGCAGCGTGCGCGCACAGTGATGGGCAGCCGGTCCCTTCAGCCCGTCACTGTTGGAGCAGTGTCGCCCTGCAGCTCCGAAACCTGCCCAAGCATCGTGGCACATAAGGCTGGAAGGGTCGAGGCCGGCCAGTTTGTGGAGCCAACGACACACAGGGGAGCGATGTGTCTGCATTACAGCAGTAAATGAAACAACGATGCGCAGAGGGCCGTCTCGGAGACTGACCTCTCCCACGCCACGCTCGCTGACCTACTGTGCATCATTTCAGTCGGTCCACCCGTGTCCAGTCCGCACAGATAGACGCGAGCGTGGGAGTGGGACCGCTCTGCCCTGGGACATGCTTTGTGCGATAACCCATCAGGATTCACACCTGCTGACTTCCCAGGCACAGCTCAAGGACCTTGTGTTTGCACAGTGCTTTTCCCGGTGGGATGCCGGCACGGTTATGATTTCCTTCTCCTGACTTGGAAGAGGACTGCTGAACTCTAACTGGCATGAAGCCAGCTTGTAAGATTGCTGTTTGCTGTGCAGTGAGAGCTCCTTCCCATTGGTACCTTTTACTTTTAAAAAAGTGACCCAAGCACCTGTCTCGCTGCCGAATCCCACGGATGCCTCCCCAGTGGTCAGTCCGTTTGCACCAAAGGCCCGTTGCAAATGTCATTTCTCTTACTCGCGGCAACAGACAGAATAATTCAAATGCTGCAGAAACAAAACAGAAATGAAGCATTAAAATGGTTTTAACGTTTAGCACTAAGTACAGAATCGCCATCCTTTTGTATCAGTTGCAGCCTATCTTGACACGGCAGTTTGGATGCTGAAAGGTAATTTGGTTAATGCTACAGGGAGGAAAACATGGGCATGGAAGCTCATCCATCATCTTAACACACTTCATTATGAACCAAGCGAAGATAAAGGCTTCCTCTTATTTTGCACTGTCTTTCAGTTTAGGGACTTTTTATATGTTTCTTTTTTGAAACAAGATGTAGTGCCATCTTACCGTGGCCTGTCACACACGCTGCAGGGATAAAAGTCATACAGGATAATAATTATTCCGATTATAGCTGCGGATCCCAGTCCTTACTGGTAAGCTCCGCACTGTGCAGTATCTCTTTCACTTCCAGGAGGTCAAGGTGTCTCTTGAACCACTTAATCCAGGAGATATTAGAAGGGGCAAGCAGCCAATGAGACATCTGTGTAACACTTACTCACTATGTCCCCTGGAAACCTCACTCCAGAATTCATGTGCTGTGTGACATTGAATATTTTTATTGCATAAATTGAGGGAAGTAATAAATAAATAAATCACACGGTGACTCTGTAACGATAGTTCCCGTAACTTGTCACTTCGACGTTATTAATGCTTGAGCGTTTTCCATGGTGTTTTTGATGAACTGGAAAATATCTGTATTATCATTTATGAATCCAGCACGTGCAAGTGTGCACGCATGTGTGTGCGTGTTTCTTGTGGGTTACTTAGTCACAGCCAAGTAAGGCTCAAAGGGACCTCCAGAGGTCATCTCAAAAGGGTGATTGAAGGAACCAGGTAAGCAAGGTAAAGCAAAGGCACCGAGTAGAGTCCTTCAGGAAACAAGGGGGAGAAAGAGAAACCTCATCCATCTCCAGTGAGGTCTGACCAGCTGGCACGAGGACAGAGGGACACAAATGGTGGCATGGCCAGTCTGCTTCTCATGAGGCAGGTGTGAAAGCAGGTGAGAGAGAGGGAAGGTACTGCTGTTTGCAAGGAAGGATTTAGGGCTGGGTAGAGAAGGGTGTGGAGAGACCTTTATCATCCTTACGGCTGCTGAGAGAAGGAGTAAAAATATGTTGGAGTCGCGTTAATCCACTTGCTAGTCTCAGGCCCTTGGAGGAGAAGGACTCACGGGTCCTGAGGAGCACGGATCTGAGCTGCAAAATTATGTGGGGAGGTGCAGAAAGCCATGCCTCTCACCCCGTTGGGTGCCCTCAAAGGACCAAAAGCCCCATCAATGCAGTTTGCCCCAAAAGGATAGGAATGTTCTTACTTTGGTTCAGCTGAGCTATATATTACTCACTGAGTTGACCAGGAGCACTCAGCTACCCGAGACAGGCAATGAGTTTTTCACGGTGTGTTGCACGTGTACTGGCAATTCAGTATTTTCAGTTTAATTTATTCCTATACCGCAAAGGGCCGGTGCAGGAAGGTGAATTCCATTGCACATGTGACAACACATCCTATTTGGAGTTCAGAAACATCCATTTCAGCTGAAAGAAGCTCAGGAAAAAGAAATGAAACCATAATAATACCTATCAGTGGTACAAAGAAACACCCAAGAGGTTAACAGAGATAAAATGACTAGAATTACACATGCTACTAGAGTTCAAAATGTGTCCCGGATACTGACTGTCATCCAGTAATCTCATATCCTGGTATATTAATTACATAAAGACGTGTGGACTGTGTAGGCGAGAGACAACCTCTGTCGTTTTACTGTTTGAAAATGAAGAAGGATGGATGCCACTGGGCCTTACCTCCCTCTGCCCACCCTATAGATATTCTCCAGCCCAGCGCTCGCCCAGGAGTGACCAAGGGGCACTACGTTTTTACTTGACTCCAGGCAATACTGCCTCTCGCAAGCAGTCTGAATGAATTCAGAGTTAATGTTGAATAAAGAGTAATATTCAAGGGAGCAGTGGCCGCTCGGTCAGGTGTGAACTGAGCCGATAACCGACGTACGGACGTGGACCTCCCTGCTTCCCACGAGTCAGGGAGCTGTGCTCTAGTTGTGTCCTTCTGCCACGGGCACCACCATGGCGAGATGTTTTAAAACCTTCTCAGAGCGTGTGGACAGTCCTGCTGCAGGATTTGTCTTTCACTTCTTTTTCTGAGTAAACTCTCTATTTAGGCCCGGCGTGGGCAAACAAGCCATAACGTTAACTCGGAAATAAACTTAAATGATTCTAAATGGAGCATTAAAACAAGTAGGCATAGTAGTTTCTTCTGGTTCATCTGGATTTCTATTAGAAGATGATTGTATGATATCAATATGAATGTCTTTCCACATGTGCAGTGATCAAATATGGCCATAAATGTGTGTAATGACTCTGAACAATTGCTCGGTGTTGGTAGCCCTTCTACTATTGAATGGTGGAAGGAGGCTGGATTTGATCTCGTTAAGTTGTGTTAAGGTTGTTCCGTTCATTTTTGTTGTTTGTTTCGGATTCATTCAACTCCTTGTTACTTGTGTGTAGAATATTGCATTTTCTCTATGATATCTTCCATGACTTTTGGAGATAACAAATTAAGAGCATGGTCAGCAATGGGGATAAAGGTTGAAATGCAGTCCAGCAGATTTGCCCCAGGAACGGGTTTTTTTCACATCTTTTCCCCAAGACCTGGAAAGTTCACACACAATCCTTTTCAGTTTTCTTAGCTTCAATCATGTATTAGTAAAGGCTTCTGATTAAGAACGGGGGCTTAATAGCAGTAAATAAATTTTGACATTTTATTTTTACTCCTGAATAAAAATGTTCATCATGCTGGTGAAAATAAGCAGTCACATTTTATTTAACAGCAGAAAAGATTTGTACATGTGGCCCTGCAGGAGCTGAGGAATCTATTTTCATTATAACAAACATTGATTTTGCATTAAAAAGTCTCATTATTTGAGATAATGACTGTTGGGTTCCTTAGTTATTCTTCTGGTTCCTAAATCATTAAAACTATAACATTTAAAGAGCAAATGGGAATGCAAAGCACCCAAAACTGTATTAAAATTCACGCTCATTTTGTATCTTTAATTAGAGGTGCAATTGTCTTCAAGGCAGATATATAGTATCAGAAAAGCATCTTATTTATTTTGAGCTGGTTTAGCTGGCAACAGTATTTCTGCCCACAGAAATACCACTGGACCTGAATATATTGATTTTGGGATTAACATTAGTAGAATTAATAGGTGGGCTCCTGGGGGCTCATTCACTGCAGCAGCGCTCCCATTTCACACCAGTGTAATTCCCGCAGCCGTGAAGCAGGGTCTCAGACCCTTTATTCCTTACAGCGAGAGTACAAAACATGCCTGCACGCCTGTGCTCCCAGGCTGGAGGGGCTTGTCTGTTTGCTTCTGTAGTTAGAGATGTAGTTTGAATAATTCTGGGTTGTTTTTTGGTTTTTTTTAGGAAAAAAAAAGGGCCAGAAAGGAAGTAAATAAGCCCCCCGCTTTCCCCAGTGCGGTGGCTGCGTGGGCATTAATGTATTCCGTATAATGTTAGAGGCTAGCTGAATGCACCTTCGCACCAACAGCACTATGAATTATTGACATGAGGGATGTTCCCTGGTGTATACTTTTCCAAGGTTATACTCTCTGATACTAGATATTTATTCTGCATAAGGTAGGGATAAGAACCTCATTGGCACATTATGTCTGACACAATCAAGTTTTGGGGAATTTCAACAACATTAGAAGATTTGTATAATGTATTCTTTTAGAGGCAGAGGCTCAGCTTTAAACAAAGCATAATCCCTACTGCATATCAATTCCAGCCTATTGCAAGGAGAAGAAGCAGGACCATAATGCTATCGGCATCATTTCCATTTTGTGTTCAGTGGCAGGGACTATTCACCTAAATATTCACAATCTGCGTATTCATTAAATGGGGCAGAATGACGAAAAACTAAAAACGCAAGGGAAGAATGAAATAGATTTCCTGGAAAGTGGCATAAAATTGAGTTATTAAAGCTAGACGTGTGATAAACTATTTGGAAATAATTAAATAGTTGATATCCACTGTGCTTTCCAGTTCTCAAACACTGTGAAATTTTAATATTTCTGATGCAACCACTCTTCCTAATCCCCCTGAATCAGATATTGGTTATTTATACATATCTACTCTGTATAACAGAGGAATCTCTCTTCGCATTTCAGTCATTGTGTCACCCAGCCGCTCCTTGCCAGCTGCTTTGTTAGCCGGGCAGCAGACCCTTTATCCTCCCTACCCTTCATTGTCAAACAACAGAAGAGAAAAATTTCTCCTCCAGCATGTTTGTTTAAAGGGCTGCTGTCAATTTAAAAAAAAAAAAATCAGCCCTCCTCCATCCCCATATTTTTTGCAAAATAAATGCCTTTCCCCAGACTGTTAGTTAACCAGTTGTGCAGTTTGTGCTGCAATAATTGTCCAAGCCATTTCAGGTTTTCCTATTTACACTCCGTGTTTGTGGTTTATGCTCCTCTCGCCAACAGCCCAGAACCCAGATTAGTCATTTTTTTGCCTTTCACTTGAGTCAGCCCCAATCCCCAGATCTTGCGCAGGGCTCCAGCACTGGGAGACTTGGGAGGCAAAGAGGAAAGACTTCCGACAGGTGCCTCTGTTTTCGGTGAATGGCTTGAACCAAGGTGCCACAAAGTCATTTCTGCTGAGAGCAGATTTTGCAGAAAGCTGAAACGAAGCAACAAACGGAGCAAAGCGGTGGCGTCGCGCCCCTCGCCCCGTCTCGCTAGGCAGACACTCTGTGCAGATGTGGAGCCCTCGCCCATCCCGCTCCTTCCCTCTCTGAATCCTTCATCTCCTCGTTTTTGACTCGTGCCATCCTAAACACCTTTCCTGCCACGATCTGAAATATGTATTTCGCCGCTGTTACTGGTGGGTTAGCACAGTGTTGCCCCATTACCAGCCCCATGCCTGCTGCTAGTAACGCAGAGGGTAGAAGCTGCCCCAAGATGTCCAAGCTGCAGACAGAGGCAAATATCCCATTGTAATATATTTTCAGCATGCGATGATGCCAAAGGTATAGACAGGCAGGAAAATACCGTGCATTTGTTGCCTGAGAAGTTGTTGAACCCCATTTATGGGGTGAGGGATTTCTCCTGCTTCTGCTTCCCAAGCGCACGTGCATGCACGCATCTCCCCTCCCCCTTCCGCACATAAATCACTGGGAAATCCCTTGGACAAAGGAGAGAAGCTATCTAATTGCCAACCAAGCTGCACCACCTCTCTGCCGGCAGAGATGTCCACGTGAGCATCAGCCTCGGCACAGAGCGCCATGTCCTCGGTGTCGCGCCGAGCCCCAGGCCTGTGGGCTGAAGGTTTTCAATAGGGCTCAGCACACAGCCGTTCCCGTCATGCTCGAGAACCGGGGTGGAGAATGCCCCATTGTTCCTGGTGGCAGCTGTTGGGTGGAAATCTGGCTCTGCATTCATTAAAAACCATAAATTAAATGCAGAGAAAGGAACCAGAGATTGTGAAGCATGTAGAGAGAAGAGGCAAGAGGACATCCAAGCCCAGGTATCCTCCGCCTGTGATGAGTCCCGGCAAGCTTGCCCATCCATTTCCTGAGCTCATGCTGACGGATGTGGAGAAAAATCCTTGAATTATTCAGGGTTGCACTCTGCCATTGACCTGTCCGGGTATCTGGCCTGTTATCTTCTCCACGGTCTTGTGAAGCCGACAGCTGTGTGGCCTTCTCCTAACTACTCCCTTTTCTATCTCTCATTCTCTTCTTCTCTGCCCCGCTAAAGCAGCTTGTGTCTTGTTTCAAGAACCAGAAGCCTTGGCTTGCATCAAAGCGTCCATCCCTATGTGTGTCGGCTTTGGTCTGGCAGGGAACAACTGGAGCGAGTTGCCCACCTTGCAAGTGCTCACATTGACTTGTGTAGGACCTGAATCTCACATCTGTCTGCAGAGGCGATTCTGTCTATGGGTCCAATTCTCCCTGCAGTCTCTACAGGCTTGGCTTGGGGCCCTGTTTGGTCCTTGCTCAGTTGGGTTTTGGTGAGGTTTGATGCCTTTGCTCCTGGGGTCCATGCGTCATGCCTGTAATTTACTTCTCCAGGGGAGAGCTCTTGCGGTGCTTTGTGCCCGTCTGTGTGATAACCGGGACCCCGTATCTTCCAGTCCGGAGCAGAGTGCTGATATGACCGGCCTGCTGTTAAATGGCATCTTTCACCGCAGCTCCTCTCTGGCCTCCTTGGCTGTTTCCTTTGATGGTTGTCTTATTCATCCCGTTCCCAAGGCCCTTGACCTTGGAGTTGCATTTGATTTGGAGCTCTCTGGAGGATCATGTTAATCAGATGGTAAGGATGTCATACTACCATCTTGGGGACTCTCTCCAGGCTGTGACCTGTATTGTCTCACCAGGAGGCAGAGACACTTAGACATGTTTTTATCATCTCCTGCTTGGATTATAGTAACTCATTACTTGCTGGTCTACCTTGGAAGTGTGCAGCACGTGCAGAGCTCTGCTACCAGAAGCATTTTTAAGATGTTTTTTTGCTTCCCCAGATGCCCAAATCTAGGGAACTTGTTTGGCTTCCTGTCAGGCATGAACAGAATGGTTTAATTACCTTTTTCTTACCTGGGATGTCTGGTTCTGTTGGCTTCACTGCCCTTGTGGCATGGCCGTAGGTTCGATGAGGATTCCTTACTGATGGAATTTGCTGCCGTTCGTGGTGTCCTGGTTCGTTTGTGGCTCACGCAGGGTGAAGGTAGCATCTCGGCATCCCCAAACACAGAAGTTTGCTCACGCAAGAAAAAACCACATTGCACTTCCTTTATGTTATTCCTGCATCTCTCCACCCTTGCCTTCAGCCAGTTCAAATCCCAGTATGGGAGGAATTTATATCCAACTTCTTTGTGTGTGCAAAGTGTTCCCTGTATGAAGACAATGACTAGTTTGCTCTTGTTTCACTTATGCAGCTATTAAACTTCATTATCTTGGCAAAGCCATATGTGCACGGCAGGCAGGAAGAAGAAGGATTGCACTATTGCCTCGAGGCTGAGGTGCTCATCCTCCTAGCAGAAAGGCTCACCCAAACGGAAAGCCATTCAAAGTGTAATTGAGTCGTAGCTCGGATGAGGTGTTCAGCTGCCGCCTCTTGAACTTGTAGCTTGCCGCTTTGCAGAAACACCTGCGAAGAACTACTCTGCAACGGCGGCATTGCCGTGCCAATAATATACTGGAGGTACGCCGTCCTGGAAGAGCGGCGACACAGTATGATGTGTGCAGCCTTTCCGTGGGGTGCTTTCAATGACCTATTTCAGTCCGGACCATTGATTCATATCTGGGCAGAATGGATGGCAGTGTCAGGTTTGGAGACTTACTGGATTGAACACCGTTGTACTGTAAAGCCTTTAACTGGTAGCGGGATCTCTCTATGCTGTCCAGTGCTAAAGCATCACTTTCTTCTGAGGCCCTGCAAGCAGTTTGCACACGGGATGCCCGATCCCCATATTGCAGTTCAGACAACTCGGGCACTGCAGTAGCTTAAGCCAAGGTCACATGTGGATTAGTTGGAAGGGACAGAAGGAAACCCTGTGACTTGTGCCTGAGTACCCTAAGGTTATGCTGTTGCCCTAACACCCCTTGCTCTCCCCGTGCTTAGAGCATCACAGTTGCAACCCCATGCTTCATTCACTTCTTTGCACTAGATGAGTGGTTTCCAACCTTTTTTCATTTGCAGACCCCTAAAAAATTTTGAATGGAGGTGCAGACCCCTTTGACTTGTAAGTCTGGGGATTCACATACTTTTGATTGATCACAGTCACCCCTTAGACGTGGTCTGTGGACTCCCCGGGGTCTGCAGACCACAGGTTGAAAACCACTGCACTAGATCAAGTCAAGGCTTGGGCATTGAGCAACCTGGTTCTGCCCTCTGGTTCGGTGGCTGCTCAGTTGCTCTTTGCTGGCTTTATGCATGCAAATTTTGCTGGTTAGATGGTTGAGCCACCAGTTCCAACCAGTGCATTCTCCAGAAAGAGTCTTCCTCACTCTTTGCTGGGAATAGCTGCAAAGTGTCGCTAGCTTTCCCTCCATCTGTGCCTCTCCGCTGGGTGAATTGATCTCTACTCAGAAGGGCTGTGGCTATAAGCAGCCTGCTCCAGTTTCTTTCTCAAACACTTCCTAGCACAAGGGATGCTTCTGCTGAGGTCCAGCTGCAGGGAAAACCCTCCCCGTGTGCATGGATGAGCAGAAAATACCTCTGATGCCAGGCATAATGGCAGCCTTTCAGATCCTATCAGGAATAGAAGAGGTATTGCATGATATGTGAAAGCTAAAGGTGAAAAGGAATTGAAGAGGGGGCACGGAGAGCAGACCTCTGCCAGGAATCACCTTGCATTGGCATCCCATGGGGGATTTATTTCATGGACCAGGAGCACTAGCAGCCAGAGATGGAGGCCATCTAGTTAGAAGACTTGGCCAAAGGAGGTGACCAACTAAATCCAATGTCCATTGACTGCAGGGATCGGCTGTATTCAGAGATCTCCT
>NW_017729015.1:20211031-20215591 GCF_001723915.1 Gavialis gangeticus
GACCAGGAGCACTAGCAGCCAGAGATGGAGGCCATCTAGTTAGAAGACTTGGCCAAAGGAGGTGACCAACTAAATCCAATGTCCATTGACTGCAGGGATCGGCTGTATTCAGAGCTCTCCTTTATGATGCAGCTTAAGACTCTGAATACTAAGGGGGAGGTGGGAGATTTAAAATTAATATTTTTTGAACGTATAGGTAGAAAAGATCTGCCCCAGGAAGCACCGAGATGATACAGCATGCACCACTGACACAGCCCTGTGCAAAAAGGAATCTGAGAGGCTCAAGGTGCAAGGAAACACCTGGGAAAACTAGCCCAGAGGATTCGGGCGATCTTTATTGCACCCAGTCATGCTCCAAACCTGAGAGCAATGGAGAAATTCATAAATCACTTTTCAGCGCTGCAGTCATGTGGAGTTCATGATATTGTGCCGGAGCTGGGGAGGAATATCTGAGATCAGGATTGTCTCCAGTCATCTGAGCGCAATGGGGATCGTTGTCTTGGGTTTGCAGAAGGCCGGGAATGCAGTGGCTCATGACATTGCACTGTAGAAATGGATTCTGCCTTCGCTTTTTCTTTACCCATTGAGGATCCTCCTATTCAGTAATCCCTGGTCTTCTATGTGGGCATGCCTGCTCTTCTGGGTCTGGGGATATCTCCTGAAACTGCTGCCCTCCGGCCCTCAGACTGGCCAACGTGATGTTCCCAGCTCCTGGTTCCCCTCTTCAGCAGTGATCTGGATTAGCCACTTCTGTGTCCAGGGAGCAAGAGACCCCATCTGGGAAGGCATGTGCTCCAGTCCCTGGCCATATTGGCATAGGAACGGATGTGGCATCTCTGCTCTGCTGAACGGGGGGTTGGGATGTCTCTGTGATGGGTAACTTGTCCGTGATCCTGGATTTCTGTGGATATGAGTCTTATAACAGGGACCCTTGAGAATAGATTTTGCATCTTTAAAAAACTGCTTAGCAATGGCTTAAATAATTTTGCATCTCAGTGTAATCCACTTTTCTTTTCTTTTAGTTTCCATTCAATTCTGCATTTACTAAGACCAAAGCTAAGAGGGCTTGATGCTGCTTAATGACACATTCTGATTCCAGCTCTGCTTAGTGAAGCTGTAAGCGAAAGCATGTAGAAAGGCAATAATTTATGGTCGTCTTTACACCTGGCTGCAGCCCTGTAGTCACAGTTGCTCTCATCTTGGGAGCCTTCCCACTTGTACCTCGTTCCTAAGCCAGAGCTGAGCGGGGAGGGACAATTGCATTGTGCCCCAACTTTCACGCTCTCAGAATTGAGGTGTGCTCTGCTCTGAGACAAAAACACTTTTGCAAAATGGGATTGTGTTGCAATGCCTGTTTCTGTGTCGAAGGGGCCTTATCTCTCTGTCCAGAGAGGCCACCCGCTGCACAATCTCACCAGTGAAATTTTCATCAAAATGAGTGCGTTTCCTGAAATGCTGCAGCTTCAGGTAAAACAGTGTTTTCTGCTCTAGAAAAAAAAATGTTTTCTTAAAGCCATTCCAGCCAGCTCTCTTTGTTCAGAAAACAATCTGTGGGGTTTGTTGGACAGCAAGAAGAGGAGCCTACCTGAGCAAACTTGTACTTTAGAATATGTGCGACTCAAGCCGTCGCTGTTTAAAAGCTGCATCTTAACGGGTATGGGTCTGACCTAGTGCCTGAACCAGGACTCCTTGCTCCAGTCAGTCCATCCGGAGTCAGCCCTAGCTAATGAAGGGAGGGCAGGCCGAGGGAAGAGCACGCAGCCAGAGCGAAGGGGGCTGCACGTTGCAACAGCAAAATGAGCATCAGAGGGGTGCAGCTGATTGCCTTTCAAAAGGACAGCTTTGACTCAACCATGCTGCAAAAGTCACGTTTAAAAGAGCAAGCCTGAGCTGGCCCTTGGGACCCATGAGGCTGCAAACAGATGTTGCCCTCGTGCCACCATAAAAATGTTTATGATAGCACAAAACCCGAGCAAGCGGATGTCCATTGTGCCCAAAACTGTGGCCGCGATAATTTGCAGTGGTAGTTTGTGCTGCTTTCTCATAGCGGATGTCTGTTTGCATTGTCCTACAGGATCAGGCCCTGTAGCCCTGGGAGCAACGGGGGCCTGACCCTGCCGGACAGTCGCCCCAGGTGACGTCTCCAGATACCAGTGAAGTGGATCAGCTGTGCTGGGACACATCCTGGCACAGCCGGTCCTGCTCCAAAGACACTGTCTGCTTATACCCTGAGAGAAGAGATTTACAGAGGGATACAGCCCAGGGTGTGCGGAGCAGGCGTTAAGCACGCTGTTTGTTGTCTTCCTTTGGTTTTGTTCGAGCTTTGTGTTGGGAAAGGCCTGAACCACGAGAGAGGTGAGAAGCAGGCAAGCTGCTTGTGACTGCGCCAGGGAGAAGCTCACACAAAAGCACGGTGCTGGACTGCAGAGGGGACGTTTGAATGTGAAAGTCGACCGTGTTTTGGGCGGCTGGCTCTGCCGTGGTTTCTGGGGGCGGGGGGCGGGTGTGTGCACATGCATGCTAAAGGATGATGGCAGGCCAGCGTGCAAATACAGTGAGCAAATCGATCCCCCCACCCCGCAATGTGCTCAGGTGCTCGTATTTACTCAAGTGCTCCAACACGCGCAGGTTCTCCTTTCCGTTCGGAAGGAGAATCTATTACTGTCTTGTGAACTTGCATTTTCCAAACCGCAGCACGCAGCCCGGTCCCGGGACGTGCCTCCATCCTCATCCCCAGCAGCCTCCTGCGCACGCTGTGAATTAGGACTGAGCGTCGGTTTTAACTTTGCATCTTCTGCATTTGTCAGGTTCTGTCACAACCTTAATGTTATTTAAATGTAACTTTGTGCCTGCGAGTGTTCGGCAGGATGCCATTCTCCATGGAAAGCTCTTTTTAGGCGAATTAAATCAGATAATTTGGATTTATTGTGTCTTCTTTTGCAATTTGTAACTGATCTCTTGTTTCTGGAAAACATGTCATGTTTGTCCTAGGTGCAGTTTGGAGGAATTAGGCTGAGCTCTAATTTACACTTGTTTAACTACAGATGCATCCCCACTGCTATTTGTTTATCTCACATTTATTACACTCTTCCAAATTCAAGTTAAGCACTCAGGGGCTTTTTCTAGTAGCACTAATGGAGGAGAATAGATGCATTATATGTGAATAATGTATTATGATGATACAATTTGGGTCTCTTAGCTCTAACCGAGACCAGTCCTGCCTTACATTATTTATAATTTACACACACCTTCCTGAACATTTTTATGTAAATATTTAATACTGAAAATGAGTTAACTCTTTCATTTGAGAGGTTTCCAGTCACAAAACAAAAACCAAAGAGCATGCGAGAAGGAGCATAAAGGTCCTTGCACTAACAAGGCAGATGACCAGTCTCAATTACTTAGAGAAAATAAAAGGAAATGTAACAAATGGCGCAGAAAGCATTTATGTTAACACAGGACAAAACTGCTTATCTTTCTCGCTGCAAGTGGTCTCCGTAACTTCAATGGCCACTTGCCTTCCTTGGGTCATTGTCATGTATGTGGCAAGCAACTTTTGTCCATAGCGTTTTTATTCTTTGGCTTATGGTAGTGTAAGAGTGATGCTGTAGCTGTGACGGTCCAGAAATTAGGCGAGGGGGTGAGATCTTTTATTGGGAAAACTCTCATAGTGTAGCTGGGAGGAAGTTAGACAAGCTTCCTGATGCATTGGAAAGCTTGCCGAACTGTTCCCAGCTACACAGTTGGTCCAATAAAAGATCTCACCCTAAGAAAGTTTTGCCTCTCACATGCTTTGGCTTAATAGTCAGATGTGTTTGAGCATGTGGTGGGCTGCTAATTTTGGAAGAAAATAACTAGCTGAGAAATATGGCATTAGGGTCTAGCACATGAGGCAGAAGACTCCCATTCTCCAGCATCATCTCAGTATTCCTCGAGTCCCCTTCGAGAGCTGCAACCCTTTTCCACATCTTGGCAATCGTTTGTCCTGACTTTCGACACCTCGGCCCTGGTGTCCTCACTTTCTTCCCCTCTCTTGCCTCCAGCACGCGTGGTGGGAAACGTGCTCTTTCACCCCTCCCACGCAACGGTCGCAGGCAGACTTGGTAAGGGGAAGTCCCATGAACAAGTGGGCAATTCTTCATCATCTCCTCTTTCCCATGTTCCTCAAGGAGGGTCCCTGATCTTCACCGCAGCATAATCAACTATCGGCACCAAGATGATCAGTTTTTCTCATGGGTTTTGTTTGCTCGCTTGGCACAAAAGCAGTGGAGCATCATAGCCACTCCATAGCTAGTGTTAGGCACTCATTGCTGGCGGCAAAAGTGCTTACCCACCCGGAAGTAAAGGCGGGTGAAATAATTTTACCTTTTCATACCTCTGGTGCGAAGAAATGAAATCCAAAGTCTGGCCGTCCACTTCAGATGCATCTTAGATGAGAGCTAGTCACTACATGTCTCTCTGTAGTCACTGACTCATAGAAAGTCAAGTTGGCAGGACCTTCAGGAGGTCGCATCTAGTCCAAGCCCCGTCTCTGAACCATCCCAGAAAGGTGTTTGTCTA
>NW_017729015.1:20220591-20237446 GCF_001723915.1 Gavialis gangeticus
AAGCCCATCCCGCCCCAGCAACCCACCCTCCCGGAAGCATCCCAGAAAGGTGTTTGTCTAACCTGTTCTTAAAAACCCCAGGAACATACTCTCATGCGCAGGTACATCTCAACCTCCGAAACACCAAGAAGACCCTTTATCTTGCCCCAGGTAAAGGCAGGGATCAAGGGGCCTGCCAATGTCCTGCCACGGCAAGGATGGGAAGGAGTTTGCTAAAAGGCGCTTGAGATCCAAGGAAGAGGACTGTGCCCCCTGCTACGGATGCAGGCGAAAACCCCATGGTCTGTACCAGTCTGTCTGTGGGATAAAATTCTCTCCTGATCCCAAGTGTGATGGTCAGTTTGGCCCTCTGGCCAGGAATCTCTGGGTTTTCAGCCATGCCCTTCAGTTGCCTCTCGTTCAGTGCCTGCTCACGCCCCACTGTGGATCTGGATGTAGCCCCTCCGCACTGAGTACCACCGCTTCCTCCCCTCCCGTGAAACGTGCAGTGCTCTGCTTGCCGGGTAGCTCGGGAGGGCAATGAGGATGGTGTGCCCATCACTGGACAGCTCCGCGGGATGGAGGAGAGCCGCCTGCCAACACTCACGGTCGCTCGGGCACGCGGCCCCTGGCTCAGCACATCAGGTGACCGGCGGTAAGACTCTCGAACTCGTCGACCTTGGGAGTTCGCTCACATGTGAGGTCACGGTGCTAACGAGCTGCATAACCTGAGGGACGGCCCGCTCCTCTCCCTACTCCTCCCCAGGCAGGGAGCGAAGTCTCAGCTTCTCTGAAACCAGCGGGAGCATAGCTGTTGACTTCAGCAAGGTCAGGGGTCCAGCATCCCGCGCCCCTGCCATCTCCCCAGAATGTGGCATCTAGAATCCAGCAAATGTCAAGCCTTTGGGTGCTGCTGCCTTGGTTTTATATATATATATATATATATATATATGTATATATGTATGTATGTATACGTGTATGTATGTGTGTGTGTGTATGTATGCATGTGTGTGTGTGTATGCATATGTGTGTATATATGCATGTGTATGTATGTATATATATGCATGTGTGTGTGTGTGTATGTATGTCAGACACCCTGCTATTTTCTGCAGAATAACCTGAAATCACTTCTCACATCAGAGCAGCATTGCTGGTGTCAGTAACACCCCTTCCTCTCCATGGCATGTCCGCCAGCATTCCCTTATTTTTATCAAAGGACAATGCGCTCTTTAAAGACACAAATTATGTCAAGTGCAAGACTGTTTGGCTCTAGACAGCACTTCTCTGTTGACTGTCTGCCAGCTCTGTTATCTCTCTAACAACTGGGTATGCAAAGCTGCATTTATTAATTAGCGTTGATGCTGAAAGGAAGTATTTTTTGCATCAGTCTCAGGGTAAATCTCAGCTCACTTTTCAGATTTTGTTTAATAATTTATCATCTTGTAATCATAAAAAAAGATTAACATGAGTGAGATAATTTGTTCTTTGTAGATAAGAGAGTGTCAGCTGAGCTTTCAGTGAAATCATAATAATGCAAACATCACAAAAACAGAGCGTAATCAGGGATCGACTCCTCACTGGAGCGTGGAGGCAGCCGTGCTAAGTTACAGAGTCTGGGGAAGATGCTGGTTATGTATCTTCTGCTCTGCCACTCGTGAAGGATGCTGCCAACCCAAGCTCTGGCTGATAAAGCCTCCCTATCTCACCGCACTATCAGGCCTGTCTCCGTGGATGACAGCCCGCGTTCGGCTCGCTCCCCATCTTGTCGGGGACCAGGGCTGCTATTCTGAACCTCTGAGCAGCTCCTGCAGCTGCCATTTGAAACAAAAACCAGCCTCTTCTTCATCTTCTCATGAATAGCTTTAGTCTGAGGAGCAGGGATGGGCACTATTTAACCCCTGTGATGAGTTCAGGCCATGCCATTCGCAGCGCTTCCCTGCGAGGACGGAGCATGTGCCCCCAGCCTTGCACGGTCCTATGATACGAGACTCCACAGCAGTAGCTAGAAATGCCTTGGTGGGGGCATGCAACAGGCTCAGTTCTGGCGGAGGCCTGGATGGTTGTACTTTCAGCCTTTGCTGGAGGACTGCATTTTATGTGCGTGGGTGACAGGATGTCTCAGACCCCTGTTTTGGGCTCCCTCCAGGCAGGGGGTCTGCAGTAGGGCACAGGGAGAAGCCAGGAGGGAGCCAGCTCTTCTCCAAACCCAGCGAAAGGCTGACAAGTCATTCAGTGCCTCCCCCTCCCTCTGCCCTGGAGAACCTGACAAGGGGCTGGTGGGCCGAGCTGGCCAAAAGGCAGGATTTCCAGTTTGTGGGGAAGTTTGACCTTATTTGGGTTTTGTCCCACGTCAGAACACAGACATATTTTCATAAATTTCTAAAATTGGAAAGTCTGAAAAATGCTGATGTAAGAGATGTGTTTTGCTTAGGGGTAGGGTTCGGAGATGCTGTCCCCCCGTCGCTGGAAGAAGCAGAAGCTCCCTAGTAGGTGGGAGGCATCCAGCCGCGCTGGTGATTGAGACCGAATGGAGCCCTACGCACGTGCTGAGAGCTGCCTCGGCTAGTCCTCGAACTGGGTTACGTGCTTGATACCAGCATGCCGGGCAGATATGCCTGGCTGCCCGCTCTGTGTGTCTGAATGCAGGCCAGCACTGGGCTTTCAGCCGGCATCCTTGCCTGCTGCCAGTAAGACCGTTGGCGCGCTATGTGCATGAATGCAGACAGCCGAACCGCTGCAGATTAAAACCTCTACAATTCGACTCACCTTCACGCAGCCCCTCCGTAACTGCCCATCTGCAAGTGACTGCAGCTAAAATGCCTGTGCAAAGAGCCCTTCACCTTGCATGCCAGCTCAGCCAGCTATACAGTTTGTCCAAAAAAAGACACCCCAGAAAACCCTTGCTTCTTGTATACGCCCTGGACCGTCACCACTACAACAACCCTCCTGCTTTGGACTACAGCTCACTATTGTCCGAGGACCTGTCGAGTTACAGATACCAATCCAAAGACTGGAAAACCTTCAGCTTGGGTTGGTAGCAAAGCTGGGGCACCGGCCGAGCGGCGTGTGTGCAGTGACCGATCCGAGGTTGGAGCAGGTCTCTCACCAGCCGGCTGAGCGCTGACTAGTGTCGTCACACCGTTAACTCCAGGTAACTTCATGGTCATTTCATAAATTGTGCTGGGAATAATAGTTTGGGAAGATAAAGCACCGCGACTCAATAGCCACTTGCACTTCAGACTCCTTCTCTCCCTGTGAAGTGAAAGCGTCGTTATCAACGGCAAGCTGGTAAGCACTGTAAATCATTATTAAACTATTTTCTCGCCATCACGGTAGCCTGTCGGCTCTGCACAGATAATCCTGTCTCCTCTTTGATGCCGCGTATATCTTCTCAACCTGTAGCACTCGAAGGCTGGCACGGTGCTTGAAAGCTCTGTGGACTTCGTACTTTCGGGGCTGGTCTGCTTCTGTTCTTTTCACTTGTGTCACGGTTCATGAATTACTTAGGGTCTGTCTCCAACATGATGAGGGTGAAATACTTTATTTATTGTGACACTCTCCTCACAAATGCTGGCAGTGAGAAGCAGTCTGAAAAAGGGAAGAGAGCATCTTTTTTCCATATTATAAATGTCTGAGGGGTACAAAAGGAGAACTGAAAAGCCATGACTCCATTTAGGGTACAGCTCACTTTTCCCGTGGTATTGTGTCCCTCGCTGCCAGGCAGGAGATGCACATTAACCCTGGAAACAAGTTGTTTTTTTTCTGATAGCATCTTTCACTGGGGCAACTGCATTGCTGGGAAATGTTGGACACGTTTTTGGGCACAAAGTGCGTTTCTTCAGGTTTTCAGAGAGAGACTTTTGGGCACAGAGACCAGGGAAAGGGCACTTTGGGTCTGAAAGCTCATCCCTCCCAACTAGACCCCAGTAAAAGATGTCACCAAATACCTTTGCTTCTTGCACCATCTCAGCTACAAGAGCACCCTAAGCCTATTGCATCCTCACTTGGGGTTATCTGTTATCCCTGGATGGTTGGAGTAACACAAAGCAATCCCATGTAGCTGAATGCACAGGGTCCCTTTGGACCAGTGTGTCACCCATTTGTGGGCTCTAAGGGTAGTACATTTAGATCAGCATTACCAGACACCTTGAAGTTGAAGTGAAGTTCCTCCTTCCTTTCTCTGCTTCCTTTTCTCGCCTCTGTTCTGTGATTCGCATTGGGTCTGAGGCCAATCTCCTATTTGTAAAGTGTTGCTACTTGTGCAGGTTAGATTTTGCCTTCAGACTTAGGTGCTGGAGAAGAGAAGCAGAAATCTGGAGCCTTTTGAGAGCGTTATTTTAACTAGGGTTGACATTTCCTTGGGGGAGAAGTTCAGGTCGGGGCTGGCAGAGCCGCCGTGGGGTAGCTTTGCGACAGTCCTGAACCATGGGCCTGGGCATAGAAGATGGTTTTCACTTCTCCACCTGTTTAGCACTAATCAAACCTGTTTGGAGCCCAGTGAGGTGGACCCGAGGCAGGAGAGGTGGTCGAGGGCCATTTGTGTCAGGAGGGATGGGCGACTGAAGGTAGCAGCCCCATATGCATGGCGGCTGAGGGATGCTTGAGGATGTGTGGCTAATTGAAAGCTCCACGTCTTAGCCTAACAAGGCTGGCCTGGCTCTCCAGGGTCAAACACGTGTGACCCCCAGCGAGCATCGGGAGATTTAAGGAGCATCCTGCAAACAGCCAGAGTCTGCAGCTCTCACACGCCACTGACCTGAGCATCCCCCCTTCGGAGACACCGAGGCAGAGGCTCCCACAGCCGTCTGGCTGGGCTCTTTCCAGGGTGATTACACTGTACGACTTGCATTTTGGCAGCACAGGGCTGGAAGTGGCACTGTCCTCTGAGCAGAGAATTGCTGCAGAGCCAGCCATCTGTTTTCAAGACGGGTGACAACTGCTCAGCTCCTCTGTGCCCTGCTGGCAGTAAGGAAAACCCCATCCCTGGCCAGGAAAACGTCTGCTTTCCTTGCTGCTGCTTGTTTTGGGAGGGGGTGCATTGTGCGTTGCATCTTCTTGCTGGCGTGCAGCGGTGCTGCATCCTCCAGATCAGCCCGTCTGTCAGTGAGGAGGACAGGGGAGCTCAGGGGCCATGCTAGGTCGGGCCGTAGAAATGTCTCTGTCCCACTGGTCCACCCTGGAGCATTGGCGGAGCACAGCCGAGGGACACACTTCTTGCAGTTGAGAAGCATCTGGTCCGTGCATTGCTGGCTGCTCGGTCGCTGCCACGTAGCACGTTGTCAGAACAATGTCCCACCAGCTGGACGATGGAGAGCGCGGAGGCGAAGTCCCCGGAGCCAGGGTGCGGGGGGATGAAAATGAAGGCAGGCCTGGCAGGAAATCTCCTTTGAGACCAAAGAGCGGGGCCTCCGGTGCAGCTCCCAGCCTCGCGGCCCGGTGCCGGCAGAAAGGTGAGCTCTCCTTGTAGCTTCCAGGCACCACAGAGCAGCTCTTAGACCCCGGCAAAGACGTGCTCCTGTCCAGAAAGACGAGGTTGTAACCTCAGGACGGAGAACTGCAGGTCTGCAATGCACCGATGGCAGATGCTAGACAAGACCTCGAGCAGCTCCAGCATTTCCCCTTCCCCTTGGGGAGAGAAGGGGGCAAGAGGCCTTGCATCTTGTGCTCCCATGGGGGAATTGTGCTCCCGCCATGGGGTGTCCCGTTCCCACCACCCCGGGCCGCACCTGCAATGGACAGGCTATCCCAGGAGATATAAGGCAAATAACCCACTTATTTATGTGACTGGAGACAAATCTGATCGCCTTTGATCGAAGCTGACAAGCCCGGTGTTCAGGTGGCAGGAGGAGTTGCAGGCGCTGGAATCCTGCATCGTCTCTTTTCTCCTCCATCCATCTGCCTTTTAGCAAGAGAATTTGGCTCTCTCGTCTGAGTTATTGCTTTTATTATATAAAAAATAGGAACATTAGCTTCAGGTCTTTTGAAAAATATGATCCTGTAATTTGAGTTCATGTACCTACAGATGCACAGCGGGCTCGGAGCCAAAGGAACACATAGATGAAATAAACATTTAAAAAGACAACTGCATTTTGAAATCTAGGAATTGAGTTATATACATTTTTGACAGCTTCCTGAATCACAGCCCACATCTGAGATGAGCGAAATAGGTATCTGTCCCTTTAACTGGGTTCCATTTCATATAATTAAAGACTCCCAGAATTAAATGGCCTGTATGGAAAGTGGCTTTCAGTGGACTAAATGCCTGAAGCAATCTCCTTGCCTGAGTGTAGAAGTGACACTGGCTTGCAGATCAATATCATCTCTGTTATTAATATCAAAAGCGCATTACTTTGTTTTTGCCTGGCTGCTCTCCAAGCCCTGGGCCCCGCTCGCGCTCAGCCATTTGCCTGGACCATAATTTACTTTCGTGAGTTTTTAAGGTATTGTTTTGTCAGGGCCAATCACCGTGAAATTATAAATGATTCTGAGGACTTGCACTCTCCCTTAGTGGCATATGCGGTGAAATTAATTTTTAAAAGTTTCACGTCAATTATTCCTGTCCTTGAGTTATGCAAGGGGACAAAAGAGCAGAGACTTAAAGACATGAGTGATATCAAACAGATGAGGTAACGACAAATAGAAACAGCGGCTTGGGACCAAATCAGACATTACACTATCTTTAATTGATGCATTGAATTAAACAATGCTAAAGCCAAATAAATATTGACCACTTAGCAAAGGAACCATTGATTTTTATGATGGACAACATTTACATCATATACCGCTCTGGTCTGGGGATTTTAGGCTGTTAGCCTGTCAGCTCTAGCACAGATACTTTGCAGGGTTGCTGATGCTGGATTTACTGGAAGAAACGTTTATAAATAATGGGGTTTTTTCTTTCTTTCTGCCCCTGGAGGTTATTCTTGAACAGGTGGGTTCTCTCGCCCTGCACTCACCTGCCACGGCTCTCCCATGGCCGCAGTGCACAGGGCTTTTCACGAGTAATATTGATAGCGTCGACTTCTTGAGCGGGACAGTGGTGCCTTTGCAAGCATGGGTATGGCGCCTTATGCCAGGCAGGCCTTTTGGGCACAAGGGCTATTGGTTTCTGCCACGGTTCACAGGACATAGAAGGCGGGACAAACTTTGGGTGACCGACAATGCGAGGTCATGGTTGGCAGGGCTAACCGGACCTTGTCGTGCATCCACAGGTGCATCTCGAGTAGAGCCAAGGAGGTGATCCTCCCCCTCTACGCGACGCTGGTCAGGCCACAGCTGGAGTACTGTGTCCAGTTCTGTGCGCCCCATTTCAAGAGGGATGTGGACAACATGGAGAGGGTCCAGAGGAGGGCCACCCGCATGATCCGGGGACAACAGGGCAGACCCTACAGTGAGAGACTGCGGGACCTGAACCTATTCAGCCTCCACAAGAGAAGGCTAAGGGGGGACCTGGTGACTGTCTATAGACTCACTAGGGGGGACCAGAAGGGTTTGGGGGAGACGCTGTTTCCCCTAGCGCCCGCTGGCATAACAAGGAGTAATGGGCACAAGTTGATGGAGAGGAGGTATAGATTGGACATCCGCAAAAACTACTTCACAGTTAGGGCGGCTAGGAGCTGGAACCAACTTCCAAGGGAAGTGGTGCTGGCCCCTACCCTGGGGGTCTTTAAGAAGAGGCTGGATGCCTACCTGGCTGGACTCGTTTGAGTCCCGTTTCTCTTTTTGGGGTTTTTTGTTGTTCTCCCGCCCTGGCGGGGGGTCGGGCTAGAAGATCTACTAGGTCCCTTCCAACCCTTAATCTATGAATCTATGAATGACTCTGTGGTGTGCAGGCGTGGGTAGTGGCCTCGTGTCCTCTCTCATGGTAAATGCTGCCCAGTATAACGGAGTCGACTTGGCTGGTACTGGGAGGCGGTGTGGTGAAGGGGTCACCTTTCCACCGGCTCCTTGTGCCTCGATCCTGATGCTGACATTGAACTTCATTACATTAATATTGATTTAGGTCCTTAAACCATTCCCTGCGTTAATTCTGTGCTATGTACATGAGCCAGGAACCCTTCCCAAAGGTTGACGTAAGTTGCTGGAAGAGCCAGAGCTTGCCCCTTGATTACCAGCCGGGCTTGCGGAGCGAAATGGCTTTAAACTGTAGAATTTCCTGAGCTGACTCAGGTACACGAGGGCAAGGACACTTGGATGAGATCGTGATGGTCGCACGTAACATGGGCTGTTTGCGATGCTGGTCCAAATACGAGTCATTAGCATGGGATGCCATCACACCTGCTCATTGCCAGCCCATCCCTGGACAAAAGAAATGCATGGTGTCTCCTCCTGGCAAGGCCTTTATGCTTAGCAATGCCGACCAGAGTTACAGATAGCTCCCTGTTTCTGTGAGAATCGCCACGACACCAGTTAATAGCTTATTGTTTCAATTAGCCCGTGATTACTGCAGCTAATCTCTAATTCCTCGTTGTTGTGGCTCCTTTTGACTTCACTCCAGTTATTAAGAAGCAATTGGATTTTATTACAATTGACAGAAACTCCAGCCTTCTCCATAGATAAAATGCTGCCTGTTGCAGGAGAAACTCAGAATTAATGAAAAGAACCAGCTGAATTTGTTTTTAAGGGATTCTTAAAATTGCATCATAAACACAATGTACAATTCAATTAAGCTGGAAAAATACAATGCTCAAGGGGGGGAGGGAGACTGGGCTTCCTACAAAGATAAATCGGAGAGTCTTTAATTAGTTTTCTAATAGACACAGAGTGAACTTGGTAAAAGTAAACTAAAACACAAAATAGCACGAGCGTAGAGTAAATGTTGATAGCAGCGGGGTGAGCCAGACGGCCGAGACAGCCTCATGTTCTCGCACCTCTCTGGTGCCTGAGGCTTGTACGCTGCAGCCGTGGGGGACTCAGTGGTTTGGTTTGGATCAGCAAGCGGCAGTTCGGACACCACTGAATGGCTGGTCTGGCAAGCAGGCTGCCAGCTACAGGAGAGCAGAGATCTGCTTCCAGCTCCATCTCTGCCACGGGGACTTGCTCACTTAGAGCCCAAAGGGTCCGACCGACCTTTCCCCACAATGGGGCTGCCACGCTGGCTGCTGAGGTCTGGGCTTGCTGAAAAGGCAGGAGAAGAAGGGTGGCCCAGTGGTCCAGGGACTTGGGAGAGCGAAGTTGAGTTGCTTGCTTTGCTGTGGGCATCTTTGAGTCATGCCAGGCAAGTCTCTTGGGGCCTGACCCAGAGAGGTCCATGGGCACCCAGCTTAAATAGGACTCGGGTCTCTCTAAACCCCGTTGAGGATCTGGGCCTGCCCATGACCCATCTCCAGGACAGGGATAGCCGCGTTCCTAGTGGACCCCTCCTGTCCCCTGTGTGGCTCAAGGGCTCTGGGCAGGACACAGGCTCGGATGCGCTGAGCTGTAAAAGGTATCGGCAGTTCGTTATCCACAACGCTTACGCTTAACCGTGCCAAGCCGGGACCCCGGGGTCTGAGTTTGCCCTGTGTTGAGGGACTTGCTTTTCACCAAGTGATGCTGCAGCAGCACACACCTTCGAGCCTGCCTCCCTCCAACTGGGTGTGTGCAGACTCCCTTGTTTGGCATCGCAACCCATCCGCCCTGGACCATGCAAGTGCGTGCACGCAGCCACGGACCATGCAAGCACGTGCAGACCTCACCTTGCCATGCCAGCTACCTCTGGTCTCCCTGAGGGTAAGGGGCCCAGGCAGTGTCCCCAGGTTGAATCCCCTGCTGAAGGAACCCGCTGTATTGGTGCAGCCTGGAGCAACCTACTTGTACCCCCTTCTCGGAGAGCCATGTCCCCGCTGGGGCTGCGCGGGTTCCCCATGCGTGAAGGTGTGGACGCTGGCTGCCCTCTTGTCACCTGCAGATCCCTAGCACCAGCCGGCTGCAGCAGTCGACACTGGTTAAGCGGAGATGGATTTATCCCACGGTGCCTACGTGTGTGTGACAGCGTCTGTAACGTGAGTGCTGCTTACCGTATATCTCACATTGCTGTTAGGAAAGAGATGAGCTGCTTCATATTTTAACAGCAGGGCAGGGAGCAAAATGCTATGCAAAGAGAGTCTCTCATTTTTTTCACGAGGCAGAAGGCCCCAGATACAAACATAGCAATTTAAAAACATGTAAAAATCATAAATGAGACAGCAGCTGTGTACAACTCCAGCAAAATGCTAAATTGCTGCATCACTGTGGACTCTAAATGACAATAAACCTTCCACCTCTTATAAATTAAGCAGACTTTCAAAAAAATGATATCTACTACTGCAACTTTTTATGGATGTTTGGTAACTTTAATCATTTTGCAAAATGCAATTCCTGGCCATAAATTCTCTCCCAAGTACAGATTTAGGGAGATCTAGAGGACTGCAGCGAGTTGATAGGTAAGTTTTAATCTGACAAGGCCAAAAAGTCTATTAGATTTATACCAAGGCAGTAGCTATCCTGTAATTACAATAGGGCAGACTTAACAGAAATTTGGAGCCCCAGGAAGGCAACTTAAAGGGACACATTACAGGTTCAGGAGATGAACTTGGAAATATTACTTCCCTGATTTTAAAAATTTATGTTGGAACCAACCTACCTCTTGAGGTCGAGGACTCCACCGAAGGACAAAGCTGTGTCAGAGACTGGCTAGGGTGGAGGCAGCGGTTCACAGCCCTGATTAACAAGCCCCTCGTTACTTGCATGGTTTGGGCCCCACTGCTCATCTCCAGTTCAAAGACAAAGCTTTTTATGTTAAAATTAAATCCTATACCTGAAGCATAGCAACAATCCCCTGCCTTTCACCCCAGGAAGCTCCTGAGCTGCAGTCGAGTTCCCTTTGGGTTGTGCTGTCGCACTTGCTCCATTTTCGGCGTAATACCAGCTTTCTTAACCAAACTGGAGAGAGCCAACAGTCCTCCTCACCTGGTGAGGTGATGACCTATTTATATGCCATGAAGGCTGTGATATTTCACCATGCAATCATGATATTTTACCCTTCTTTTACCTGTCTTCCATCCTAGGATCTCAAAGTGCTTTATGGACATTTGTGCCCGCAAGCTTGCAATTAAAGATTTTTTTTTTTTTTTGCAAAAATCTTGTGGGCCTGATAAAAGATATCATCTCTACTATGAGTCCTGATTGCCTTATGGACATTAAAGAATTTTTTTGGGTGCAAAAATCTAGTTGGTCTAATAAAAGATATCACCTCTGTCACGAGTTCTGATTCCTTATGGACATTAATAAATTCAGCCTCACAACCTCCTGCAAGGTATGTCCGCGTCCTGACCTCCCTGGCACAGAATGGGTGGCCCTGGCCAGTTTTGGCAGTGGAGCCAATTTTGGCCTGACCTGCTGGGGCAGCAGTGGGGAAGGCTCCTGTATGGCGTTCACTTTCTTCTGCTCATCCGGTGGGCACCCCGCTAGCTTCTGGGAGGGATGGGCTTGCAAGCCAAGTTCAGATCATGTTTTCTGGTTGATGCACTATCATGCAAACCAAAGTGGGAACATTGCAGAGCCAGGGAGGGTAGGTTCCCTGCAGGGCAGTCTTTTTGTGCTGGAAAGAGTGGAAATGGAGCCTGTGTCGTGTGTCTTGTGGGTTCAGGTGGCCTTAGGGCTGTTGGCCACCTGAATATAAACAGGTAAATGAAGAAGACAGGGAATCCCTTTAACACTTCCCGGATGGCAGGAAGGTAAATGTCCCCCACTCCCTGTTTCAATGGCAGCCGTTTAGTCCCTTACTAAAGCAAGCAGGATATCCTTTCAGGAGATGACTCAAGGCCCTCCTGAGCTGAAATGAGATCCACAAACTCATCAATTTGACTGCAAGCCCTGGTTTGTGGGACTGGGACAAGAATTCATGGCCATCTGATGTCGGGGGTCAGTGCAGTGCTGCAGAATTGCACCGAGCCAACAGGCCAGATCAATTAGAGATGGCATTTGTGATTAATTAGGAGGCTCGCTGGAAACCTTATTGCATTTATTACCATTTACTCTGTCTAGAACTTTATTATAAAGAAATAATTTTTTCAGTCTGTGAAATGACTCTTCCAGCAGCGGGAAGCTTGCCTTTACTAAAAGCCACATGGAGGCAGTCCATACTAACCCACATCAACCACAGCCACGTTCCCTTGACCCCATAGTACATCCAGGATGTTTTGTTGAGCAGATTTAGTATGCACTGAAACATGTTAGACCACTCATTAAACAAGGAAAGCAGCAGTAGAGAAGGCTGCACACTTGCAATTCGTCTGCACTGGCCATGCTATAGGAATTCCACTTCTTCAGACTTGTAAAACTTGTAATTTCTGCATTTTCAAGTGTTTAAATATTGCAAGTGTAGCTGTTGCCTTAATGTGGTTTTTGGCAAGCGCTTAAGTGCTTGTTTAAATTCCACTGATGTTAGTGGGATTTGAGCAGGGGGTTAACTGCCTTGCTGAACGCAGTAGTCGGTGTTGTCTACCTAGCCAGGGAGGGGGGTTTCTTAATACAGTCCACATACAAAAGAAGCTTGGGACCATTTCTCCTGCCTTTCTTTGAAGACTCTCCTTCTAAATATAGCCATTTTGCTTCTGCTGTGTGGGTGCAGATCACATTAATATCAAGTTACATGTGCATATGGATAGGAGAACATACCCTCAGCACTGGTTTTCTGTCTGGGTCCAGAGGCAAAGCTCTACATGTGAACGCTTACAAGAACAGAAATGCTCGCTCTCAAGCTTACCTGGGGGAGACGACAGCCGCAGCCCCGGATAGCACCGTTTGGCTCAAGAACAGCTCCGCTTCCAGGTGACAATTGGAGGCGACATTTCCGATGCTGTGAAAAAAAAAATCCCATTTGGAATAAAAAAAAAAGAAAGAATGTTTAAAAAAAAAAAAGATATAAATGTATAAAATATATATAAGCATTAGTCAAATGAAATTAATGCTTCCAATATTGTTTTAAGCTTGCTCATATGCATCAGCCGTTTATGAAATTGTAGTTTATCAAGTAAGAATATTGCAGTTATATATTAGCGAACTGTCTGCTGGCCATTCCAATATCTTATTACTCTATGCACTAGGGTAGCATTTTTAGGATAAAGTCAACCTTGGTGAAATACATCATGTTTCACTAATGTATCCTCACATGCCTGATAAAAGGCCTTGCCCCCAACAACATATGAATATTTAAATTATTGTTAATTATTTATAGTATATTTTTATTAACACTGACTGCGGTGTGGCCAAGTAGCAAATAAAGCTCATTATGCATCAAGGTTGAATGTGCATCTCACACACCATTAATGCTCTTGAACAGAAGGTAACGCTGGAATTTCAGCGTTTGCATCCGTTATGGCTTTCGGTCGGAGCGAGGCTGGAGGAAATGCATTGCAATGAGGCACATGTTGATTTGATCTGATTATTTTGGAGATGGGATTTTCTAGACTCGCGTGCACCCAGGTCTTCAAATCTATTTCTAACAGGGAAATGCAGGAAACAAGCTCGGCCCGTTTCGTTGCCTCCGCAAGGTTCAGCGGCTCTCTTGGCAGTTCGTGCGCAGGGAGGTGTTGTGACACTGCTCGTCCCCCTGACTCGTGAGAGGCCCTTGTTTGATGTTTTCACCCTTCAAATCTTGGGTGACAAAGTTTCCAGCCCCCTTCTCTCTTCTACAGCCTGATGCTTCGTGTGAAATTTAGCCTGACTTCTTCCCGCGTTAATTTTTTTCTAGTTAAAGCCTAATTATATCCCCCTGTGCATGACACTGAATAGCTCCTCTCCCTCCTGGATGTTGGAGCACTTCATCCGTTTGCACCGTCCGCACGTAGTCCTCTCCTGGCCAAGCTAAACGTGTCCTGCCCTTTTAATCTCTCTTTAGAGCTTTCCCTCCAGCTACCAATCTTCCCTGCTGCTCTTCTTTGAACTTGGTCCAGCTGGTGGCTGTTTTTGTCCTGGAGGCTACGGTGAGGAGAGTTATTTCGGTGCCTGGATCAGCAGTCAGGTCTTCCTGCCGGACTAAACGCAGCGCTCCTTTGGAGGAGACACTGGAGCTGTGGAAAGGGGGCCTGAAATCTCCCTGTTCTGTAATGCAAGGTGATGCCTTTGCATCTGTAGCTCAAGATTACATTAGCTTTCTCTCCAGCCATATCTTATTGCAAAGCCCATATCTAATCTGCTGCCTGCTGTCTCTGCTAGATCTCTGTCAGCATCCCACGATCCTCTCTCTCTCTCTCTCTCTCTCATTGAGTGTCTCTGTTTTGGATTATTTTTCCCCAGAGGTATTAGTGTATATTTTTCCATGTATGAAGATAATAAATGGGAGAAGCAGAGAGGGGGAAAGAAAGAGTGGAGACATGAGGGCAAAATGAGTCAGAAGCAGAAAGGGACACAAAGAACAGACTGACGGGGAGACAAAAGCAGAGGGGAAAAAATCAAGGAAAGTGAATAAGGAAAACTGAAAAAAGGAGTTAAATAATCAGAATAAATTAATTAATCAGAGCGCAAATGAGACAGCCTGGAATAGCAAAGCAGCATCACAGAGAGCTAAAAGGAGCCAGGGATAAGTTAAAAATGCAGTATATGTTTTCTAAATAAGATATTTCATAATTCAGCTGGGAACGTTAATTTTATTTGACTAGTCAGACATGGCCTTTGCCATTTCTTTCAAACCATGGGGCCATAAGGGCTGTGGCAAATGACTGTACAGAGCACCAGCTATTTTCTTCTCAGCAGTGTCATTTGCCATTATTATTACTATTATTAATAATCATACTGTAATTCTCAACTTCTGACCCCCCAGCCCTTGTGCCAGGTGGCTCTGGGTTGTTCTCCCAAGGTCACCGAGGTAGGAATCGAGGCACGCAGAGGTTAAGGGACTTGCTAAAGGCTCGCAAGAGAGCGACGGGCAGGATCAGGACGGGAGCCCTGGGCACCTCATTTCCAGGCCCTCGACCTGCATCTGCCTCCTTGCTCCAAGTCTCCGTGCCGGGGCGTAGTGGATGGTGGGTGCCCGTATTGGCTTCTCAACCTGGTTCACAGGATGGACGATATCTCCCGCTCCCCCCGTGGAAGCCTCCTTCCCACTCCCGTTGTCTACAAAACACACTTCTTCCCCATGGTATAAATCCCTGTGGCAATCGTGGCAATTGCTTACATGGAAAATGAATGTTAGGGAAAGCATGCCATGTGCCTCGCTGCTTTCTAATGGGCTTTTGCAGCAACAGAGCCACGACCACGTGGCCAGCCTGCTGCTTGCAAATGCAAGGGGGCCACGGGCCAGAGACCACTGGTCTAGCGCAGGTGGGGGGGACCTGATCCGAGCGTGCAAGGCACTCCTAGACGAGCGCGATAAATCACAAGGGGGAGAATGGCTGTGTCAGCAGATGACAGGACAAGGAGCAGGGGCAACTCAGTGCCGAAATGGAGCCGGCCACATTCAAAGAGCTGGTGCACAATGTATTACTGCTCAAGGCACTCTCAGTAGTGCCAAGGGCTTCATGCGATTTGCATAGAGTATGTGGCGATTCCTGGGGGACGGTGACAGAGAGATCATTAAATGGAAACAAAAAATAAACAAGCTCCTTACGGCCCCCAGGATACGCAAACACGACCGTACATGGGGCGCATGGGGGATGATGAATGGCTCAGCGTGTGCAAGGTGAGGAATCTATAAAGCAGAGATACTTCATTTTCCCCCTTTTGTCTGCGGACGTCTGCTCACTTGCTGCTAAGGAGGGTCAAGTGACTGTCACGGACTCGGCGCTGAAGGGATGTAACCTGTGTCACAGCTGCCAGCCACTCTGTCTTGAAAAGGTCAGCTCCCCAGACACAGGTGGCGATGGCACGAGTTAAGTGCATGTTGGCCTCTAAAGTGCATTAGAAATAACCGAATGAGATGCAGAGCCAGTGCCCAGCCCCACTGGACGGGCGGCTTGTCGTCACAAGGCTGGCAGGGGAGGCATCTTGGAGCGCACGGGTTCAGGTCTGCAACGCAGAACTGCTCGCTCCTTCCTCCCTCGGGGATCTCCGGGGTCCCGCTGCGCAGGGCGGACGGGGTGCCAAGGCATTTCGCGCACCTCCAAGTAGTGGCACGGCTGCCTCTTTTCCATTCTCACGCTGCGGATGGTTAGAAACTTATTGCAACCATGACCTTTCCAGTATTGTGGGTCACTAAGATTTCCTGTTGCTTTGGCCTGGGCTCGAGTTGAACTGATGTCTTGGAAGAGAAAGACCAGAGCACAAATGAAGCAGGCTAAGCTCTTGGCTCCTGACCTGGAGAGCTGCAAGTGGTCCACAGACCACCCAGGCCCATCCATCCTGTCCCATGAAATAGCTTGTTGAGATGATTTTTGGTCCTGAGCATTAAAGAAAGGCACCACCTGCTATTCAGAGTGGTTTATTAGATATCAGTTGGCCACTGATTCTGCAGGGCTGGCAAGCACATGATCCACAAGACTTAGCAACAAGATCTCAGGTGGGGATTTTCCCCTCTGTAGGTAAAGGCTGAAACGCAGCAGCCTTTTTTTGGTCCCAGCGTCTATATGCAGCAGAGTGACACAGCGCTGGTTGGAAATATATTTTCCTTATTATGCAGGCTGTCAGGCTGCCCGTTCCAACTGCACGCAAGTGAGTCATTCTCACAATACATCTAAATGTAGCTTGATACTGTCTCCCACAGACTGTAATAGGTATTAATTTCTCCGGTGTCCTCTACCTGCAGCAGTGATTGCAAGGAGGGGCGAGAGTGACCTAGCGTGCAGCTGGACGTGGCACGGCGAGCATGCAGCGGTGCTGAGCACCTGCCACCTCGCACTCGCGGGTCCTCATTGCTTCTGACGCTCAGTCAGATCTGGAGCCTCCTGGGTGCCCTCAGATTTCCTGGCAGGATCAGACT
>NW_017729015.1:20242446-20274227 GCF_001723915.1 Gavialis gangeticus
TCTCCGGTGTCCTCTACCTGCAGCAGTGATTGCAAGGAGGGGCGAGAGTGACCTAGCGTGCAGCTGGACGTGGCACGGCGAGCATGCAGCGGTGCTGAGCACCTGCCACCTCGCACTCGCGGGTCCTCATTGCTTCTGACGCTCAGTCAGATCTGGAGCCTCCTGGGTGCCCTCAGATTTCCTGGCAGGATCAGACTCGATAGTCATTCGAAAGGTGTTCAAACAATAAAAGCGAAAGCTGTCACAAACTTCGCTTGCTGTGGGCGTGAATTCTTCCCTTGCCACGTTCAGCCCGGGAAGCGGGTTTCTTTGGGTTACAAGCGGTGTTGTAACTCCAGCTGTGGGAGCTCAGCAAATCAGACTTGTGGAGGTGCCTGAGAAAAATTTGGCATTTGAAAATTCAGACTCGCTTAGTACCCAGCATGTTTGGGTTAACGGATCGGATTTTTTATCTCTCTCACCGGCTATGCGGCAGGCCCCAACCAAAGGTGTCTACACAGAAGCATCAGGAGACCCTGAAAAAACCACCCAAAACTGAGCCCCAAATCTAGGACCGTCCTCTGATGTCACTGCCGATGCCCAGGCAAGGTTTGAATTCTGCTGAACTATCCCACTTAAAAAGCACAGACTTTTTAAAGACGCCTTCCCGCGGAGAGCTGGTACCCGCTGGGCTGTCTCTGGCGTGCATGACGCAGTCTTGCCCATTCACAGGCGCGACATGCGGGAGGCACGGTATTGACCTGGCTGGAGCTAATCCATCCGTGATGACATTTAAGAACTTTCCCTTTTCAATTCCTTGCTCATTTCTGATTCCTTCTGAATGCCAGAAGAGCCTGAGAGCTACGGAAAGAGGTTTATTGGAGCAGGTGATGCCCTGCATATGTGAGCCAAGTATTAGGAAGAGTTTTGTCTGCTATATCTAATTGCCCCAGCAACTTTTTTTGTGTGTTTTTTGTCAGTCTTCTCATTTTTCCTGGGTTGGCATTTTTGTGGCTGAATACCACTGGGAGTTGGGACTTGCTGTGACTCTCACTGTTACTTATAGGAGTTTTGCCTGCAGCAGTCACACAGTTGAAAAATAGAGATCCATGTGACTGCTAAGAGACCACTGAGAAGCCAAGCAAGTAGGACTCACGGCCATTTTGCAATTCCACCTCATTAGACATGTTTTGGGGCTTATGAGTGTGCTGTGAGGATAAATAAGTATAAATATTATATTTGCCTCCAGGTTATCTTTAAAAATGTATTTCTTTCTCTTTTTTTCCCCCCCAGTTTTCAATGTAGTCTGTCAGCTCCTGGTTAGGTGAGTTGCCAACGGAGTGGTCTCGCGTGACAGTGGACCGACACAAGGTGCTGTCTCATAAAGGGCTGCCGAGCGCTGCCAATTACTCGAGCTCCCCGCACGGCAAACCCACCGCAGCATGATTAAGGCAGGGCGTGAGGGCAGAGTCACATTTCCCCCTGCAACTAGTTTTGGGGAAAGGAAACTCTCTTGCAAAGAATTTTCAACTTGTCCTCGCGCGGCAGCTTCGAAACCAGGAACAAATTGGGCAGCGGCGCCGGCGTCCTTCTCATCATCCCAGGGACGCGGGTAGGGAGTTCGCAGCGAGATGGAGCAGGAGCGGGGAGCGGCGGAGGGGACTCGGTGAAGTAGTTATCACAAGCCAAGCGGCTGCACAGATGTTGTTCTGTCTCCCGCAAAGAGGGACAGATCCTTCTCTGCGGCTGACACCGGAGGAAGGAGCAGGATGAGGCTTTGCTCCCACGTCTGTCTCTGTTATCGGTGGTCTGCTCCAGACCAGATCAGATCCAGGTCTCGCGCCCGTTCTGCGCCAGTGCCAACCCACTGATTTCATTGGGCTTCTTCCTTGCTTGTGCTGCTTTAGCTGAGAGCAGAAACCGGAGTCACACTTCCCTCTGAAAGGAGAGGGCCAGTTAGCTTCATTAGCCAGAAGTACCTTCCTTGCCTTTCATATCCTTCAACTTCCTTTCTCCTTGAGGGTTTTGAAGTAAGTCTGCCCGGACGCAACTGTCCCAAGCAGCTCAAATCCATCTCTAGTCCAAGGCTCCCATAAAATGCACAAAGGAGCAAATGGATTTCATGTCTGCCTGCATTCTTGTTTTATGCTTTCAAAAAATTGCTTGTAAAATTCAAGATTTACGCCAGCCTTTCTGCTCCGGGTAATGGCCTGTCCTTACTCCGCACTCAGCCTGGAGACTGAGAAGCAGAGCCGGCCTTAGGAGCTGGAGAAAGATCATGAGAAAACACGTGCTCTGCAGGAGGTCTCTCGACCGCAGCAAGCAGATGTCACTGCAGTTCCTGGTGCTTCATTAATATAAAAAGGCTGCTCTGGCCTAGGCAGACCCATGCACTCCTCGCTGCGCGTGTGCTTTCAACCCCAGCAATATTGATCCAGTCCCACTGCCTGCCTCCTATTGCTCCAGCTTCCCAACTCAGGCCAGTTTTGGAGGCACAGTGCAACCAAGGTTTTGCTCCTGGGGTACTTGGAGGAGGCTGTCTTCAGACAGGGCTTGCAATGATCCACTTATATTTATATAAGTGACTTTTCTCATCTCTAGTCATCAAAGCATCCATTCCTGCTCCCTTTGGTACTGAGAACAAAGTGCTGCTGAGGCTGAATTCCTCCTCTGCCTAACAAAGGGTGTTTGTACCCGAAAGCTTGCAAAAGAAGAGTTTTTCCAACTATTTGAGTTGGTCTAATAAAAGATATCACATTTACCCAAAGAGTCTTGTCTGCCTCCATCCTAAGAGGAAATCCTATCTAGGACCAGTCACAGCAGGAAAACATGGCTCTGTGCCGTGCAATGAACTTCTCATTCCCAAACTTCGGCATTACTCTTCTCACGCTCTGGCTTTATCCCTCAAAATCACTTACATTTGAATATCAGCCACATTCCTATTCCAAATGTCACCGCCTGGAACAGCTTCTCAGCCCTCATTACACCAGCAAGAGCCTACATAACTGATTTTGCTTCAAATATATTGTAATCAGAGTTACTTGAATGGGGCAAGACTATTATCTCATTGATCCATGAATCAACACAATACAGTTTGCTTTATAAAATACGTTCCAGTTGGAGTCATGTGCAAAACAAATACATCTCTAAATAAGTTATTATACTGGAATCCATATTGATTATTAGGAGTTAGTGTTATATTTAACGCTGTAAAACAGAAAAATATATTGGCGTCAAACTGCACTAAATCTCAGGAGCTTAATCACTGAGCAAATTGCTAGAATATTTTTGTGGAATTTATGTTATTGCGACTGCTCCGTCTCTCGCAGAGCCAAGCGCTTTATCTCTGATCTTGTGGGGCAGCCATGGGCGATAGTATTGACACAGCCGCCTTTGAGGGATTTCTCTTATCTATTTCTTTATTGCCGACTCTCGCATCCAGCGTGTTTCTCAGATGTGATCAGCCGCTTCTGACAGCCCCCCTGCTTCCCTGTCCCTGGCACCGGGGGTCTGAACTCACCCAGCCTGGGATGGCTGTCCCAAGGCTCCTTAGTCTCCACTGCCTGGCCCTGGTGTTCCCATCTACACCTGGGCATGGCGGCTGCACGAGCTAGTGGGGGTTGTGCCTGCTGCCCAAGGCCCCGGTGAGAGGAACCTGGACCCTGTCGGCTCTGCTGCGGCTGGGGCGCTGCGCTAAGACGTGCGATTAGCAGCCAGGTTCTGCAGGGCAGATCAAACATATTATTTGCCGTGCCCGCCTGCACTGTCGCCCTCATTGCTCCCACGTTGGAGCTAAGGTGTCAGATTTAGTTGAGTTCTTGCAGAGTTAACTTGGTGCAAATCAGGTCACCATCAGATCCCGCTCCCATGCAGGTTAGTGACTCGCTGTGGGGGTTTAGGTGAGCAGCTCCCTTGTTTGCCTCCATGTGTCCCTCTCTCAGAGGGCTTAAAAGGCTGACCTTCTCTTTGCACCCAAAGCCTTCTGAGACCCTCTCGTGAACGGTGTCGCGTGAGTCCCCAGCACCGCTGGGTCATGTCCAGCCGTGTTCATTTTTCCCCTCGGTCTCTTATCAAGCATCCCCTTTTTAAGCCTCCTTTCCCCTGTGCTAGTGAATCAGCCTCCGTTGCATACTGCTTTTCTGGTTCACCCTTCACCGATGACAGTAACAGTCTCAATTCAGCCAAAAGCAGGCTCAGAAGAGTCTGAAATTTGTGGGCTGGTCTGCAGAATGCCACAGGAGCCATTGCTTCACGGCAGAGCGCAACACGAGGGCTTGCGTGATGGAGCCGGCAGAGAGATGTCTCCAGACTATGCTGCCAGGAAGTTCCCTACCTCCTTTTCACGTTCAAATCCAAGCAGGGTGCTGAAGCTTGTTGGCTCCCACGGTGCTGGACTCTGGGCCCGCGACATCTCTTTGCAGGTCCAAATCTTTGCCCTCCAAGACCAGCACCCTCCCCACAAAGACACGGCCGCATTCGTTCCTCCTGGCGTATTTGTTCATGTTCGTTCTTGCTTCTTGATGGCTGGACGGCATCACTCGCCAGAACCATTTGCTGGATGGAATTGCAGGTTTTCATCCCATTTCATTTTAATCACATCCTCCTCCTCCTCCTCCTCCTCCTCACTTCCTTCTCATCATCTGTTGACCAGTCTCCACTTGCAAGACAGAAGTTGTCTAGAGGAGGGGTCTGCAACCTCTGGCCCCTGGGCTAGATCCAGCCTGCCAAGCAATGTGAGCCAGCTGAGGAAGCCAGCCCGTCAGCCGCAGGAGGGATCAGCTGCATTTGGTGGTGAGGGGATTTGTGGCCAGTTCATAAATAGTGGTCCGCTTTCAGATCAAGCTCAGGGCATTCAGCCTGCTCTTGCTAAGGGGTTGCCGACTCCTGGTCTAGTTGAGCGTGTATTTAAAAAGGCAGGTGAAATGCTGCAGTGTTCCTGCGGTCCCTACGGAGAAGTCGAACGGGGAAGCTGCCTTGTTGCATCTCTCTTCTGCAGTTGCCACAAACATGTTCTAGGTCGTCAGCTCTCCGGGGCAAGGGCCATGTTCGGTGATGTGTTTCTGCAGCACCTAGCTGTTACTGTGCAGCGCCATGCCCTGTCAGACCCAACGGGATATGCAATGCAGAGTGTTTTGGGAGTGCAAAAAAATGACCTCTGCCCTTCTCACTCAATAGTCTTTTATCTCCCTGGAGAATTGGTACCGACTGAGAAACATTGACAAAACTGTCCAGAACCAAGCAAATGTGGAGGACCATAAGCACTCAAACGAAGGAACAGGAGGGTGTGTTAGAAACAGTGGCCATCCCATCCTCACCTGCCCCTCACACAGCATCTTTTGACATGACCCAGTGCAAAGACTGCACCCTCTTAAATGAAAGGCAGGGGAGTGCTTGAGGAAGAGAGCCCACCTCCCACCCATGCACATGTGTGCATACGCACGCACAGAGGACATGTACACCAATGACAGAGTCCAGGGAGACATGCATGCACTCTCTTGATCTATTTTCAATAGTGCTGGTTGTTCAGAAAGCTGTAGTGACAGACTGTGCCCACTCAAGCACCTGATTTAATTTTCTTCTGTCCATTTCTGAGAGGGCCAGTGGGTGACCAGGAGGTGTTAATGCCAGATGCAAACCAGCTAAGCCATTTTAATACAGCATTTCATGCTGAAGCCATACATGTGTGCTCTATTTAAGAGTAATAGCAATGGGGGAGAATAAGGAATTTTTAACATTATACCTTGGTATCCAATATCAGTGGCCTAATCTGCATACAACACTAAACACATACAGTATGAAGTCATAAATAATCTCCGTGATTATTCAAGGCACAATGTACTGGGAGGAAATCATTATTACTGCAAAACTTGGATGAAACAATCCTTTTATGGCAAGAATTATGAGTCTGCAGACTCAATAAATAAGTAAAGTCCCCAGCAGTGCACAAAACTGAGAAGAATCATTCTCAAGATTTCGTGGGCAGACACTATTCAGAGGGCTTGATACATCTCCTTTTTTGCATTGATATGAGGAGGGCAGTCTTCCAGTAGATAGGGAAGCCAGTGATGAGCCCTTTATAACAGCGAGCAAAGCATCCTCCCGGAGTGCCCCAGTAAAAAGGGGCTGGAATGTGCTCCTACCTGGGCTGTGGCCAGGACTAAGCTGTCTGCGGTAGCAGAAAGACTCATGTAGGAGCCATTTATACATATGGGTCATATTTAGAGGATGGACATCCTGCTTGTGGTCCAAGCAGGCATTGGTCTCCTAGATCTCTGTGCTTCGTCACAGTTTTGGCCACCCTTTTTTATTCCACGGGCACTGGTGCACCATCCAGGTAGCATGCCAGGTGTCTTCTTGCAGATCAGTCAGAAGGAGGTGCAATCTAGAGGCAACCTGGAGAAGTCCAAAGGGAACGTGTTGCGCTCACGATGCAGCTGAACTGCTCTGTCCTTGCTCTGGCACCACATGAGCACTAGTACCCATGAGATGTTCGCAGTGTGTTCACTCTGCCAGGGCCAATCTCAGGGTTTAAAACATGGGAGGAAAATGAGTTTCTCTGTGGGTCCCTTGAGTGGGCTGAATTGCACTGCGTGGTTTGGGTCTGAGAGTCACAGTGTTATGTAAAACTTCCTGGCATTTCATTGTAGCACGCTTGCATTTACTGTAGCCTGTTATCCAAAGAGATGTCCCTGGGAAGCCAGAAAACAAACCTGCATTGGGAGGTAATTTCCCTTACTGTTGGCATGTCATAGACATTTAGCATCTCAGTGGCAGAACCCGGCTCTGCGGTGCCTATAAACCTTGGAGATCAGGCCGTTCAGCTGTCTCCATGCGGAGTCTGTTCAATTCAAGCCGTTGAAAAGAGACAATTTCCTTGAGCAGCTGAGTGTTGCCTTCTTTGTGAAAAGCTTTGTTGTGCCACCAAGACGTCATGTTTGAGGAAACAAGGATTTTGTAATGTCGTCAGCTCAATTACATGTTTTTTAAAGAAATTATGCGAAGCCTGGTAGGCTCGAAGGAAATTATCCCCCTTGTTTCCGCAGTTCCCTTTGGCCCCGTGTCGCCGGTGGGTGGCGGGCCGTCTACCCGGGAGAGATTCCTGTTGCAGCATCCAGGAAACACTTCCGTCTCCGGTCTACGACGTATTGCCGGGCCGGTGACAAACAGAGAGGATGCAGTGGAACCGGACGTACCGATGGGTAGCAGGGAGCATCGCCTTCTCCTCCTCTCCCAGGGAGGAGGGACATATTCGACTATCGGTAGCTCTGCCCAACACCCCCAAAAAAGAAACCTCTTTACTTGACAGGGCTCAATCCTCTCCCCACCCCCCAAATAAAAACCCAAACCGGCTTCTTCTTTCAATTTCCTGAACAAGCACAAAAAGAGAATCCTGCAAATAATTAAAATTGAAAATTGATTGTTTGGGCAACATCAGATTTATTCAAAAGGGCCCCTGCTCCTTGGGGACTGGAAGGAGCAGGTTTGGAGCCTTATTTTGAACAAGCTAAGCATTTTTTCAGATTATTCCCAGCATAATATGCCAAGGGGAATATGCTCCATTTGTTATTTCCTTAAAAAAAAATCAATGGACTGAAACATTCCCTCTAGACCTATAATATTTATTTCAATGTTCTGTCAATAAATATAACAAGGTTAGCTTTCTATCAGGTTAGTTGGAAGAATCATTTGAGGGAAGTTCTATTTGTTAAGCTCGATTACAAAAAGCAATCAATAAGAAAAAATTCCCTTGTTGCTATCAAAAAGAAATATGGAGCTCCGAGGAGTCGTCCCGTGATAAGTATTTATGCCTCTTCCCCAGAAGTCTCTCGCTGGCTCCTGAAGGCCAGTTTGCCGGGCTCTCCCCTCCCTTTGCTCCTCCTTGCACACAAGTAAGGGGAAGGCCACATGAAACAGGGTGCTGGCCTGGGGCTTGGGAAGTCTGGGGTCATCTCTCTGCCCTGCAACACACTTCCCGTGTCTCTGTGACGCTTCGTCAGCCTGAAGAAGGGTGTTTGTACCCAAAAGCTTGCAACAAAGAATTTTTCCAACTGTTCGAGTTGGTCTAATAAAAGCTATGAAATTTACCCAAAGACCCTTGTCTGCCTGTGTCCTTAGACCAATGGTTACAACCAATACTCCTGTGTCTTGCATTGCCTCTCAATACCGCCTTGCCTCATCTGTAAAATGGGAAAAAATAGCATGTCCCTCTGCCTTAGAGGGCACATCTCCTGTGAGCTTCCCATGCTTACGGGGATAGGAGTTCCTGACCTCTATCCCATGGTGCAGAGAAGAGGGAGGTGAGTGGTGGAGGGATGGCGGGGTGGAGATTTCACCTTCCAAATGCCTCTAATAATCTGGGTACCTTCAGCTTCCAGGTCCGTTGCCTGCTCCATGATATCCCTTTCCCCTCTGTTATTTTAGTGCCTGCAGGCTCACCGGTGCAAGGATTGCATCGTGTCTGCATTTGGGGGACAGTGGTTACCAAGGTCGAACGCACAAAAGAAATCTGGCACCTCTACTTACCTGAAGCTGTGGAGCCAGTTCAGGTCCTAGGGCACTCAAGAGCTCCACATTCAAGCTGCAGGCAATGCATTTTAGAGCAGACACAAAACAGGTTTTGATTTTTAATTTAATTCAGTTCATACCGAGTTAAAATTTGCTGAAGGAGTGCATTTGTAACGCCCCTTGTTTCCTCTAGCAGGCTGCACAGGTGTGGCTGGATGCACGGTGCACATGGAGAGAGCAGCAGCGCATGACCCTGATGCTCCGCTCTGTTCTTCTCCTTCCTCGTCATGGTTTATTTTTGGTACTTGCCATTTCCGTAAGTCTAATCAGTCTCAGATCCTCTCCATGGGAGGGTGGCAGCGAGTGGGAGCGTATGAAGTAAGCACCAAAGGAGGCTGTCTAGGTGCTGCAATCTAGTGATGAAGCAGAAGTCGCCTGTAAAAAAGCACGGAGGGAGAGGAATCAAACCCAACTTCCCAGGTCTGTTGGTTTGGCTGAGCACAGATGCCCAAATGGACAAGAACAGAAAGGAGAGGGTTTAATATGTTCAAGCACTTCACCGGGCTCCCAGATCTAGGAAACCTGATACTAGTCTACAAAAAGTTTATAGTGTCCACCCGGGTACCAAGGTCAGGAACGATACAGCAGACAAGGATTTTAGTGGGTGATATCTTTTATTGGACCGACTGTAAGGGACGGAGACAAGCTTTCAGGTTCAGGTGTAGACATGCTCTTTCTTACCATGGCCAAACACACGCACCTCTCTCTCTCCCTCTCTCTCTCTCTCTGTCTCTCTCCCCACCTGTATTTCCATATAGAGAGAAAACTATTTCACATTGTTTTAAACTAACCTGAAATAACCCGATCAGGGAGTCAAGCTGCAGGTTGCATGAAAGATAACGTAACATTCAGCCCAAGCATTTTCTAAAATATTCAGTGCTTTTATATTTTATGCCTCCAAATAATAGCACCATGTGTAGTTAGTTACTTAAATCAATCCTAATTCGTCACCTGGAAGGAGGGACTTTGTCTTTTGTGTGAAGCGGCAGAAAGTCCAAGTCAAGCCCAGCAACAGACTTGTTCTGTACAGCTGTAAAAACTAATGGCACCCAGAAGTGGTGAGTCTCCTCAGTTCTTCGGGAGAACAAAACCATCAGGAAAACAAACACACAGAGTGAAAATAAGGGAAAAAAGCAAAATACTGATGGTTTCACACCCACCTCTTCTCTTGTGAAAAGTAATAGAAACATAGCTCCCAGTTTTTTCATTAAAAGCATCTAGGGGAAGAAGGTACTTTGCAAAGCAAAGGCAGATCCACATATTATCAACCAGAGCTCTGTATAAAGGCAGTCTCTTAACTATTAGTGGATTCAGTATATTTCTGCAATGCCTATTGTATGTTATTGTTATGGGGTATGACAGCAAATTGCCCATTTCCAGCCCTTCAGTACTTTGTTTTACAATCCAGCGCTGGGTATACCTGCCTTCCCTATAGTTTGGGATTGTAACACCCTTGGGAAAGTGAGCAAGGCATCTGATTTCTTGCAGGTGGAAGGAAGAGGATTAAGGCCTCATAAAAGTGTGCATAAATCCCACATAAATTGTCAAATATTTTATGAACAAGGTCGGCCATATCCAGCTCAACGTAACAGTTGTGCTGAAAAGCAGCAGTGTCTGTAACTTGATAGTAAAAACTGCAAGGAAGAAGCTGGGATGCAACATTTTCCTGTTCTGGTATAGCTGTGTAGGACACTCACATTTAATGTTTAATTAAGAAATGTCCAAGTTTGCCGGGTTGTTGACCAGACAACAGCGCGAGCCCTCTAAGCTTTCCAGGTTTGTTCCTAGAGCTCGCCTTTACTCTGCAAATGCTGAATTACTGGAATTCACACGGTTACTTCTGCAAACCAGAAAGCAAAGCGCCTGCATTGAGAGCTGGGCTGTCAGAGCATTAAAGTACTTTCCAAGCTGGGTTTGCTAATGCTGCAGGAAAGCCACCCCCCCTTCAGTCCGAGCTGAGCGATAACAAATCATGCCGTTAGTGGGAAGGAAGTAAACCAGCCTCAGAGATGCACACATGGAAGAAAAGGGGCTGAAGCGCACCGTTCGCTGTTGCCGCCATGCGTAGAAAATATTCTGGGCCGCCATTGCCAGATGATTTCAAGGGAAAGGCCTCATCGATTGAGCCCAATGCTTCTGGCATCTTCCAAAAGAGGCACTTCTAATTCTGGTCTGAACGCGGCGTCCTGGCGGTGGGGCAGTAAATACATCACAGTGATAATGAGAAGAGCTAACAGATGCAACTGCGGCGTGGAGAACCCAACTTGAGCAGTAACTGGATGTGGGCATTTCACTGTATAATTAAAGCGCACAAACTCTTTGGGGTGAATCCTGTCAGTATGACTGCATTAATATTAATGTGGAATCTCAGCGTCCCGCCAGTGAGCAGTTGGGTGTAATGCATTGATTTTCTTGCTCGTAATAACACCAGAAGACTCGGGGACTGCACGAATTATGCACAGCCTTTGTGGCTGGTCATTTTCAGATTGCTACGGGCAATTAGGGAAAGGCGCACGTGCACGTGGAGACGGGGGATAAGGGTGAGGGGAGGCATTTGAGGAAACCGGGATGATGCATCCGAAAATGGATATGCACTTAGTTACTTCAGGGTGGCCGGTGCCTCTCTGGGCAACCCCATCCAGGTCCATGAGACATCAAGGTTTTGCACCAGGAGAATTCAGCCTTTGCTTGCTCTGCCAATTCAAAGGACAAGGAGGGAGGCTCTGCTTTGTTCACAAATCTGCCTGTGTCCTTTCCTTTCAGTAAGTCTGTGGTAGCCCTTTCTCCTTTGCATTTGGGAGTCTGGTAGCATGGTATAAGGCACTAAATGGTGAGGATCTTCCACTGTCACCCAGGGACAGTCCCTGATGTAACCTCCAAGTGAGGGCAACCAGTGCCCTTGCAGATTAAGATGAGAACCAGGTCCCTAACAAAGGAGAGGGCACACGGAAACCCTCTGGCCTTGGCACGGTGCAAACATGCGGTGCCAGGAACCCCGCGAAGAAATGTGATGACAATATTCAAAGCGACTCTGAGTTGCACTGTCACCTTTAAGGTTTTCAGCAAAGGTGGGGAGCCATTGGGGCCATAGAGAGTTGATCCCATGGGGAGCCGGTGTCCAGGCATGGTCCTTGCACCTTGTTCTCCACCTCTCCTTATGCACTAAACCTGCAAGCGCTTGGTTCAGCAGAGCGTCAGGACCAGGAGAACGCTGCAGACCTGGTTGTTTTGTGCTCGCCCAGGTAAGCTAGCGGCTGTGCAAACACATCCTGCCCTCTACCCCCAAAAGCTTCCAGGAAAACAAAGGAGAAGGGAAGAGAGGACAGATTTGGGCATGGGCCACTTGACTTCAGAGCTTCTGTAGATTTCGAAACCCTCAAAGTTTTTGGGTTTGGTTTTTTTTCCCCTTTGAAATCATTGAAAAATCACCTGTTGCTGTCATCACTGCTGTCTTTGTTGTGTAGAGATGTCATCTCACCCAGAACGGGTCCCCAGGGCAGTGGCATGAAGTACACACATATGATCCCTGCAAGGCAGCTATCTGATGGCGTTGGCAGGCAGGGCAAAGCCTAGACACATTGAGGTCTCCGAGACTATTGTGTTGACTTCAGCGGAGCCAAGAATTCAACCCAGGATGTTCTTGTGCAACTCTTTGGTGAGCAGGTCTCCTCTGCCCCTCGTCTCCCTTTCCCCCAAGGCTACCTGTGTCTGTGCCCACGTGTACATTTGCTGTGCAAGGCAGGGTTCAGCATCATCTGAGCACCACGGGCCAGTGTCTGACCATTATTTTTAGTTTGTCGGTGAAAGCAGGAAAAAGATCTTTGCCCATGTATATACTCAAGTTAATTCCCAGACAAATGACCTTTTCTGTTATGATCTGATGGCTGAATTTTTCCTGAGTCGGCTTCTACAGCTGGCAAGTCTTTTCTTTAAAATTTCCCTCCCATTAGCCTAAGAACATGATTCACAATGACAGAAAAAGGAGAAACAATTGTCAGAAGGTCATGATCCAGTGACCTTCAGAGAACCGAGAGGTCACAGCCCACACAAACTGACTCAACTAGACAATTCAGGGAGCCTGTTCAGAGAAAACACTGGGAAAATGGACCACTTAGCTCTCCATTTGAGTTTAGCTGGAGCGTTTGACAAAAGACCACAAAACGAGATGGGCTGACAGGGAATATTTTGCGCTGTCCATCGTGGCGGCTGTAGGGACAGTTAACATGCTGAAATTAAGTAATTAAGAAGCTTTTGTCTTGATGATCGTGTCATATTCTGGGGGTGTAAGACCAGTGGCAAGTTTAGGAAGAAAGCAAACATGGACCTTAAAAACCAAAGGGGCACCGGCTGGAGGGACTGCTTGAGAGGGAGCGAGAGGCTTGGTGCTTTTCGGCAAGTTGGAGGTTGGCCCCGTGGGGTTTCTAGGTAGCGAATGAGTCAAGGCAGAGGAGCCTCCTTTATGCCACAACGTGAACCGCGACATGACATCGGCAATGAATACTCTGCTTGGATGCTAATTAAACTATAACTTCAGATAACGGCATTATTCAACTTGCAATTTTCTGAGGAGCAGGTATTTCAAGGATGGCAAACATATTTAGCAGAAATGTTTTAACTCCCTATTTGCCAATACCATTAAAGATAATAAGAAACAAATCTATTCAGATGCCCTGTGCTACAGTAGATAAGTGATTTTTCACTATAACAATAGATAAAAGCCTGTGCATTGAAGTGCAGCTAGAAATTATTTGTAATTGGTATGAAAGAATCCTTAAATCTGTATACTGCTTTTAACATTTTGGGCTTAAATTACAGTTAATAGTTCCCATAAAAGAGGTAATAGGGGAAATACTAAATTTCAGAATCCTTGAACGTTAAATGCTATCTAGATTTCCAGCCTTGGCATCATCTCTAATGGCTTTACTGTCAAAAAAACAAAAGCACAAAGTTGTTTACATGAACACACGAGAACAAACTTTGGGAACGGTCCTGGCACTGCTCAGCAGAGCACGCGTGCTCTCGGGGCACCTGTGAGGGGCGATCCCAGCAGGGCATCCGGCACTTTGGGAGCAGTGACTCCCAGCTCCCACACAGACCTCTCCCTCTCTGCCGGGCTCTGCCCATGCTCTCTGCCTTGATTCACTAATACTGGACACAAGGGGCACGTCTACATGTGCACGGTTACTGTGCAGTAACCTAAAACTACTGTGCAGTACAGGCATGCATCTACACGTGCACACCTGTACTGCTCAGTAACTATGATGATTTATACCAACTTGTGCACACATTTGCTACCTGCATGATGCCTCAATTAGTTACTGTGCAGCAATGCACATGTAGATGCCTTACTGCGCAGTAACACTATGTGTGTGGTCCAGCTTGGGACTAACTTGAGTCCCAAGTCAGACCACACACAGTGTTAATGCGCTTTAACACCTGCACATGTAGACGCTGGCTTATTTCCGCTTGCTGCGCAGTAAATTTAATGCAACCTAAGACCACTAAGGAAGTGGGAGCTATTAGGCATTCTGTGCTTGGGAGAATAAGGCTGTCCCAGGGTATCAGAGATGATAGGCTCAGGACCCCCCACCACACACTTGCAGGACAGGTCTGCTCGCTTCGTAGCTGGGTTCCTTCTGTCTAGCAGAGCCATTTGGGTGAAACAGCGACGGGAGAGATCTGAGAGCAGCAAACCGGCACCTGCCGTTGGCAACAAACCGCGCTTGGATTTTTTTTGCATCATCCATCTCTGGACCGCGTGTCAGTGATGGATGAGCTGACAAAAGGCTCCGCATTACGTTCCAAATTCTGAACTCTAAATAAATTAGCAATGGTGCAAATTTCCCTGGCCTGAAACTTCCACAGTGTGCTGCTGCCTTCGCCTGCCTCTGGACAGCCGTAGCCTTGTGACGGGGTTGTCCCACGTCCGGGATGCCGGGGCCCGTGCGGAAGCCTGCAGCAGTGACATAGTCCATTACGTCTCTGCTCAGCTCTCGATCCTCCCTGGGGATGGGTGAATGGTAGCTAGTGGTGCTGAGCAGAACTTCCCTGAGTTTCTCCGAATCTATTAAAGGTTTCCCCAGGGGATACGCGTTGCTCCCTGCTGTTACTCCCTGGTGTTGTGTTGTAGTAACGCTTTCCTTTCTGCCACTCTGTTCTACTTTCTGATGTATTTATAGCCTTTGTTCCATCCATCCTTTGTAACTCTGGGCCCTGGCTGCCTACCCCAGTATAAAGAGCGTAGGGGCAAGTACAGTGTCAGATTGTTTAATTAGCAAATCCCAAAGACGCCAGTGCAGTCAGCTCCACATCAAGTCTTTGTAAGTGTGAATAAGCGTGTCCAAAATGTGCACTTCTCTCCAGGGCTCTTTACACATACTGGATCTTTGTACATTTTTATAGTACAGGCAGCAGAGTTGTCACTAGGAAGTTTTCTACCCTGGGTGGTGGTTGCACCAGGCATCCACTGAAACTGGGATTTTAGGAAATGATATATAGCAAAAAACAAAAAACCCACCTTCCAGATCACACCAGCTGAAGCACAATAAGACTTGGCAGCTCCCACAGGAATATCCACTTGCCATCGACACAAACAGATCCATGTTTTTAAAAACTCCCAGGCCTGCAGCAAACACAGTGCGTGTTTCTAGAGCACTTGCTGAATATATTTATAGCTTTTTTAAATAATATGCCTTGGCTCTAGTTTCCTGAAGTTTCTTTTGTTCCCAGTTCCTAACAACCCAGTCCACATGAAACTCAATCAAGGGGAACTAACCATTTAATGGACTGTTGCAAACTCAGGTTTGGATTTTCCCCTCATCCCTTGCAGGTGTGAGTGTCCAGGAATTGGCTAGTTCTTTCCCGGGCGCTCTCTCTGCTGTTATTAAATATCTGTTTTGCTTTAGTAGCAGACACTCTCTAGTGACACTCTCTGGCATCAATGGTTTCTGCAAAAAAAAAAGAATCTGCTTGTGAAAATCGTTTCCCACACGAAACGGCCAGGCGGCAGCGAAGGTGCAAACAGGAGCGACTGGTTGCAGAGGGCACCAGGAAGGGCCACCCTGTTGTTCCCATACGGTCTTTTCTAACATCAGCGCTCAGACACCTGCTCCCTGTGGTTTGAATCCAAACTGTTCTCAACTCAGGGCACTCACAGCAGCAGGGCACGTCCCCGGGGTCCGGTCTTGTGCCCCTCTCTTGCTGGCACGCACATAGGACATGAGCCTGCGCTCCCTCCCATGGCTGCTTGCAAAGCCAAGGATAGACTTGCAGCTGGCCCTGCTGCTTTCCAAGGCTTTTAAGAGCCCCATCCCAGCTTGTATGTAAAAACCCTTCCTGAGTTTGTTCTGACACCTTTTATTTGCAGGCAGCAATGCCCAGAGATTGGCACTCCCTTAGAAACGTCTCTGTTTCCAAGGGGACATTTTCCTGGCCTCTCTGCCACCCACGCTCTGTTATCCCCTGCCCCTTCCACCCTTGTACTGCGCCCTCTGTTTGTGGTTCACCGAAGGATTTGTGTTAATTGCTGTGTCGGTGTTTTGTAATGCTTTAATTACATTTAATTGCTGCACAACACCTTGGGCCAGGGGGCGGGGTAGTATGACACAAGTTGGCGTCCATAATAATTAGAAAAATGTGGCCATGAGCCCAGTATGGAAAGCTGACTCCATCCAAAGCATCTCTACTCCCAAATCCTTGCGCGGCCAAGCGCAGGGCACCAAGTGTGCCAGCACCGGAGGGGATTGGGAAAGCTGCTTTCTGGCCAGAGATTCCCCCCCACTTTTCTTGGCCTGGGTGAGCAGCAAGGGGAGGACAGAGACGTGGCATAGCACCGTTAGTCCTATTTAGTGCTGTAGCATTTACATAAAGCTGGTACTTGCTATTTCTTGACAGCACACCAAGGCTGCCTGTGGATTCTTGTACATTTTTTCAGATACCCACAAGGAAAGGTAACCGTTATTATACATCATTATCTTGCTGTGAAGCAAACAATCCATCATATTGCACAGCAAGCCCTTAAGAAAACCAATGTTAATCCATTTGCCTTGAGATTTTCCCCCCCTCCTTTAGCCCAAAGATTCTTTTCATTAAGAATTCACTCCGAGTCGAATCCTTTGTATGGAAGAATTCCAAAATTCTCGCGCTCCCTTTCTCCGATGCATGAGCTAATGTGCGGGCAATGCTGCTGCTCGGAGGTTTGTAGGCATAGAGCTAGTTCTAAGCAAATGCATCTTTTATTCGCGTAAGTCAACAATGAATGCTGGCCAGTGCATGAAAGATAATCTCTGAACTCAGGCAAATAGAAGACTTCCCATCATGCCAAAGTTATATTTTTTGTGGTTTTAAAAGAATGTTGTTGAATCTACACTGGGAACTGTGTAGCTGAATCTTATTTATAGCTCTGCTCTGTCTGGTTCATTTCCTCTAACTTCCCTACAGAATGATATGAATGAAAATGACACTATTGACTATCTGGGTAACAATAAAAGACCTTATAGAAATAAGATTTTTATAGTTTCAGGACTGAGGGAATCAAAAGCCTAAGAGTTATGGTCCTGAGAAGAGGAAAGGAATCAGGCTGTGCCAGCTGAAGAGGTCCCAGTGGTGGATCTTCGGTTTTTTTAACAAAAAACACAAACTACAAGCTCATATAAATAAAGTGATTGCCTGGGAAGACTTATGCGGGCATAGAAACTTCAGGTCGGATGGTTATAATTCTTGGCTTCGTCTGCAGCTGAGCTGCCGAGCAAAGCGAAATGCAGCTGCTTCCTCTTGTAGACGATGAAATATCATCCTTGCAAATATCTTTATTGTTTCTGCGAGTTAATTGGCCACGTTTTTTTGGTTATTTATTTATTTAGGTATTTATTTTTACATATCTGGGAATCCACCGCCAAAGTGTTAGACATCCATCCCCATGCAGCCAGCAAACGTCACTTGCCTAAATACATCCAAAGACATACTGTCTTGCTGGTGCTGAGAGCCCGGAATAAAACAGGAGAAATATGAGAACCTACAGTATTTCCCGAAAGCACCGCTCTGGGGTATAGCAGTAGGGTAAGGGCCACGATCCAGCCAGTTCAGCGAGGCGAGTGGCTATTTTTATTCTAGTAACACCCCTTCTGTGCTGGTCGTTGTCCATAAGACACGATGCCTTCCCCGGAGAGTTTGGTGTTACGGCTTGGGGTGAAAGTCGGGAGTTCAACCTCAGCCATGACGAGTCTAAGGGGACAGCGAGACATGCCAGAGAGGTGGGGGCAGGCCCAGGGATACGGCCCGCTGGGATTCCCCACACAGGGAGCTGCTTGGGCAGACGGAGCTCGGGGGGACATTTGCTCGGAGGGACAGTTCACAGCTCCAGTTGCTCCCTGCGGGACTCCTGTCACTGCCATTAGGACTTATTTTGCAGTTCTGCCCAAAGGCCGTGGCGTGCCGGGCACCACGCGAATGCGCAGGCATGGATCCTCTGGGACTGTCATGCCCAGGCGCCTGCACGTTGTGGCCCTACGTGCACTTTTGCAACTCCGCAAGCATTTGGCGGAGGTTTGAAGGATGCGATCAAAGGCCTGGACACCACCAAAACACGACGGCAGGACAGAAAGGTGCTGTTCAGAAGAAATCGATGAGGTACTCTTTTAGATTAAAGAAAAAGCATGAAGACAATTGACGGTATCTCCTAGGTAAAACTATACGTACCAACACCTATTGTCCAAGCATACATTCAGCATTCATCACAAAGAGTAAGTATGTAGTGTTAGCTAGGTACTGCTGCCCTGGCATTTAATACCAGCTCAGCCTATACATAATGAGAGCTTAGATGAAAGTCATCAAAACGCGAACCCAAAAGAGAGGAATTGCCACAGTAATAATGTGCATCTGCCAAATAACAAAGGAAGAAATCCTGATTCTCCTGGAATGTAACGAGGTTCTGTCAATAGAAAATAATATGCATAAAATCAAAAATTCAGCCTGGTTGCTTATAACAAATAAATGTTGTACAGGTACAAGGGAATTCTACCTGACAGGCTGCATTTCTGACAGTGTCTTTGAGAAGAAGATGAGGGGAGGCAAGTGGGGGGCGGAGGGGGACTTGCTTTTTCTCTGCGCTTGCCTGTGCAGCACATACACTTTGCTGCTTTAATTCCTCCACTTCCTCTTTATTGAACCTGAATGTAAATGGCCGCAAATGCTGCATATGAGCTGCTAGACTGAAATTTAACACAAGTAAAAATAATATTTAGGAAAGTGGGATTCGTAGCCAAAAGTGCCACAGAGCGCCGGGCTCTGCCGTGCCGGGGTCTGAATTTCGTCTCACGGAGCAAGGCTGGGCTCTCCGCGCTCACACTGACTGAAGCCGTGAGTTTATGGATCTTGATTACACCCAGCAGGGACTCCTTCTTAGTGATGAGAGAAAAAATATTCAGCAGCCTGTCTTTTCAATCTACTGTCACTGCTGTAGAGGTAGATAGAAAGACAGATAGGTTTCTACATATATTTCTTTTTCTCCGTGCTTGAAAACTTTGGCTCCTAATTTTAAATCCTCCCTTCTCTCTGTAGTTTTGGATTGCTTTCCATGGAAAGTCACGATATTCCTGGCGTAATTATGGCTGAATGGGCATGGAGAAACATGCCCCATCTAAGACCCTGCTTTTAGGCGGGCATTTTGCTGGGTGAATTGTGCCGTGCGTGTTCCCAGACCCAAGGTGATTTGGGTGCATGTGCTATGTTTTCTCTCTGGATATTTTTTGAGAGGAGCTTTTCCTCCTTTAGTCCTTTCCCAGAATCATTCTCCAAACCGATAACTAATAATTGGCTTTGCTTTAAAATTCATAGCTAGCATGTACACCATCCCCCGTGAGGAATAGCCACTTTTCTAAATGTGAACCAATTAATTGAGCAGTGAGTGGCAGCACAATAGCATACATTACGATCCTTATCAAAAGAGGTGCACAAAGTGTGGGATACAAATGATTTGTTTTAGAGAGATGGTATTTTAGTCTTTCAGGGACCGAGCATTCGGATAAATTCAAGTGGTACATTTCTTTCACTTTGCAGCGCACTTTTTCCTCTCTTTGTAGTTTAACCAAGGAAATTAACTGAAAAAAAATAACATAATGTAAAATTATGGCCGACTTGTTTAAATTTTGGGGCTGTATAGTTTTTTGAGAGAAGGCTGGCACAAGTGCCTCAGCTTCGCAAATATTGCAAGAGAAATGTAATGTGTACCATAGACAAAAAGGATGTTTTAAGTCATCCAGTTTGCTAAGCAGGGGCCAGTCGGGCATCATTTCTGACAATCTGTTTGGCAGTGCTTTGTCCAGCCTAGTTTTAGATGTCTCCAGGGATGGAGCTCCTGCCCTGCATCACCATATACCATCACAGGAAACAGCAGATAGGAGCTCGGTGGCCGCATTACAGTCACTGTGGGAACCATAACTTCAAAGTTTGTGGCGTGTGTGCATCTGTAGGTGTATAAAATCCCAACCAGGAGAAAGTTCCTGCATTTATTACAAATTGGTCAAACTATATCAGAGCATGACATTGAAAAATTAATCAAATGAACTTCATGCAATGCTTCCACATGCTCAGTAGATCAGGATACCAGCGGATGTCTGCAGAGGGCTGAATTTAGCACTGCCAAACAAGGCAGTGCAAGGATCCCAGCATTCACACCGACTGAAGCTGCGAGTTTATGGATCTTGATTACACCCAGCAGGGAATCCTTCTTAGTGATGAGAGAAAAAATATTCAACAGCCTGTCTTTCCACTGTGTCTGTTGGACACACTTCCCTGATTTCAAATTAGACATATGCAAGTTGTAGGAGCAAGCCTCCTTGTCACAGGTCCAGAAATATTCCCCTTGACATTACCAAAGTCAAAATCTAATGAAGCCAAAGAATGGGGAGAAGGGAAGCATAGCCCTGAAGAAATTGCAAACCCCATGCCCCTTTCTCTGGAGACATTGCCTCCCTCTCCTTCCTTTGTCTGCAGGGTGGTTTATTATTGGCACCGCTCTGCTAATCAGGACTTCAGCACCATGCCAGGACTTGGCTATCGTCACATTAACATTGTATTAGTTTCATCATTGCATTTCTCTCAGGGTATCGAAGTTTCATGGAACAGAAGGGTTGATATCTCTTGTGTTGTATCCAGAATGGCTTAAAATAATGTCATTTGTAGAGCATTCAACTGCAGAAACTATGTCAAAGTCACGGTGAAGTCTGTGAGTTAAACCCACTGGAGACAAGGTGGAGGGGTTTTGGGAGGGTGGTTTTGGAGAGGGAGCTGAACATCTGTAAGGAAGCCAGTTCATTGATATGAGGGATCACAACCCAGTCCATCTATGAACGTGATCTGTCTGAAGTGATCCATCCCCGTCACACCCCCAGGCATCTTCCGTCATGGCTTAGGGAAGTCAGAGGGGGCATGCCTGGTTTTCTCCCCATTGGCATCTCCTACGTGACTTTGTCAAACCCCTTTTGGAGCCTGGCTGGACTCTGCCTCTACACCCTCCTGTGGCAATGAGTGCCATAAGTTAATGGAGCCCGATACCACTGCATATCATGATTTCTCAGCAACCTAAGCTTGAGAGCAGAGATATTTGAGATAATCTTAAGGAACAGCACTGGTCCACAAATCCGTATTACTGAGAAATTGGCTTGTGTTCACGGAAAGCCTTGCCAAAATGAATAGCTGTTTCAAGCCAAATTGGGGCCCTTTCCCCATCAGATGGCTTTTTTTTTTGTCAAAAACATACGATGCAAAAAATAGGGATTGTGTTTGGGAGCATTAAATACAGCGACGCCTCAATGTCATGACATGCGGTGAGGATGTGAGTGGGAAACTCCCCTGAGCGACCGGAGCAGGTTTCATGCTTCTCTGCCAGAAAGGGACTTGGCATCCCTGCTCTTGCTGGAGTCAGCGTGGCTGGGGGAGCCTCAGCCCCCGAGGGTCAGTCCTGTCGCTCTCACCCGCACTGGCATCACTACTTCATTGCTCCTGCCAGCCTGCAGCTTTGCAATTGCTCCCTTTGTCCTCGGTGTCCCATCCTGATCTCCCGCTGCCCAGCATGGGTCAAGGTCACGGTCCTTCTCCCTCCTGGGTCTGACACAGCACACCTCGCTGGGTGTCTGAGACTCAGGATCGGGTCCCAGGCTGGCAAAGCTGCTCTTTACGATGCTGAACGTGTCCGGTGGGGCTTGGTTTTGTGCTGCGCCCCTGTGCGGGTCTGCTCGCAGACCGTGTGCACCTGCTGCAGAGCAGTGGTCCTCAACCTTTTTTGTACCAGGACCCACTTGTAAACGCCAGTAGCCAGTCCCGACCCAGTGCCCCCCGTGTGTGGAGCGGGCTCTGCCAGCCTGCAAGGGAAAAGCCACAGTTGCCCACATTTTTCTCCTTTAAAAGAGAATCCATTTTGTTGATCCGTTTTTAAAGTTTGTTCGGGGCCCTTTTACATATTCTTGCCACTCATTTTTGGGTTGCAACCCAGGGGTTGAGAAACGCTGCTGTAGCGGATATGTAGGGGATGCGTCTCATGAAGAGAGAACGGGGCTGGCTGTCTCCGAACGCTGCTCGCTGTCTCTAGGAGCGCCGGTGTAAACGCCTTCCCTGGGTGTGCTTTCAGCGCTAAGTGCATTATCCAACGGCCAAAATTATGGCTGCTCTAGGAGCAAATGCCTAACAGCCCCCGTGAGTGGTGGGGAAGCCGTGGTGCTGCTCTCCTTGTTTTTTGCATGCTTTCTGCACTTCTGTAAACTCCTGACTCAGGGCAGGATTGGGCAAACAGATTTGTATTGATGCCACCGTTCCTCCCCCGGTGACCAGCGCCTGCATAACTTGCATTTCCATAGGATAGTCTCCGTGTTAAAATAGCGGGTGACATGGCCATGACTTCTGTTGACAGAGGGCACTGTGCTGGCATGAGCTACCTAGGAGAGCAGCGTCTGTTGTGGGTGAGGCTGAAGTTTCTTGGAGGTTTGCTTTAAGTGACGATCAACCGATATTTCTAGATGGTTCAGCTGGAGGTTTTCACTGATGCTGCTTTTTGAGCCATCGACAGCCAAACTCTCCCGGGAGCAGCGTGTGCCTTATGCCTCCTGTGAGGGTGCTCGACTCGGTAGGTCTCTCGCTGGCTGTGGGGTCGGGAGGCTCTACTTGCGTGGCACAGCTCGTGTGCCACGTGTACGTGTGGCAACTCCTGGCTGTGCACTATAATGCATTGTGCCGTGCAGTTCAAGAGCGCTCCTGCCACTCCCAAAAGCAGCATCTTGGAGAAATGAGCCAGTCCCAGGAAAGGACACGCATTCGGATGCAATGCAACCCTCCGTGCTCAGGGAAGGCGGCCGAGCGTGCTTCCCAGCCAAATGCCAGTCCCAGGAAAGGACACGCATTCAGATGCAATGCAAACCCCCATGCTGCCTAGCCAAACGTGCGTGCAAATGCGATTTCTCTATAGGAGCAGAGGTTTTCTGTGGACACGACTAGTATGGCCGACCAAATGCAGGGGGCGTTTCACGGAGGTGCAACTTTGGCAAGAGCCTTGTCCGGAGGAGTGCCCAGAAAACCGGGGCTGGCTTTGTGCTGCATGTCTGTTTGGATGCATAGGGCCACTGTCGAAGGCTGACTTGATCTGAAGCATTGGGTGGATGCCCCGCTAGGCAAGGGGAGAGGATGGGATGGGATGGGCTGGTCCAAGAGCTGTATATCCGTCTGCGTGTTCTTGCTTAGACCCTCGCACTCGCTGCCCCGCCGCGGCAGTGAACAAGAGAGGAAAATCTTCCCGGGTCCCTGCACTCCCTTTGGGTCTAGGGAAGGCTCTGCAGCCTGCTCAGCTGTTCTTCACACTTCCCCGAGTGCTTCCCTGTTAAACACGGTGATAAGAACATGAGGTAACACTTTAAATGAAGTGTCTTGTGCGTGTATTTTAGTGCGAGCTAAAAAAAGGAGCTGGAGCCTGCTGTCTGATGCTGTTGCTTAATAAAACACGTGGATGGAGGGATGGGGCGACCTGCGGTGTGCCAGGCCGGGCTGCCTCGGGCCTCTGTGTGTGCCCAGCACCCAGTTGCAGCAAATGGGGGGCAGGTTTGATGCCCCAGCGGCTCCGGGGCAGAAGTGACACTGTCACCGACCCCCTCTCCCCACTGCCAGGAGCTTCCTCTGCTGCTCGCCTGTCTTGGCACACGGCTCCTGCCCGCCTCCCATCCTCCAGGCAGCTGAGCCCACCGCACATGCGCTGCAATAAGTAGCTGGAGAGTGGGCACGGCAGGGGGGAGTCGCTTTTCCATCTCTGCTCACACCAGGGAGGGACCCTGCCAGAGGGGAGAGCAAAGGGAAGGAGAGGCCGCGAGTCTCCTGGCTGCAGGGGACAGATGGCTGAGTCCCCAACTTCACCTGCATCCTCCATGAGAAAATCCCCCTGCTCCCAGCTGCTGCGAGTGAGCCCAGGAATGCCGGGAGCGAGCCGGCATGGGGGGGCAGGCAGACAACACGGCACGCGGCCCCCCTCACCCTCCTCCATGCACCTGCATCGAGCCATGCCCCAAGTCAGCATCTCTGCCCCGGGACGGAAGTGCGGTGCCGAGGGTGATGGGCCCTTAGTCTTGAAACCCCCTCGTTAACATGGGAGTGGGTTTATGTCCCTGCCCGCTTCCCAGGCCCTTGGCACCCCAGAGCCGGATGCACGTTGCAGTGAGCCTGGTGCCCGCCTTGCCCAGGCAGCCTTCAGCATCCTGCGCGCATTTGCACCCGCGTCCCAGATGCCTGCCCTCCCTCGCTTGGGGAGGGTCCTGGAGCGCGGGGAGGTGATGGAGCAGCTGCCATTTCCCATCCGTTCCCCGTGTGAAACTGTACACGCAGAATTGGCGTTCCTGCGACTCTCTTCCCTCCCATTCCCCGGAGGCCTTCTCTCTTTGCTGGCCCACTTTCTCTCGCCCCAGTGACGTCTAGTTGCAGCCCGGGTCCCTTTTCTCTACCCAAGGGAAACTCTTTGTATTCACCGCTGGAATCTCACCCCCTGCCCACCCCCCGAGCGCCGGAAAGGCAAACAGCTCAGCGTGTGCTTTTGTTCTCCTGTCTTGCTCAGCCAGGCCCCGTGACAGGCAGACTCCTTTCTCGGAGACCTTCCAAACCAGGCTGGAGTTACGGGAGTGAATGTATCTCTGACACGGAGAAAACCAGAGTGTAAAAGATGCTAATCAGCCTTTGTTCTTGGCAGGCACCACAAATATACAGGACCTGAAGTATAGATTTTGTATGGAGAAAGATAGATTTTAATTAAGCATCTTAATAGAGAATTCCTCCTTGTTTTTTTCGGAATAAATTAAGGGAGTAACTTTGATGCAATATCATTTTCATCTAATCAGTAACATTCTGAAATTACCATGTTGTTTTCCCTTAGAAATACCATCATCCAACAAATCAGATAACATTATTTAACAAAGGTACAGTGCAGTCTCAGCTAACATGCGGCTGGGTGTGTGTACACACAGAATAGCGGATGGAGACTACATTGACAAATGTTTATAGAGGAAAAAGGGCAGACAGTATCAACAATTTTATATACTCCTTTGAATAAGATGCCCAGATCTGATCGAGATTTACTAATACTCAAATAAAGGGCTAATCAGGTTCTTGCCGTCTGCATACAGAAAATTCTGATTAGTGGCACCAATAAAAGACAAAGTGGTGTTAGCCTCAAAACTCAGACAATACAAACATCACCATAAAGACACTTGGCAAGCTAAGAGTTAGGATGAATCCTGAGCTTCCTGTTGTAAGGATGCTCAGTTAACTCGGCAGCACTTCCAGTAGCTTTTGCATTACAACATCAGACATTTTTAGCGTGCAAAGTGAGACGTATGGACAGAGTTTGTACTCACTGACCTGGGCGGTGCCATTCTGGAGCGGGATGATGGTGTTGGCTTTTGGCTGTGCTGATTTCACGTGCGTGTGTACACAAAGCGGCGGCTTTGGGCGCAGATCTGCGTGGCCTTGTGTTGGTGGGAGGATGGAGCTGGGCAGGGTTAGACCCCAGCTCCCAAGCACTCAGGTTTTCCTCTGATTTTGCATTGCAGCGGTGCATGGAGACAGGTCAAGGTGCTGCTGTGCTGGCTCTGAGCAAGGGGCTGGCAAGATGGACAAAGGATGGAGGAAACTGAGGCACAAAGAAATCACCCAAGACTGCAGAGGGAGTCCGTGCCTCAGCCAGGGAGGAAACAGGGTCTCCTGAATCCCAGGACAGCCCTTCAGCGAGACCAGCCCAGGGTGATGATCCTTCATGCCCCAGCCACGTGGTAAGTCTTCAGGTGCCTGCTCTTTGAAGTGGTTCCCTGAATTTTGCCAACAAATCCCAGAGAAAATAAGGAGATGTGTAGTGGGAAGCATTGGGAGCCAAAGTGAGCTTTCTCCACTTGGCCTTGGAGCCTCATGAGCTTCAACCCAGGTCATCAGGAAGGGGTCTGAGGACCCAGCAGTCCCTGGCTAGAGGGGTCTGAATTGCAAATGGAGTAGGCGCCCGTCTCTCCCACGGCAGGCCCTGAACACAAGTGTACTTGTGCCGCTGTATCTGTTCTTTGATGCTGGCCAGGTTTGCCATCTGTGGGTGCAGCAGGACATTTCACATGTGGATGAAATGCTTTAGCAGCACAGGGAAAATGAGCCCCAGTCCTGTCCAGCAGCCTCCTTGCATGCACAGAGAAGGCCGCCCTGCTCCCCTCGCACGGCATTTGCATCCCCTCGGCTTGCACGATGGCATCGGCGGCAGGACCGCAGTGCGTGCTTGGGCTCCAGTGGCTCCCGGGGGCAGCAGCTTGCATTTGGCAGCATGCGGGGAGAACCCCAATGTGCGTATTTGCCCAACAGCGCTTCGTAACAAAAGGCACCTCCAGTACGACCGGCTCGTTAGTGAGTGTAACCTGTCGAGCTGGGTTTCTCCATCCTCAGCTCTTCCGTTTCCACCTTGCCAGGGTGGTGAAATGCTTTCTTCCCCCATCTCACCTGGCCACACCAAGTATGTGCTAGGTCAACTTCAGGGCACAATGCTGTAGTGCCCTGTAGTCTGCATGGGGCAACATAGGGTAGCATGGGGATGGGACACGAGGTCTCTGCGAGCAATTTGCTATGTCGAGAGCACGGGCATTGACTGGTGCCAGTCCCATCCACGAGGACACAACACCAGATCATTTCATATACACTCGGTCATAGACTAACCATTGCATTCGCACTATTCTGTTCACCTGCTTTGCTTCGAAACACGGGTAGCAGCTTAACCTACTGAGAAGTCAGAGGAAAAACCCTAAAAAGATGGTAGGAGTCAAGGACAGATGGGGAAGGCGAGATTCGAGTGTGAATTTCAAACACCCAGCAGCGTGTTTCAATTCCTGCTGCCTCTCCTACTGTCAAGGACTGAATTATGTTTTGCACCTCAACAGGGGACACCCCATTGCAGGCAGGAGCTTTTAATGATTCTTAGCCTCACGCGCGCTGCTCTGGAAACCTGCTCTCAAGCAAAAGGGATATTTTGCAACATATTACCCCTGTAAATAAGAACATAATTCTCCCTAGGAATTCGTAGTCAAATACTCTTCCATATTTTAACATGGTTCTCTCTTCTGGATATGTATTACCCCCCGTGCATGTGTTTTTAGCTTTCTCCGGCATCCCTTTGCCTTACAGATGCTGATAAGCCGTAAGTAGTGACAGCGGGGTTTTAGTGCCGCACTTTGTCTGTAGGCTCTTCCTGGGTTTCTTCTACTGATGATGGGAGTCATGGTGAGAAGCTCCCAACCTTTAAATGATTTTGTACCTGAGCGGGCGGGTGGAGAGGCTGGGATGAGAGGGCTCCATCGAGCAAGATACTGGTTTGAATGTCCTCAACTGAATGTCCCACAGGATCCTCTATCTTGCAGCAATTTGTAGCCATGAGAACATTTGGAGATGGCCCAGATTCAAATGCGCTGTCAGAGGACGGACCCCAGAGGCATGCAAACACCCCTGGAGCGTTGTCCGTTCCCTCTGCTGCTCAGGCGGGCGCTCTCTGAGACACGGACTCAGCCCAGCCGCTTTGTGCAGCCCGCGGCCTATTGCGGAGGGTGCTTTCCTGGGTTGTGGAGCACATACAGAAATCCAGGCCATGCCAAGACAGTCTGAGAGATCCTGTGGTGGTCAGGAAGAAAAAACCCCTTTCACAGAGGAGCTGAGCAGGGGTGATGAGGAGTCCCTGAGGGACATGTGTGCAGTTGGACACCTGCGTGCACTGCGTTTGCACTGTTGCACGTCGGAGGCCAGCTGTGTGTGTATTTGTGCTCACGTAGGTTGATCACACTTGGACATTTCTATTGTCCCGACTTTGATCTAAATGTAGAAGTCCCAGGCGCCATTTTTTCAGGAGTCCCTGTCCAGATAAAAACCACCCTTTCCAAAAAACCAGGAAACCCACTTCTTTTTCTCCTTGAAAACTTTTCCCCTCCCTGAGCTGCCTCCAAAAGCATCCTGGGCTGGACACATGTGACTTGAATCATTAACCAGCATCTAGATTTGCCCATGAAAAGCTGATACCCTCCACCTCCCCAGAGGAGGAAAGGCCAGCAACCATTTCAAAACCAGTCCATCTCCAATCTGTTCTCCAATTCCACCAGTGACGCCCCTGCCTTGCATGTGAAATGAGCCAGCTGTTGCACCGTTTCACAAAGGGGAGAGGCCGCCTCAATGGCTGCATGTCAGAAGATCAGACGTATTCAGAGCGGCTTGCACTCCTTCTGCACCGCGGCTCCCTGCCCCTTGCCGGAGGAGCCTGTGAGATGTGTTACATGGGGGCGAGTGCTGCAGCCATACAGCGGGCGCCGAAAGCTGTTTGTGGCCGGCTTTATCCGTCCAGCTTGCAATGTGGCCGGTTCTCAGGCATCAAAGGAGCCATCTGAGCATCCTCTCATGCTGCAAGGGCGTCTTTCCTCCTGCTGCCTTCACATGCACGCAGCTCTGAGTGGGATTTACGGTCTCTGTAATGGTGAGCTGTATGCACACCCACACTCATGCTACTCTGAGACGACTCCATGACTGTAAGCAGAAGTCACATGTGCGCGCACACGCGCACACACACATTCTGACTGTCCCTGCACTCACACACACATGCACACAAGCAAACACAGGCACAATAGGCACGTGGAATACCAGGAGCAATGCCATACCCTGATTCCCAATCCATAAAATAACCTTTTCTTTTACTAGTTCAAAAATACAAGATCAAAAAATCCATTTTCAAAGTTTCTGTAAGTGATATGCTATACAACAGAATTTGTACATTTTTACTTTAAGTATAAAGAGAATACTGTACAATTAAGAGGATATTAGGGTATAGTAAATAGTAGCAATAAATATTATCAATGTTTAGGTTACAGATGTTATAACACAGGTATTTATCCACAGAACATAAAACGTGAAGGAAGCTATAAAAAGAACATAAAAACCAGGATGCATTTAGATAGGGTGTGCTAATCACTTTGCTGTAGGGTCTATTAAAACTACTATCTGTTAAGAGAATGCATGTTTTGTTCACCAAAGCAGCCATTCTGCAGAGACAGCATGAGGTGCATTTGGCCAGATCCTTGCTCCAGGAAGGAACCTGTTAAAAGGATGGGCTTGGAGGGCACTCCATGCCATAAAACTCAGCCAACAGCATGCTGGCCCAGTGAAAGGATTGATCAGTTCAGTGAACACATTTTCCATGCACCAATCTGAAATGCGTGTTGGGAAGGAGCACGGCCTCTGCATTGGAGAGCCACAAAAGGAACAGAGCTGCTAAAAGAATAACATTTCGGTGCAACAAGCCGATCTGTTTAACAGCTTTCGAATGCTGTTAACGTACGCAGTGAATGTACTCGCTGAACATGACATCCTACTCGAATCGCCCCCTTTTAGAGCTGAGATTATGTAATCTGGAAATGCAAGAGTTGTTGCGGGATTAAAATAGCGCTTTACCCCATTGATTCGAGATGCCAGTTGCAACCCGTTTTCCTCTCCGCTCCGGTTGCTGGCTTGGAAATGATCTTCTTCGAGCACAGTCTGGCACTGCTGAAATGAATGCTCTGCCTGAGAACGCTACTTGCACGAGGACTGTCAGCCGGGGCATGGGAAAGAAGAGAGGAAGGAAGCCCTAAGAGAGAGAGCTCATCCACCACCAGCTCTTCGAGTGTTTGACCTTGTCAAGATCGGTGCATGGGCAGTCGCATCCGCCCAGCAAACCTGATGTTCAAAGAACAGCAAAAGTCTGGCAGAAAAGAAAAAAAATAACACAAGGAAATTCACAGCCAAGGATCAACTGTTCCCTGGGGCAGGTGGATCTGCCTGCAAAGCTGGCACAGGTGAAAGTTTAGCAGAGCTGGCTCCAGAGGAAAAGCTTCACCTGTTTGTGTGGGGAGCTGCCCCCGCACCTCATCTGGGCTGGGGTTCAATGATCGAGGCTCTATGCAGAGGTGTTTTCTGCTGCATAAATGACAGGTGAGGGATGTCTGGGGTTTTAGGCTGTCACTGTCCCATCCCAATCTGCTCTGCAGCATCTGTGCCCCTCCTGCCTCCTGAAGAGCAGTTTTAAACTGAGGGCATAATTCGTAACTAATCTCACAGGCATAAATTGCAAAAGCAGAAGACCCGGAGCTTGGCCCTTGGCTTGTCCCTTGGGTGTGAATGGAAATGGCCAGCCCAGAGGGCACAGCCATGGGAGCTCAGCAGGGAAAGGAGGTCATCAGCGGGGAATTGCAAAAAAGTGCCAAAAGGGGCTGCAGGTCAGGGAGCTGCTTGCCCCTCTCTCCGCACCGACACTGAGTCTCTGAGACCTTGAAGCAACCTGGAAATAAAACCTTCCTCACAGAAGCCATCTCTGGAAAGGCAATGCTCCCTGCAGCTGCTCAGTGGAGCAAGTGAAGCACAAAGCAGATTATGGCTCTACCCTGAGTGCCCTCGGAGATGATTCAGAGTCACAGTCACAGCCACGGTGCTAACTCCAGAGCTCTCACACCACTGATCTGAGAGACAAGCTCCAGCGCTGGTTAAAATTAGAGCTGCAATAAATACATTTCCTCCTCCGATGCCCTCAAATGGAGCAGGTTCTGCTGGGATACATGAGGGAGGAAATGAGGATGTGCCCGGTGCTCGCTCTTGCCAGGGAAACCACCGTGGCCTTTAATTTCTACTGATATCTGGTTTTTCTCCACGCGGTCGATCTTGGCTTCCCATCCTGAGCCATTATGCCTCTCAGCTTTTGAATACAAGCGTGTATATTAGGGGAGGACATACCAACCCCTAGACTCAAAGCCAGCAGCTGCTGCACATTCCCAAATGAGAGAGCAGCCCAAGCAAAGCAGAGGCACCCACGGCTCCAGAAAGAAGCCCCAAATTACCAAGGGCCAGTGCTGCTGCGACTACACGCCCAGCACAGGACCAGACTCCTCGGTGCACGGGGTAAACGTTATCTTGGCATGCACACATGCACCCACCCATCACTGAGCCTCCTCCTGGCAGCGGGCTTGGGGGCGAGCTGCAGGACGTCCTTACAACAGCCACAGATTTTAACCTGGATCCGCTCTGCACAGAGCAGCACCTCCCTGCTAGGCCATAAGACTCGAGCTGGATTTGTCGGGCTGCGCCCACTGACTCCGAATGGCATTGTATACGGTCGCTAATGGCATTAAAGAGGAACTGGCACATCCATGATGCACGAAAGCCCTTTTTGGTATTCCCTGCTTTGCTTTACAGCTCCGCTCCATATTTACAAGCATCCTGGATGGAATTCAGCCTGACGCCTTAGAAATGATCGCCGCGGCCAGGAGCCTTCAGCAAGCGTGGGAGCGTAATGTTACCCTACCCCGGTGCCCGAGGGGCTGTCGCTGGCTCGCCTGGCGGCTGGCCGAACAGAGGATGTTTGACCACACTAATTGTCAATGCGCTTGTGCGTTGCGGCGCCTTGGCAGTGGCAGCGCACCAGGAAGGCAAGTGAAGTCGCCTGTCTCTGCTGTCTTGGAGCAGGCTTTTATTCATCTCCGAGCTGATCAGGAGAGCCGCCTGCGATCCTTTGCCGGTTGCGGTAACGGCGCAGGCTAATCCCTGCTAATATTCCTGGAAATCTCAAAGGGGAACAGCTGCCTTTTCAGTGGATTATAAGCTCTTGGAGTGAGAGCGGCCCCATGGTTATTGATATGCTGCCAGCAAAGTAATGGAGCCACAAGACCCCAGTGCATGCACCATCA
>NW_017729015.1:20279227-20290826 GCF_001723915.1 Gavialis gangeticus
AAGCTCTTGGAGTGAGAGCAGCCCCATGGTTATTGATATGCTGCCGGCAAAGTAATGGAGCCACAAGACCCCAGTGCATGCACCACCAGTGCCCGTCTGCTTTGGGTGGGATATGAGGGGAGCAGAGCAAAACCTGCCTAGGCTGTGGGTAGCTCCCCTCTCCGGAGGGCAAGAAGGGGAAGGCATCCCGCTCGCTGCATGTTCGGAGCTGCCTGAGCTCCTAACCGGTGGCCCCGTGCCCAGGGGAGCCGCTGGCCACCTCTCACCGCCCCGTGCGGCTCCCTCTGCACACACGGCTTTGAGATTGCTTAGGCTGAGGCCTCCGAATTTCCCTCAGGTGTGCTGAACATTTCAGGTGATGATTGACACATTCTCCCTGACATTTGTATGATGATTAGTCTCTTCTCTATGTGCTATTCAGCGGACAGCACTGCTCATAAAAAGCAGATAGGAGCCAGTTGGGCTGGTGCCCCTGGTGTATCGGGGAGAGGATGGGCTGATTGATGACCCTTGGCTGTTTTCTGATGCTGCAGTTGTTTTTTATGATGTCATTAGGAGGCTATAGTCACATTAAGGAATCCCTCATGACATCATAAAGGACTTGATATTTCGCTAATGTTATTTCAGCAGAGTGAAGCTCTGGCATTTTATAGTCCTTGCTGTCCCCAAAGAATTAGGAGTTGTCTAACTACAACCTGGAAGAAATGCAAAAATAGTCAAATGCCGGCTCCAGAAGTTATGGCTGGGGAATGCTAATATATTTGGCTCTTCCTGAGCACAAGGCACCTTTAGGTGGAAAACATGACGTGCTTGCAAAAGACACCATCGCCGAGTGCAAATCTTCACGCAAGAAATCCAGGCCTTTTGCTTTTATTTTGGGGTAGAGCCAAGAAACGTGCTGTGCTGGGCCCTTTCCACAGAGCGGAGGGGCGGTCTGTGCTCAGATGGAAACGGCCACGAGCTTTCTGGTTTGGAGGTGCCCTAGTCCTGGCGTGAGGATGCAGAGCTGTCTGAGGGATGGGGAGACACATGCTCAGCTTTCTCAATGGGATGCTGAGAGGGAGATGCCCAGTGTCATGTGTTGGACGCGTGCCGTGTATTGCTAGAATTGAGGGACACTACTGGTAGCGGCTTGCTCCGTCAAGGGAGCTGCGTGAGCCGCGGCTGGTCTCATGGCATTGAGAGGCACCGATCCTAGCCATGGGAGCTATTCCTGAGGGGAGGAGCATGGAGGGGTGGGAAGGGGTGCCCGAGGATGGGGTTTGTGCCAGGATCTCTGGACAGCAGCGTTCGTGGAAGACTCTCGTTTCTCAGACTCCCAAGGCCCTGCCAGACAGCCAAAGGGTGCTTTCCACCCTGGCATCAGGCACGTGTGTTTTCTCAACCATCTTCCCAACACCTGGATGGGAGGCTCCAGGTTGGCACGAGAGGCTGCAGTTGGTGCAACGCAGCCCATGGCACCATGAACCTGGAAGGCAGGATTGCAGCACCCAGGCTGCAGCTCCATGGGGCACGAGGCCAGGGAGCCCACCAGGGAGGTTCATTTCTCCAGGGAGAAAAAATATTTTGCTATATAGGAGTTGGGAGGTCGAGAAAGTGGGAGACATTGCTATCACCTCTGAATGGATGGGCAGAATGACAGTCCCCTCTTCCACCCTGGCAGCTATTGATCTATCTGCACACCTCGCACTGACGTCTGTCACCATCGAACCTGAGCGCTACACACATGAGCTGAGTGCCCTGAACATCACCCTGTCACGATTGCCATGAGTTTCCTCTATGGCACTGAGCAACCTTGACGACACCCAGATCGGTTTTCTTAACCTGCATTTCTGTAAGCTTTGCTCTTCTTGCCCTGGCAGCTCTTAATACTGTTGCAGCGACCAGTCCCAATAATGGTCAGTGCTAAACTTTCCCCTTGGAGATGTCGCTGCTCCCGAGTTCCTGAGGGTGACCCATTACTTGGGGTGGTGATTTCACCTTGGGCATCCAGGCTGGGTAGCTGTCGGGCTTGGGCATCCAGGCTGCTTGGCTGTTTTTGGAAATCCTGCTTGGAGGTTTCTAAGTCCCTTCTAGAAATGGGATTTAGGGTGTTTGGTCACCAAGGCTCTTGGGCAAGTTTTCTGCCATGTCACAGAAGAAACAGATGCTAGTCTCTGAGAGAGTCCCTGTGATGGGTGAGCATTACATGGGCTGTAAAAGGACTTAGCCCATATGCAGCCCTCTCCACAGTGCGAAATACATGCTGGGGATCCAGCCAGGTATGCCTGTAGATGTCTGCATCAGGGCAGTCTTCATATTAGAAATCTGCAGGAGAACGTAAGGAAATTAGAGCTGCTGCATACACAGGCAAAATCTGGCCTCTAACAGATCAAAACAATTTTCTTTTGGAAAAAAAACAAAAATAGCAACTCGCAGAGGTATCTGGCATCAGCCACAGGAACATTTTCTGAAATAAAGACAAAAAAAAAACAACTCAACACCAAAAACCCAGGTCCCAGAATTAGTATGATAAATAGAGCTGGCTTCTCCGTAACATCGAGTCGAGACTGCAGCGCTCAGGGTATTGGAAAGCATTGCAAGGTGCCAATTTAGAGCAATCAAAGTGACCTTGTGTTTATGCCTTTGGTTTGGATTGCAGGCTGGAAGGCAAGTGGAGGGGCTGGAACGGCCTCTTGACATTCAGCATAAGGAAATGAACTTAAAAAATGCACATGTCATTAGAGAAAGCACTGGAGTCGGAGGGGGAGGAGATGGACACTGGGGAGGTGAGCGAAGGAGCTGGAGGAGGATGGGTAGCGCCCACCCCGCTAGCATGGCGAGGAGGTGCTTTTGCCTTTCCCACCACCTTTGTTACTCCCCGGAAAAGGCTCTGGAGGGGCCCCGGGTTCCCCACCCAGGGCAGGGGAAGTGCTGGCAAGCCCCAGCTGCTGCTTGCGGTTCAGCCCAAATGCAGAGCCGTGGTGCTGGCTGCAGCGCATTGCCCGGCCTTCAGACTTACAGCTGTCACTTCAGTGCTGGCATGGAGGAGCCTTCACCAGAAGGCAGGAGAGAGCGGGGGCCAGAGGAAACGTGAATAATAAGCCTTCCCTTTCTCTTCTTCATCAGAGATGAGGGGCAGTTAAAGAGGCAGGGTAGAGGGAGGGTGGGAGAAACGTCCTCCCCACGGGCCCCGGCTGCTGACCCATGTCCAAGGGCACCTGGGTGCTGTGCCCACCTCTGCCAAACTCCCCATGCATTGTAAAGTACTTTGAAGTCCTCGGGTCAAAATCCCGGAGGGGGCACAGCTGTGCTTGGCATCATTTGGGGCTTTGTTTAAGGATCCTAGAAGCAGCGGCGTAATTTGGGGTCTTGTTCCTAGTCTGCGCAGAAGAGGCGGTTCTGCCGCCGCAGCCTTTCTTCTGAAACCCGTCCTCCTCCACGCCTTTCCCTTTTCCCTTGGCGGGGGGTCAAAGCTGTTTTGCGCGCCCTTATTTCTGCACTGTGGTCTGGGAGCGGGACGTGCCTCTCCAAAACCTTTCGTTCAAGGATCTCAGCCCGCATAGCAAATGCTGTGGGGTAGGTGAGTTTCATTATCTCCATTTCACCTGCGGGGAAACTGAGGCATAAGGCAGTGGGTCAACTTGTCTGAGCTCACAGAGTGAATCAGGACAGAGCCAGGGTTGCAGCCCGGGCTCCTAGTAGCCACTAGCTTCTTCTCTCATCCAGAGCTGGGACTCCAGCCTCCTTGTGCTGAAAGCCGAATCGGTGTTTAACCGGTATGACAGCGCCGAGGAGCTCCATCACGCTAAGCGGCCAGCGTGTCTCCCCCCAGCCACATGTGCTGTCCCTCAGAGGCCTCTTCCCTGTGGATGCATTTAAATGCCTGCTTCTAAAAAGCCACCTCTGAGCAGGGGAGGACGGGCTGCTCTTCCTGCCCCTGGCAAGGTGTTTTGTGGGTTTAGGGGAACTTCTGTGCTTTGCTGCTGGAGCCAGCTTTGTTCCTGACAATGCCGGGACGCACCCCAGCGTCTGCCGTGGCAGGGCACGGTTTGACCACCCGAGAACCGCGCTATTCATTGACCTCTGCTGCATGCTTCCACTTTCCCCTGCTCTGTGCGTGTCTGAAGCTTCGACCCTGCTTTTCATAGCAGGCAAGTTCCTCCTCCCTGTTCAAAGTTTTCAAGACATAAATAAACCTGACGGTGTCTTTTCTAAAGCCACGTATTCCTCCTTGCCTCTTCTGGCAAACCACTCCTTTTCCTGGTATATGTGTGCAGGGAGAGAGAGTAAGGGGGGGGGAACATTAAGCGACATTAAATCAAGGATAATTATCAGCTGTCAGTCAGGGAATGGCACCGAGCCAGGGAAGCACTCAGTGGGGATGCTGTCTGTCCATCCCTGCTTCCCTTCGTGGCTGGCAAAAAGTGCCATATTTGTCTTTAAACAGCGTCATTCATCATCAGAGGAATTAAGGACTATTTAGAACTGTAATAGGCCACTCCATTCTGAGCATGAAAATGCCTTTTAATAGAACAGCACTACTGGTGATTCACTGTTCAGCCTTACGCTCTGCCTTAGCATCCAGCATTGTGACCCTTTTCTTCTCCTCCTCCGGCTTCAAAAGGAAAAAAAAAAATCCCCAGCATTTGGAGGGAATCGCCAGCACTGCTGGTGCGAGCGGGGTCGTGCAACGGAGCTCCTTGTCCACAGCGGAGATGATACATGGCCCGGTGCTGGACAGGGGACCGGTGGACGGAGGGTGCTTCTGGCGTCACACCCCTGTTTCAGAAGGGCTCACGGAAAGAAACTGCAGATTTGCAAGCTGTGCTGCAGGTGAAGGGAAAGGACTGGGGACGTTCCTTGATTTTTGGCTGCGGCAGAATAATTAAAATGCCTTCTGAAAACTTGCAGAGCTTCTTGTTTCTCCCAGGAGCTCCTAAGAGCCTTCGTGATGCTACCTGGGGTCAGAGCCGCAGTCCAGCTGGCCCCGCTCTGGTTCCCTGGCCGGTGTCCTCCACTGGTACCTGTTTCCTACGCTGCGCGCCCATTCCTGTCTGGTCGGCTGGGAAGCACTTAGTGCCTCCCTCGAGCCATTGGCAGGGGCTTGTCGTCCCTGTTGGGCTTCAGCCCACTGTCATGGCCCAAGAAATAGGCCTTTAGGGCAGTGCCAAGTGGTAGAGGCAAAGTATATGAATAGGGCATGCATATGTATATGAATAGGGCTGCATTTCACTGGCTCCCGTCAGTCACTTGCCATAAAACAGCATGGCTGGCACGGGCACCAAGCACCGGAGCAGCTGGGGCTGCACAGAGGACCCTGGCAGTGGGAAGGCACACGGTGGTTGCTGTCTCCTCTGCCCTCCCAAGCGCATGGGAAGGCTCTTTCTCATTTCAAAGTGAGTTGCAAATGAGGATCACGTTTCCTGCAGACCCAGAGCAATTCCCTCCAAGCTCTCCCACCTGTCTCAAGGGCACCGGGGCTGGATACAGATGGGTCTGGGCGCTACCCGTCCATGCCCGTGGCAGTATATGGCACCAGTAGCCGACATGCAAACAGGCCGCCACATCCCTCTCTTCCTAACTCTGCCTGTTAAAGATGAATGCTTCTTAACTGCTTTTTGCAAGGCTGCCTGCGGGACCCGCCACCGCCTGCAGAGAGGGCTGGGGAGGGGGCAGGCAGAGCACGTGGTTTCGGAAGCACACAAGCGCCAGCCACCTCGCTGAATGCAATAGTCTCTCCCTGCCCTTGCAGGCCCCCGATGCTCTCCCCGCGGCCCCTGACTGTGCCCCAGCAATTACTGCATTTCCAAGCCGGTGGCCTCTGGCTCCCTGTGGATGCTGTGACCCCTCTGACAGCACATTTTTATTCTCCCGTCAAGGACACAGGAGCGCCCGTTTGGGAGCCTCCCTCCCACTGTGCCTCCTCCCTCGCTGGCTGCAATCCTGGCTGCCTTTGCATGATGCCGGCGCTTAATAATGAGTCAGGACTTCAGAGTCTGATCCCTTGTTCCTAGCTGCAAAGACAAGAAAATCAGGATTTAGCCTCAGAAGTGAAAGGCCCCAGGAGAACTGCCGATGTTCCTTGGGATGCTCAGAGCATCCTGGCCCTGCCTCTGGCCCCGTTCCCTGCATTTCCTCACCACAATCACTGAGGAGACTTGCCTGCAAACAGGCTGCATGTTTCTTAGACATTAGTCACCCACTCCTGCTGCTGCCTCCCCGTCTGAAGCTAAAATCCTCTGTGTGATGTCACGGTCACCTCTGTAGCAGCTCACTGTGATGCCACTAATAGACCGTGGCTTCAGACGAGGGCTACACAGAGCCAGGGAGAGGGAAAAGAAGGGAGGCAAGCCCCCCAGGAACAAAAGACTAGATTGCGTGGGAGCACAATGTGTTTTAATGCAGATCCCAGTGCTCCGGGGGGTCCAGGGTCCACACAGCTTCCAGGTCCCATGGGCAATTAGTGGTTGCTGCATGTCAGTAATGTTGCCTACACGTGTGTGGCACCCTGGATCATCCTGGACGTGCCTGGAGATGCCCCAGCAAGGAGGGGTCTGGCTTGCTGGTGGGCTGGGATCGCTCCTTGTGTGCCCCTCACTCGACCGATCTCTCGCTAGGGTTTTGCTCTTGCCCAAGTTCAGCCAGTTCACCTACTTACACTCTGCCTGTTATTAATAGACTCGTTAGCGGGTTCGCTTCACAGCTCATGGGGAAGGTGTGCACATGGGTGTCAGCTGAAAGTATCTGATGGTATCTAGCACCTCTCAGCTTGTCTTCCTAGGTGTGCTGCTCCGCCAGATTATACACCAGGCAGCTTCACAGAGGGAGGGACAGGCACACCCTGGCCAGGGCTGGGACGGGGCCTGGCTGCCCTCCACATAAGGGGAAGGTTGGGGCTGTACCCAGCTCTCCGGGAAAGACCCAGCTACGGACACAGCCGTGCCACGTCCTGCATGGGCTGGCACCGGGGCAGCCAGTCTGCAGCACATGGGGCGCATAGCAGATTGGGGCGGGGGGGGACAAGTGGTATAGCCGCAGATGGGGCAAGGAGTGGAAAGCAGAGCAACAGGTAAGACAGAGAAAGGGATCAGAGTGGCCCTCGGGGTATGGGGCTAATTTGGGGCATCCTTGCCAAAAAGGTGGGCCCCCACTGGGCTAGCACATAACTCGCTGGGTTCTCGTCCCAGCTCTGCTACCGACCCCAGCCAAGTCCCTTCCCTTCTCTGTGCTTGTTTTGACTTGTGAGCTTGTCCACGCAGGGTTTGTGTCCCGCTGGGACACATCCACGTGCAGCCAGAGGCATCCCTGCAGCCTGCAAAGACACCCCCGAGACATCTTAGACCTGGTCAGCTTGGAGCCCATTTGCAGTGTTGCCACCCCTTCAGCTGCCCAGTACGAGCCAGGGGTGCCAGACAGGCTGCTGCAGCTGCATGGCTGTGGTCCCCACGCTAGCAAGCCCGGAGCTAGCTCACGTGTGTCTCCGCGCACTGCAGTCACACCCCTGACTGCAGTGCCAACATAGCTTGTGCGCCGGTGTGGTCCAGTGCCCTGAGGCCTGGGGCATTCAGGTGCGATGAGCAAGGTGTTTTCGCAGGAAGCTGCAACTGGTGTTACTGGAAGAGCTGGGGCTCGGGCATGCCTGGGACAGGATCCCCGGCACAGCCAGGTTTGCAGAGGGCCCCACAGGCCTGCGGGAGGGCTGAGAAGAGCAGGGCAGTCCACTGTGGGCTTCAGCCTGGGAGTTGGCCCTTCTTCCCCACCCAGCACTGGCATCATGGGGTGAGTGAGCTCTGCCTGGGACCTGACCTCCTACATTCGCACAGGACCTTGTGCTGAGAGCGCGTGGTTTGCATCCTTGGATGCTCCCTTATGCTCTCACCGGCAGGCAGCGACCTTTGCTTAGCCACTTACCCAGGCCAGCCTTTGAACTCAGACCTAGTGGTGAGGGCTGGATCTCGTCCCTCTGATGCGTATCCAGAACTTCAGCTCGGGTAGAGACACTGGGCTGGGGCGCTTGGGGGAATCGCTTTTCAAGGTCTAGCTAGTGTCGGCGAGCGCGCTGATGCAGGTACGAGAAGCAAGGCGAGCTGCCTTTCTTCAAAGCGAGCATCCCTTCTCCCCAAAGCAAGTTGAGTTCCAGTCCTAATTAATGCTGATTTGTGCGCACAGAACAAAGGATGGGTGCAGGCAAGGCCTTGTGCACATAAAGCAACCCTGCAAATCCCACCTGTGTGCCTGTCTGAGGCAAAAGCACGGATGCGGTAGGCAGCATCTTCATTACCGTCGGGCTACGGGGGGGCAAGAGGCTTTGCGTTGGGACTGACAAAACTCCACAGCTGCTTTGCAAGGTTGTCTTTGGCGGTGACACCTCCCCGCCAGCACTTCCACACATCCACCTTTCCCTCGGAGTCAGCCGGCTAGAGACCTCCGGCTGGTGCCACAGCGCTTTGGGCTTTCCAGTTGACTTTGTTTGAATTTTCATGAGGATGAAATAAGTTTGGCTTCCAGCCTGGTGCATGTCTTGGTCACCTATGCTTTTAGCCTGCGTTCAGGACCAGCGAGGATGTCTTACTCAGTGGTAATCATGTCATCTCGGGTTTCATTATCTCACCCGGTTCCTGGCCAAACAGCACTTAATTAGTTTGACAGCACTAAATGCTCTGGATCTTTACGTGGCATCAGCTATTAATGGCTCTGCAATACAATTCTCTTTGGCTTGTGCAAAAGAAAGCGAACACCTCTTCTCTCTCTGTACAGCAACAGCAATGTTGTTTTAAGGACTGGGCGATGACAGCGGGGTAGTTGCTGATCTGTCCATCAGAAGCACAGAGCTAATGGGCCAGTCTCTGGGGGTCCAGCATCTGTGTGTGTGATGGCCAAGGACCACCAGCCATAGGGAGACCCCCGCTACCTACCCAGGAGCAAGGGCCCAGACGGGGCAGCTCAGGAGCTCGTACGCAAATGCTTCCCTATAGCTTCAGCCACCCTGGGCCGAGAGCGCGATGCACAGCCAAGCTGTGGCATGTGCCTGGATCACCCTCCTATCGCTTAATCCTGGGGTTTGCTCAGGACCTGGATGCAGACAGAGCAGTGGCTTGTTACCTGCATGCGTGGGGGTCTGGATGGAGACTCAGAGCCCCGCGGGCAACGACCGGAGACCTAGCGCTCTGGGGAGCACAGACGGAGAGAGACCTCCGGGTGGGTAATAGTAATACGACTGCCTTTGACAAAAGGCAGGAGCTTGTCCAGATAAAGTTTAGGCTAAAACAAATATTAAAGCCTTATTTATAGCCGCGCGCTCTCCTTTCTATTTATGCGACCTCGACATATTTATCTTTTATTTAGGAATTATTATTCCCAAACCGGGCTCGGGTGCCTCATCTCCTTTGTGAGTTACGAGCGAAGAAGAACAGTGGAGTGACGAGGCCTTCCTGACTGATGGCCTTACATCTTTAATCTAATTAATTTATAGGCGTTTCCGTGGGGCTCCTCCCCGCAGCGTCTGAGTGCCTACAAGTCCTGCGTCTGCAGCCGTCCACGCTGCCATCTCGGTTTCTCGTGCCGTCGAGGTCTCGCCACTCCCAGCCGGGCACTGTCTAGGGCTTGGAGGAGCGCTGTGAATTGTAGCGATAACATCGGCACGTGCCCCCAGTGAAACCACATTGAATTGATGTCCTTTGGGGGGATTTTGCTTTGCTTCTCCGGTTCTCACAGGGAATCCCACTGATGCCTGAGTGAGTGCTCCCTGCTCCCTGGGCCTCTCTGGTTTTGGTTTCTCCCCATGTCAGAAAGGGGCATTTGGGGTGGTTTATGAACCAGGCAGGACTGGTTTTCCACCTGGCTGGCCTCCTCTCCCTCACCCTGATTGCCACACGTGGATTTTACTCTTGAACGGCTTCCCCGAGGATGTTGGTGGCACTGGAGCCATGGTCGCTCCAGCCTCCGCAGCCATTGACCTCAGACTGCAGCCGTGTTCCTGTTCCTCCTTGCTCTGCCCATGTTCGCATTTGCTTCGCTCCCTGCCAGAGTCAATCTCTTATTGGTACTTTTTTCCCCTCCCCCTTAATTAAATTAGTTGTCTCTGAGAAGTGGGCTCCAGGGGCTATGCAGTGGGCTCGGGGTCTGTGCAGTGGACTCTGGGGTCTGTGCAGTGGGCTCAGGGTCTGTGCAGTGGGCTCGGGGGTCAGTGCAGTGGACTCTGGGGTCTGTGCAGTGGGCTCGGGGGTCTGTGCAGTGGGCTCAGGGGTCTGTGCAGTGGGCTCGGGGGCTGTGCAGTGGGCTCGGGGGCTGTGCCACCATGGAACCGATGTCCTGGTCTGGCTCCAGCGTGTCTCTCGAGAGGGGCTCCGCTCTGAAAGACCCGGTGCTCCTTGCTCTCATGCTGCCACGGGCTCCTCAGTCCTCCGAGGACCTCTTCTTTGTTCAAGAGCAGCCCCATCTCCATAAAGAACTGGCTGTCCAAAAGTGCGGGGAGCGGTAGGAGGACAGGGGTGCAAATTGGCCTCTGGTGCTACCCGCCAAGAAGCAAGGAAACACGGCCGCAGGGCCGGGTTTTTGGAGCTGAGTGCTCACAGCTCCAGGGGAAGGCCGTGAAAGTTGGAGGTGCTCAGCGCCTCTGACAGTAGGGCTCCTCATCCCTAGAGAGGTTGTGGCTGATCCCATCCAGCGCGCAGCCTAATGCAGGATTGTCCACGGAGGAGCATTCACGTCAGTGTCTTACCAAGCTGGTGTTAAATGCCAAACCTCTTCCACCTTTCTCCTGAGAAGACGATCCTCCAGCAGGGCAGCTTTCCTCCTCTTCAGTCTGAGTTCGCCATTTCCCTTCCCCTCACTTCCCTGCTTCCCTTTTCCTAATGAAGTTCTCAGTTTCATGGGAGCTTCGTACCCTTCGGATACTGCAGGCAGGCTTCATCCCATCATGTAGCTCTATGGATCGAGCATTTCCATTTTTCCTCTTGGCCCTTGACCGCTTCCCGTTGCTCATTGCAAAACCCTCTTGGAGCATGGTGCCCTTCCTGGAGCTCACCACTGATCTCCAAAGGCGCTTGTACACATGGCGATGCGCAGCCCCACCAGAGCTGGAGAGTTTACTTCCAGGCATTTACCTCCAGGCCTTTTGCCATGGCCCATCTGCCATACAGAAGAGCCCTCTTCCAGCCAGCCTTGCTGCGGGACGGCACAGATCCCCGCAACGAACCTCCAGAGCAGCCAGCAAGCCGGCAGGGCCCCGGAGGGAGGAGTGGCAGGGCACCAGCTGCTTCTGCCAGAGCCACACAAAAGCAGCTGATAGTCATATGCAAGGTGGGCTGGAGGGACCAGGGGTGAGTCAGTCAGGGAGAGCCGTGCATTAAGCTTGTTCTGGAAGAAGAGTGGGTCTCTAATTAGTGCCCGGGGACACGGAGAGCCCTGCCACTTCAGTGCTCCTGTTCTCTGCTGTGTCAGAGGAGTGTGCCAAAAAATCTGTCTTCCCACATGAGGGAACTGGTAAATGCAACCTCCCCACCCCAGATATGCCTCTCTGTGTGTGTGTGTGTGTGTGTGTGTGTGTGTGTGTGTGTGTGTGTGTGTGTGTGTGTGTGTGTGTGTGTACACCAATAACTTCATGGGGCTGTGTAGT
>NW_017729015.1:20290920-20299502 GCF_001723915.1 Gavialis gangeticus
GTGTGTGTGTGTGTGTGTGTGTGTGTGTGTGTGTGCACGCGTGTGTGTGGAGGGAGTGTAGCAGGGCACACACCAGGGATGTGATTTAATCCCTGTGCAGCAGAAGCATTCCCGAAAGTGTGTGTGTAGCTCTCTGTGTGTGCATGCCTGTGTGCACATTGCTCAGGATAATTACCAACTAGTCCCTCTTCTTTTTTTTTGGCCAAATTTTGCTGCTTTTTCTGTTCAGCAGAATATTCCCAAATAAACTGCAAGCTTTCAGATGTATTTTGTTGTGCAGAATTATCCATGAAGTTCTGCATTCAGCATTTCTCCCTCTCCCTGAATACTTTCAGGTGAGCACTTTCCCCTGAACTTGAAGAGCATAACACAAGCAGAGCCACGCTGAGTCTGACCCGTGGCCCATCGAACCCTGTCTCTGACAGGGGCAATAGTAGATACTGTAGGAAAGAGGATATATATGGACAGGGCATGTCTAGAGCGGTTGCCACATCAGGCTGGGAAGGATTTTTTTTACCCTCCTGTTGCTACATGCGTCGATGGGTTTTTTCTGCCTTCTGCAAAAGCATTGGGTGTTGGCTACAGCCAAGGCTGGGGTTGGCACTGGGCTGGACCAGTGCTTTTGCTGAGACTCAAACCTGGAGGGTCTTGCCGCTCTGCTCAGGGTCAGACCAGTTGCTGCCTTTGGGGTCAGGGAGGAATTTTACCCCATGGTCAGATTGGCACAGATGGTGGGGGGTTTCTCCTCCCCCTGTAGCGGGGGGCTTGGCCTTCTTTGGAGCATATTTTAACAAGCTTTGTAGAAGGTCACCATTGTCCCCCTGTCCTACCTGTGGCAAATTCGGGTGTTATGTCTTGTGTTGTATCAGGGTGCACTGTGTCGTTTTGCTGAGAGGTTACGCAGTGGATCTGTATGGGATGGTTTGGATGGGGGTGGTCCTGCCTCTGGCAGGGGGTAGGACTAGATGACCTCTGAAGGTCCTTTCCAGCCCAACTTCTGGAAGGCTTCTTTGACCCTTTAGCATCCACCAGACTTGGAAGTATACCTTCTTTTAGTTTAGTTACCTGCCTGGTGCATTGCTCCAAGTCTCCGTTAGGATGTCATATGAGACTGCGCAACGCAGCACAGAAATCCCAAATATCAGCTGAATATCACACTCAGCAATGGCACGTTGGATCAGTTCTCCTCCTCGTGCATTCACACGTATGTTTGTGAAAGTCTGAATGGACAGTCCTACAACAACCTTGGTTGTGAAAGTCAAGCGCTTTTGACCAGTGTTTTCCACAATTTGTTTTGCTCAAACTTTTGCTGGGGGTGAGGTCCCTTAAGAGCAGGGAAGTCTGCAGCACGTACAGATGGGTTTAGATAAAGAGCAGCCAGGGAGAAGTTTGAGGCCCTGAATGGGAATGAATAAATGGTGCGGTTTTTTGTTGTTCAAATCTCAAAATAAATGGCAGCTCATTGGAGTTGGAAAATGACTGAACTTCCCATTTAAAGGACTTGTTCTGTAAGAAGAGGTGAGAGGTCGGCTTCCAGTTGTTGGGAAGCCACCTGCCAAGCCAGACCAGGTCTAGCCAGACCCCCTTGCCTAGCCTTCGGTGATCATATTCACCGTCTCTGTAGCCCCCCATCATGTCGCACCTTGGCCTCCATGAAACAACAGCACCACGTTACTACAGAGCAGCACTGCCCTCTTCTCCATGGGACGTGCGTGCAGTCCTTTTCGCAGCCCATGCAAGCTTGACATGCCTTGCAGATGGCTAACGTCCTGTCCGGAGCTGCGGTGTGTCACCTCTTGGCCCACTGGCGTCTTGGCCCATGACCCAGGCAGGAGTTGCGTTTGCCCAACATTTCCCACACTTGACTTATCAGTGGCTCGTTTTAATCCAGCTTTCACACCCTGATCTGGCAAGAGGCCAGGGCAGTGCCTGTAGCAGCCTGACTTGTGTGTACGCCAAAGAAATCAGTGCCGGGACTCTGTCGGGCAGGATTTCAGCTGCAAGAGAAGACAAACGCTCTCGTCTTGAGCGCCAGATCACGCGGGAAGCCGCTGCCCCAGCTTGTTGTCTGCGGAGACCTGGGTTCAGGTTGTGCCGGGGCTGGTTTCATAGAGAGGTGCCGGACAGTTCGGCGCAGTGGGCAGCGTCCCGGGAATGAGGGAGTGGTGTGGGCAGGGACGTGCTGCATTATGGGGGGTGGTGAACTAGGTAGGGGTCACAGCCGCTCACCTGGGTTGGTCCCACGTCCAGCACAGCACGGCGCACAGGTCGTCTGCCACGTCTCCTTCGGCTGCAGCAGCGGGGTGCCCAGGGCTGGAAACGCAAGGGTCAGCACAGACAGAAAAGAGGGGGCAGGTGCCTTCGGTGGGGCACAAAGGAGGGAGATGGGATGGGGTCAGCCAGCGGCGATGCCTTGAGGCATGCATGCCCAGACTCGGCGGAGGCACAGGTTGGAGGCTCCAAAGCACTGGAGAGGCGCTTACCCGGCGAGGGAAGCTCTGCCATGGGAAACATGCACTGCCAGGGGTGGCGTTTCATCCTCTGCGCCCGCCCAGGATGGTTTCCAGCGAGGCCACTGCTGCTCCATCAGGCTCACCCGGCGCACCTCATCCCCCAGGCCAGGGGCTCGGACCGCTGGCCGAGGAGGCCGTTGGTGTCCGAGGGGTGCTGGGGCGAAGGGGGGGCCCGGGCTGTGCGTGACGTGCGGCTGGCAGCTCTGATCGTTTTCCTCACTATTTTTGTTCTTGAGCAGCACAGTAAATAGGCTCCCTGGATCTTGTTAGTGCACACACCAGAAATGCCCCCAGGCCGTACCATCCTTGACTCTTCCTCTCTTCTAATTGAACTGCCAATTACCTACGCAGAAGAAAGGAGCTCAAGCAAAGCCCAGTTATCGCACCCCTCCGCCTCTCCCCAGCCTTCCTAGGGCTCCAGGTTCTCATAGCACCCCCTCCTCTGTCCCCCCACATGCAGTTTCCTGCGTCTGCTGCAGCCACAGGGACCCTCCGCTGCTCTCGAGGCACCCAGTTCAGCTGCCCCTGGGACCCCCTTTGCAGCCCACCGATGCACATCCTTCGTTGGCATGTTGGGGAGCTGCTGTTCAGCGCTGCAAGGCACTTCTTGCCTCAGTTGGTATCCGGGCCAGCAGTAGGAGGCCAAGAGGCTGAGCCCGGGCATTGAGCCGGAGTCCCTCTTGCATTGAGTGCTACAGAAGCTGCTGTCTCAGGTGGACCCTGCTGGCTTCCTGCTGGGCCTCGTCCCGCCACCTGGCCCCCAAATAGGCTGGTTGCACGGCCCCCCTGGCTGCACTGACAGGACGTGACGCTGCATCCAGAGAAGTCCTCGCTCCGAGGTCTTGGCTGCGTCCCCATCCTGCAAGACACGGGCAAGCGAGCAGCTGATGTTCTAATTCCTGGCAGGGCCTTCAGGGCCAGCTGACTCGAAGCTGTTGTCTGCCGTAGAGCGAGTGCTAGAGAGACTCAGCGGTGGCCTGCAGGAAGAAGCAAGAGTCCAGTGAGTTGCTGTGTCCATTGAGCCATTTGCACTGTCCACGCTGGCACGGAGCTCGGAGGAGGTGCCAACCCTAGAGTACGTCACTCCATTGCCGGTGAACGCGGTGACGAATGCATATGAAGAAGATCCACAAACTGCTTCCAAGCCATCGGTGGCAATGAGAGATAACCCTCCAAGAAACAGATTCAGACAAAGCATGTCCCGTTTGACCCGCTGCTTGCAGCACACCTGTAAGGAGGTGAAATGGCAGCATTGGACCCTGCTCTGTCCTGCAGCAGTAGGACCTGCAAAGGCATTGCAAGCAAGGCAGAGCAGAGCAGAAGAGCTAGCAAGTTCATGGGGCAGTGTACGCCTTGACCTCTCCAGCTGTCTGCTCAATGGGAACCGGAGCCAGGCTTGGCAGGGGGAGGTTACAGACCCCTTCCCACTCCTGCAACTGTGCAAGGAGAGGGATGCACGGGCATGCGCTCCCCACCGGCGGGAGAAGATGCCTCGCTGACACTGGCAGCTGCATGCTGTCAGGGTGGGGGATACATCCCTAGGACGATGGAGAAGCCAGCATGGGGACACCCGGGGTTCGGCCCAGTGTCGGTCACTTGGCTGAGGCTGGAGCAGCTCCTGTGAGTGTCTGTGCTGATGGAGACGTGAGCACCGTCCCAAGGCTTCTAGGAGCCACGAGAGAGACGTCTCTGTCTGCATGCGGCTGATGGCAGTCCCAGGGTTTGTGGCAAGTATGGGTGCTCCTGGACCTCTCTGCAGGGTCCCAGTTTGCCCCTTTAGCCCCTGCACCAAGACACAACTGCCTACAACCTAGTAAACCAAGGAGCAAACTTTTGCTGGCAGCCAGGAGCCTGGCTTTCTCACCCTGCACAGCATTATGTGGTCTGCAGCCCGTCTGGTGTGAACGTGCCAGGCGGGGGTCTCCCACGGGTCAGCCAGGTGCTCCAGCTGTCCCCTTCGTGACGGCGTTTTGCTTGGGAGCCATGTGCATGCGTCCCCGTGGCCCATAGCCCAGTGCAGTGGCATCCGTGTCTTTCCTCCTTGTCTCCTGTTCTTTCCTCTCCATCCATCCATCCATCTTCTCCTTTCCCGACAGAGGCTCCCTGTCCACATTCACATCCCCACGTGCCCCTCGCTGCTATATTCACAGACGGCTCTGAGGTGCTGGGCTGCAACACCAGCTATGCCTGAGCACACAAGGAGAAGGAGAGGGATCCTCACGAGGTTGTAAGAGATGGGGTGGAGGAAGAGAGACCAGAACACCAGACACACCTGGCATATTCACAACCTATTCCCATTATAGCACATCACAGCGACCTCAGAGGAGGGCCTGATGCTCGTGTTATACTGTCACGTTCCCATCCCTGCTGTACTGATGAGCAATCGCTCCAAGAACAATTGTGCTGAAAACCCGGGATCTGCCTTTATTCTGGCTTCCAATATTCACCTGGAGCCGGTGCTTACGCTGCATTGAAAAACAGAGCTGAACGCTATTGAGTTATTGTTCCATTGAAATGAAAGCTCTCAGCTTAAGCAGCTTTATTGAACCATCTCAGGAGCTAGGAGCTGAGAGGGCACAACTATTCAAAATAAAAGGGTATCAGTTTCACTAATTGGTATGAATAGTTCTTTTGACCCTAATTAGCTGTTTGTAATTTCCCTATTTGCATATCAGAAAAGAAACAAATTTGCATATTTGTAAATGAGGAGCGTTTACATCTCTGTGGGTTTTCAAGCCGTGTGCCAGAGAGCAGCAGCGTGAGAGGGGTGCTTGGCATGCCCTGGCAAACTGGCAGCGCGCCATCGAAACAGCGAGTGCCTTCCCCGCCAGCGCAGCGCCTGACCACGCCGGCGTGCCCGCAGCCATCTAGGTCAGCGTCGCTGAGAGGAGCAGCGGGGCAGCGGTAATGGGTTAATTACAGGTCGGGTTTAATCAAGATCAATCTTCATGTGACTGTTGGGATAAAATAATTTCCAGGCTCTGTCCTGGCGCGCACCTTCTGTTCTGGTTCTCAGAGCAAATCTGCGCAACGCCTGTACCCAGAGGTAGACCGAGCGGCTGCGTGTGCTTCTGTGTGTGCAAGGCAGAGAGGGAATATCATGACATATAGTCTCTAACCTTGCTGCCTATGCACCTGGGTATGGATAATACCCCATGCACTGGGTATGGCATCCTCCCAGCATGCTGCCTTTCAGCACGAGATGCCCATCAGGGTCCTCTCCCCTCCACCGTGGTTTTATCCTGGAGGTCGAATCCAGACTTAGCACAGGGTGAAAGGAAGGGATGTGCCCACACTAGTGTGAGACCCCCCCGTCCAGATGGAGGGAAGGGTTTCCCTCTACACCACGGTCCCCTCGTGGAGCCAGTACTTCTCTTCCATCTCACTAATGTAACGTGCTGATCCCAAGTCTGGACACAAGGGTCCCTGCACCCACCCCTTCTTTGTAGACAAGGATCTTTGGGGAAATGTGATCTCTTTTGTGAGACCAGCTAAGTTGGGAAAATTGTTCTTTGTGAGCTTTCAGGTACAAACACCCTTCTTCAGGCAGAGGGAGAGCCTGCCTTTCCTTCTTTGCAGCCGCTTAGTGCATGGCATCACCCTGGAATAAGCTCATGCAGGAGGGGCAGCGTGTCTGTGCCCCAGCCATGGCTTCGGTTGCTGCTTCAGTGAGCTGGAGGGGGTTAGGACCTTTTCTTCCTGCTAGTGGTGCCATAAATATTTCAAGGGGCTTGGTGGACAAAGACCAGGGCAGGTGCCTAGAAAAAGGCCTGGTTTTATTCCTGGAGCCCTCCAAGAGGCAGTGCCGCTGGACGCGCAGCACCCACGGCTATGGTGAAGGGGCAGCCCCTTGCTGAGGAAGGCAGCATCACCCTCTGACTCCCTCGGCCTGTGGGATCTCTGCTTCTCCGTGCACGGCGCTACTACCCGAGTCCCCACGGGCTGCCCCTTGTGATACGGGCAGAGCTCCTGTGACCGCACAGCCCTGGCTCAAGTCCACCTGTCAGGTGGAAACAGAGCATCCAGACATTAAATATGACACGCTACCCGGTTGCTGCTTGGATAGTAAGTGAGAGGGAAGACAGGTAACAGACCCTGGCTAATTCGCATTGCTCAAGTCATGAATATTCACCATTACAATGAGGAGACCTGGGATTTGCATAGCAGCTCCACCCACCCCACTGACATGCACGTTGCAGCCTTGGCCAGCAAAGGGCGAGCCAAACGGGCTGAGGCTGCCGCCGAGGTCGGGCCAAGGTGCTGGCTTGCACTGCACAGGGGTTTGCAGGCAGGACAGGAGTGAGGGGTCCCCAAAGGGAGGGGGGAACCTGCAGCCAACGCAGAAGCAGGAGGACAGCTCCAGACCTGCCCCTGCAGCCACCCCCGAGCACGTGCACGCTGGAAATGTCCCACTGGCAGGGACGTGCGTGGCGCAGCTGTGACAAACCACGCATCCCAGCTCCTCTTGCATCCTGCTTTGATTCTTTTGTAGAGAGGCACCTACAAATCCTTCATTGTCGGTTCTCTTGGATTTAATTACAACTACGTTAGTTGCTTCTTTCCATGTAATTACTAAAATGAATGGGGAAAGCAGAGATCAGAGAGTGTAAGTTCTCTCCGCGCAGAAATGCAATTAGGTCTGTGGGCGTCTTTCCAGCTGCTGCTTATGTTATGTAAAGTTTTGTATACCTAGGTATGAGTTAATGAGGATATTTATGTTTTCTCTCCTTACCTCTACAATTTGTTAATTCCAGACATATTTTACAAGGTATCTGCGATTATGTACTGATGCAACCTGGGTTAATTAGGCAGACAGAACAATCCCTTCTCCAGGTGCAGCCAGATCTGTCTTGCGAAAAAACAAAGGAAAAGGAATAGATGATTATTCTAGTGGGTGCTGGCCAGGACACCACATGAGCTGCGTGCACGGTGAGCCATTGTCCAGTTAATGCCCTGCCTCTTTGGCCAAAAACAGATTAACTTTTCATTGAAGAAGTAGAATAAAAAGGTGTGTGCATGTGTGCGTGCCAGGGATGTGCAGGTCTGCACTCATGAGAGAGCTGGGTGAGTGTGGCAGTGTCATCCCATGATGTACACCACTATAATGCCTTGGTCACACTGGGTCATACTGGGATAGAAGAGCAGAATCAGACTCGGATTTTGCATGGTATCCATCAGAAAACTGTTCTGGATGTTCACAGCAGGTAGCGGTGGTGTGTGGCATAGACGGGACGCTACAAGGTGATGAAGCGGTAATGTTTTCCAGGAACAGGGAGGTTCTGGATGGAGGTACGGGGCATGTGGACATGAGGACCGCAGCTGTTTCCCCTTTCCCTGGAAGGTAACTCTTCCCTGCAGAGCTGACTCAACTTAATTGCACTTGAATTACTTCTCTCCGCATCTTCTCTGGCTCTTTGTGCTGCAGCAGGCTGAGCAATTTCTCAGTGAATTGGGGAAAACCTTGCAAGTCCTGGAGTAGATGCCCTCCCAGCACTACTTTCCTCTCTGACCCTTTCTGGGCACGCAGGGGGAGCACGGGGAAGGGGAAGGCGTTGGAGGCCCTTGAATGGAAGGAGGCTGCATTGACACCCTGGGTGATCACATTAGCAGTTGTGCAAGCTTTATCCTCTACCTCTGGCAAAGGAGACAAAAGCACCATCGTATCTGAGTGGAGGGGACTGGAGTGAGTAAAGTCTGTAGCAAAATCAAACCCTCAATGACTGTTTTTAAAGCTGCCACTTTCTCCTCTGCCCTCCTCACCTAGAGCCACAGTGCATTTGTGACAGCCGGTGGTACCAAGCCAGAGATCAGAAAGGCGATAAGAGTTGGGGCTAACTCCTGTCCTGTAGAAAATCTCCAGCTGCAACTATACTGCTGCTGCCTTTTGCCAGGGAAGAGTCAGGTTTATAGGAAGATTTTCCCTCAGGCGTCTGCTCCAGGCGGAGGGGCATGAGGAAACAAACCCTAAAACATCCCTAAGGCTTTCTCACATCTAGTTATCATGTCAGCAGCCTGGTGTGAATGCAAAGCTGGGTTAATGCAGAGAGAGGTTAAATGTATAGTCAGGAA
>NW_017729015.1:20304502-20313571 GCF_001723915.1 Gavialis gangeticus
GGCGGAGGGGCATGAGGAAACAAACCCTAAAACATCCCTAAGGCTTTCTCACATCTAGTTATCATGTCAGCAGCCTGGTGTGAATGCAAAGCTGGGTTAATGCAGAGAGAGGTTAAATGTGTAGTCAGGAAGATAAAATGCCTGTTCTGCAGCTGATTTTTTGCAGAATGGAAAACAATGCACAAATATCTGTTAAAAAAAAAGAGTTGTAGCTCTGCCGTGTGTGTGTGTTTGTGCCATTTCAGGCCAACCTGTAAAAACTCCCCAGCGTGCGAGTGTTGGTGGCGGGTATTTTTGCCGAAAGCACGTTTCGGTTCACACACTCAGCACCGGCAGAAACTGAATTTAAAATACATTTTCTGGGAGTATTTGAATCTGGAACTCGATTATGAGTCAATCAGGGACCAGAAATAATATCAGGTGACTTCTGTGACCAATGATGATTAAGTGGCAGAGCTTGACTTTCTATTAGTAAGCCACAGGGTAAGTGGGATCCTTAAAGGTTTCATAAAATAGCACTAAAAATGAACAAAGCGGAGAAAAATCACAGTCGCTTCTCCCCCAGTCCACCAAGAGAAGGAATGAAGAATAGATCCACGAGATTATTCGGTATGAATCGTTCGCTCAAGCCCTTCCAGAAGTGGCAGCTGCGCTGGCGTTAGGCTGCTTCAGATACGCTGGCTCAGACAGTTTAGAAATAAACCCAATATTAGGTGAAGTCCGATGCTCTCCATCACTGGAGATTGAGGGTGAAACCCTACCTTCCCCCCACCCTCCGCGCCAAATCTCCTCTTCCTGTGCACAGCACGGTGGTAGTCGGGTAAAATCCAGGTAAATTCTAGTTGTCTTTATTTATGCAACAAGCAGCACAAAAAGTGAAACTGCGGTAAGCTATGTAGGTTATGTAGTATGCAGTAAGTTATGTAGGTTAAAATATTTTAAAAGTTAAACTGTGGTAACATCCCTTGTTAAATATGTCAATTGGGGGAAGCAACTCGTCCTCACTTCTTTCAAGCACGATGAGAAATCGGTGCTAATATATGAAAAGGAAGCCGATACTACTTAATAAGACCCAGTCATTTGTTAATACAGCGTGAGGACTGTTGCTAATCAAACCTGTTATTTGGGCTGCTTCTCAGCTCCACGTTTAGGAGTCTTCCTATCATCTTTTCAGCCTAATTTCTGGTTTATATCATGACTCCTCAGAAGTATCAAGAGGAAGTTTTCATGCAAGACAGCAGTTTCTGAGATTTGTGTGACAAGCCTGGGTAAAATTCAAATGACTCTCTGTGATTTAATCCATTTGGAGCTATTGCACTAAATCAGTGTAGCTGTTGCTGACACACCAACCCACAGAAACCTGGAAGTCAGTGATAGAAGTTTATCTGCGTATCTACAGGTGAAAACCCAGACAGCCTTGAACTGCAGTGGGAAGAGTTTGCCTCTGCTCTGAATACATTTGGGGAAGGAGCAGGGTCTGCCTCTCAGAGCATGCTTTGAAAATCCTGGCGCCTGCTTCCCCTTGCAATGAGCCGTCCTCAAGGTCACGCTGTCTCCGCGACCGCTGAAGAAGAAGAGCTTCTCCTTTTGTGCTGGAGGGTGCAGGGCATCGCTTCATCGAGAACGGCGAGAAGGATGGACTCAAGGGATCCACAAGTGACCTCTCGGTGCGCCAAGGCACGACGATGCCATTTCATAGTTGGCTTCAGGCTGCCAGCCTGGCGAGGCCCTTCTTTGGGTATTGAGGTCCCCTTTGCCCAGGGCACCTGCATTCCCACACCGTTCGCTCAGCCCTGGCAGAAATGATTTGCAGCTGAAATCAAAGTTATGGTGGGCTGGGCAGCCAACGGGAGAGATTTCACTCCTTTTCCCAGGACGCGGGGAAACAAAACGCAGCGCATTTGCCTCCCATCTCAGCAGGGCTGGGTTCAAATCTGCCTTTTAACTCATACATGTAGTGAGCGTGGGGGTCTCAGCCGTGCCCCTTCAGGACAAGCAGAAGGGCTGCAATGCAAGCAGGGTCTAACTTGAACTGTGGAGGGAAGCAGAGAAGAAAGAAGGTGCTTGGTTTCTAAATGACAAAAGGAAGGGTACAATTTTCCACGTGTGGTTTCCCTATTCAAAAGGGATTTTTTGGGGGGTAACAAACTGTGAGAAAGAATAGGCACAAAGACTGTGGTTTATAGCCCACAACAATCAACCTTTCTGTGCCAACTTGCAGACCTTCTAATGCAGTGAGGGGCATTAACCTGCCGGGCCACCCTTTCTTCTCGACGAGAGCTCGTTGTACACATCTTGCATTGCACTGGCCTTTTTCGGCACGAAGGGGGTTTCTTTTATGTCAGATTCAGAGGTGGTAAGAAAAGCACGGAGCAAACTTCCTTCGCTGCAAGAACTCACCTGTTCTTTTGGGGACACTTGGCTAGGGCAGGGCATGATGCGCCTCGCAGCTACAGTCAGCCCCGTGATGACTGGGGCGCAGGGTCCGTGCTCCTTTCCCTGGCCTCAGAGACTGCCAGCGAAGGACCGGCACGAGACCTTCCCTTTGTTTCTGCTGGGCTGTTCTTTGCCCCGTGGTCAAACAGGATTGCTCCACCTCCAGAGCTGACAACCTGGCACCTTTCAGCATCTGCTACAGGGACCCAGATGTGTATAAAAAGAAGCAAGAAGAAAAAAAACGCTCCATGTAGCCTCGTCAGCCTCTGTGGAGTAATACTCTGTCCCCGGGGGAATCAGTTCCCTCTTTGCCGTGGGTCAGGCACCAAGGGTGAGGATACGCCGTGCAGAAGATGTGAATAGCAAATGGAAGTTTCCGAGCGAGCCGGGGAAGTTACTAGAGATGGAGACAGGGATTTGACTTGGAGCATTTACCTGCCAAGCCGAATTATGCACAGAAAGCTTTTGACTGGAAGAAATATGGTTTAATGTTGAGGTTCTGTTCTCTTCTTGAGCGGATTCCTTCTGGCAGCCGCATTGAAGTGTAGCGACGAGCCCCCCGTCTCTTCCCGTCTCAGCCCTCCCTCCCCGCGCGCAGGGGGCTGCAGACAGTTCCACTCATTAAACCTATTTTTCTCTTTAAATCCGTTTTCATAATTTTATTTTTTGCATGAACAGATAAATAATAAGGGAGTCTATTATGATAAACGGGGCACTTGCAGCCGCTATAATGCACAAATTAAAGTTGAAGCAAGGGGTTTGAAATGTCTCCATATTTCATAATGAAGACCTAGTCAGCTCTATCATTGCAGCCACAGGCCTGACAACATGTCTGGGAAAGAATTGGCCAGCAGCTCCCATCCCCGGGGGTGTGCGTGAGGTGGGGGGGTGCAGAGTTTGTGCAGGTGGAGTCGTCGCTTGGTGTTTCTGCCGTCGGAGACTGGCTTCCCAATCTGCTTTGCAGCTCCAGCTTGTCCTGTCCAGGCAAAGGGAGGGCTCATGGGACCCCTGAGCACAGGGTCCTGCAGGCCTGGAGCTCATGTGCAGCATGCAGGGGCCAGGGATGGGGCTGAAACACTTGTTTTTGGGTCTTGGGATTTGGCAGCGGTACCCGATCCTTCCCTTCCAGCCCTCTGCACCACCCTGCCCTGTGGCAGTGGCAAGACCTGTGGGAGGACGGCAGCAGCTGGTAGGTGTGGAACAGGACGCCTGCACCCTGAAAAGCCTCAGCCCTCTTCCAGTCCCGCTTCACAGAGCCCCAGAATAAATCTTCCGATGCCCTCCCAGCTCCTTCACTGGCCCCGGCGTTGCAAACATGGCAATGGCACGTTCAGATACAGGCAGGCAGTCGTCGGAGGTCACAGGCTCTCCCTTGCATGGGGATGCTCCCGTGACATTGCCGGCGTCGCCAGGCAGGACTCATTGGGGAAGGGAGCATAACCCCCGCGGGCTGCACTCGAGCCCTTGCACACTTTGCTGCACAAGGGCCACGAGTGACTCTCCCAGAATGACATTTCTTGTTGAAAGGCCCCTGCTATGACACAGCATCGGGCTTTCCTACATGGTCATGCAGCTGGGCACGCCACGCGGATGCCACTCCCGGCACAGGCAAGCTCTGCTCAAGCCGAGCTGCTGTTTGGGCTGCATAAATAATGGGGGAAATCTTCTCCAGTGCCGTGACAAATTAGAAAGGGAATTTTGCTTTGCCTTCTTTCCCACCCCCTTCTTTATCGGCTGCTGGCAAACGTTTCTGCAAGCGGCGAACACTCCTAGGAAATGCAGTTCAGAACCTGTTCTGAAACTTGTTTCGGAGGAGGCTCAGCTTCATTTTGGGTGAGGGCAGAGGTAACACACCTGCTCTTTCCAGACAGCCTATCTGGACCAGATTGCAGGGTGATTTGTAGCTATCCATGAGACTCTGTTCTCAGCAGAGCCACCAGGCTGTGACGACAAAGCCCCCATCCCCTGGAGCTGGGAGTGCTCCTGCAGATGGACCAGCTGCATATTAATCAGCACGCTGTCTGCCCTTGTTCAGAGCCATGCCGGTGAGAAACTTTAATCCAAGAGCTAGTGGGATCAAGGCTGAAGAGTGTGTGAGGATCAGCAGGGAAGAGCTGGCCTCTCTGCTGATGACAGGTCTGGTAGGTGCAGGTGTCGTGCATTAAAAGAGCTTTTTCAGCTAATGATAGGTCCGAGGTTTGATGCCTAACATAGGGATTGATTTCTGCCAGTGGAAAGACTCATCCTGCTCTGGGCAGCACCTGAAAACAAGTGTTCTGCTGCCAAGCACTAAGTTGTGTTACCTGCCTCTGCAGACACAGGGAGCAGATGTGCTAATCCCATCCCGCTCCAAATGGTATCTTCTCCCCCACCAAAACTACCAAAGTCAGGCAAGTACGGATGCTGCCTCTGGAGCCCCTGCCCTCTGGGCGTGTCTACACGTGCATTTCTGCCGGTTTAAATATACTGCGCAGTAAGTTCCTGTGCAGTAAGTGGGAATAGGCCAGCATCTACGTGTGTGGGTGTTAAAGCACGTTAATGCTGTGTGTGGTCTGAATTGGGACTAAAGTTAGTCTCAAGTCAGTCCTCACACATAGTATTACTGTGCAGTAAGGTGTCTACATGTGCTTTACTGCGCAGTAACTAATCAGCCATAGATTTGCTACCTGCATGATGCACCGTCTTTACTGTGCAGTCTGGGTGTGCATGTATAAACGTGCACCCCTGCTGCGCAGTAATTTTGCTTACTGCACAGTAAATGTGCACGTGTAGATGCGCCCTCTGAGTACTAGAATCGCCCCTCAGTTATTTGTTAAACGTTTGTGTGAACATCACTCAGTTATTTGTGATATATTTGATGCACCTGGGTTTCACCTCTTGCTACTCAAAGGTTGTGAGATCTTGGACCATACCCTGGTTTCTAGATCCGACAGGCTTTGGCCCTGTCCCCTCGAGTGTCTGCAGAGATCTGCCAGGGACATTATTCACCCCTCTTTGTCCTGAGCAGGTTTAACCTTGAAAATACCTTTAATTAAAACCGAGCCCCCCACCAGCCCCCAGGCAGGGGTTCAGTTTTTGTTTGCTGGGTGGTTTTGCTCTCCACAAGTCAGAAAAGCATCTTCCTTTCTGCTTTACCTGCCAGCATATTTGCATCTGGTGCTAAACAAGTGAAACAAAGCCCCCTTTGAAATGTATAAAGCCATTGATTTCAAAGGGGAAGCGAGAAGCGTGGCATGTTGGCAGTGCGCTTGGCTCGAGTTTGTCTCAAAATGCTGAGACGTCGTCTGTGTGTTGTTATAATTACATCATTGGCACCTTTAAAGCTGATTTCATTATCTGCTCAAGTCAGAGACAGATGTGTGCACCTGGGTGCATGGGAGGAGGTCAGATCCCCTTCGGAGGCAGGACTCTTGGCCCATTAGCCGCTGCATGTTGTGACTCTGTTTACAATCCCCGCAGCACCCCCCTGGCAGGCTGTTTCACCCACGAGCACCCTGTGCTTTCCCACAGGTGAGTGCCCATGCACAGGGGAAAGTCCCGGGGAAAAATCGCTTCCCTAACCTCCTTTAAAGTCTTCCTATGACTCATCTTTGATGCCAGCCAGCCGTGCTTGGGAGAAATTGAGCTAAAAGTTCTGCTTCATGGGCAAAATCTTGCTTCTGCTTCCTCCTTTTTCTCCCTCCAGCGTGTCCCATCCACCATCTACATCACATCCTCACCTGGATTGTGAGCTCTGTGGGGCACAGATTGTCTTATCCACCATGTGTCTGCACAAGCCCTAGCACAATGGAGCACCGACCTTTGATTGATGCCCTTAAGCACTATTGTGATGCAATAAATAATAGTGACAGAGTCGGTCATTTTGCACTGCACAGCAGCTTAGGAATAGCTCCTTGGCGTGTTACAGAAACAGCAGTTTCTCCAAAGTTATGGCTGGAACCAGACCCATTCCACCAAGAAATGCTCTCCAGGCTTTGCCTAGGAGCAGCAGAAGAGCCTGCGGGAAGAGACCTCTGCTCATGGCACATCCTTTTCCTAAAGAGGAAGAGGTGGGTTTTGTCATCTCCCAGACCATAATATTCACGCCATCTCGGATTCCAGCAAGCCATGGTTGTGGATGAGCGTGGCCCTGCCACGTTCCCCAAGGGCCAGGCACCGTCCCCGATGCTCAGCCCCCTGCGGTGGTCACCGAATCTCTTCTGCACCAATCCTGCGGCCATCGGGGCTCTCCCTTTCACACGGACAGGCATTGCTTGTTGACCCTGTTGTGACCATTGCTAGGCAGTCTAGGGGACAAGCTGGCCCTTCCCAATATTGCAGACCTGCAAGGCCATAGGATGGAAGCTCCTGCTGACCTCTGTCAAAGCAGACAGGCCAGGCCCTGGCTGGGGCTCCTCCTCAGGGCAGATCCCACCACTTACCCTCCACCCCATAGTGCAACCCTCAGCCGCCACTGGCATCAGGCTGTGAGGATGCAGCAGAAGGGGCACGGCGGACCTACCCTCACAAGGGAACCTGGGAGGTACAAGGCACCTGCATGGCACCAGGGCTGATAAAAAAACCCCTCAGCTTAGTGTATGCACCCTCCTGTGTTGTCCCCATCCAGCATCTCTCAGAGGACCACAGTTCCCATGGGGAAAGGCTGTAATCCGTCAAGGCCAGGTTCCCACTCGGTGGCCTAGTTGCAGTGCTGAAGGTTTGCTCACTTTTCCGGCACTGGTCTGTAGCAACAGTTTCCCTTCAGCATAGCATTTGCATTCTGCTGAGTATGGAGATGATGGCTCACGGTGTTTTTGAGTTACAAATTTCTTCCGGGCATGCTCACTCCTTCCAGTCTTCTCCAGTAAATATGTAACACCCTCGCTTAATTTGGTTTAAGTGAATGCTCGGAGGCCTGTGGCTGTGTAAGGGAGCGTGGACTGGGAGATGGGGCGGTGTCTGCTTCGCAAGGGCAGGAGGAACAGGAAAGGCCTGAAAGCGTCCCCAGGCTGTCGATGGAGGCGGGTGGAAGAGTCACTGTTTTCTGCCCTGTAGTGGAGTCGTGGCTGGGGAATTTCGTTGTGCTGAGGATACTGCAGTTGCTTGACTACAATGGCTGGTTCTGTCTGTGGGGTGAAAGGCAGTCGATGGGTGGCCTGACTCTCAGGCTGTGCGCAGGGGTCTGTGCCCGTTGTGGTGGGTTAGGATGGCGTGGGAGTAGGGGTAGCTCCTGCTGATGCTGGGTAGCTAGGAACATGTCAGCTGGAAGTGAGGCTGTTGCTTCATGACAAAAAATGGAGATTCCCAATTTCCCTGTGAGTTTAAAACCCTGAGAACTGACCCAAAAGACTCAGGACCAGCCCACAGTACTGTCCAAGAGGAGAAGCCCACAGCAGCATGAAAATGCCGCGGGAAACCAAGGCTTCAGTGCATTAAGTAACAGGTCCGGGGCATGCTGGATCCTGACTCCCTCGCGCAGGGCGTGCAGACAGACAGCTCTGCAAAGGGAACAGAGACACACGTTGGGTTCCTTTATTGCATAAAGAAAAAGTGCTGGTGTGGGAGTGGGGAAAGCCTCCTCATACCCACGCTCTTGGCACGCCTGCAGCCCTGCAGAGCACCAGGAAGGGATGCACCGACCCCAATTCGGACATCAGAGACGGCCGCAGTGAATGAGGAAGGGGAGTGCTGGGTGGGCCAGGACTTGCCAGGCACCCGTCATGGTCCTGGTTGCTTTATGGCCACAGCACCCAGCTGTCAGGCATGGTCTGCAGTCTGCTGAAGGCTGCTTTATCTTGAGGAATGAGGTTCTTTGGGTAAATCTGATGTCTTGTATTCGACCAATTCGTCTGATGTCTTCTTTGCAAGCTCTCTGGTACCAAATACCCGTAGTCAAGCTGAAGGAGCGTCTTTATCTTGATGCCACATCCCCAAGCACCAGATGAGCTCCTGACACACGTGACAACACCCCTGTGGCTTCTCCTTCTGCAACATCTCTGCCACTCCGCCAAGCGTGGGCTGCTTGCAGACTCCTCTAGGTTGTGATGGTCATCCAGCAGCCAGTGTCCTGCTGGGATGGCAGGAACAAATCGTGGCCTCTGTCCCTTGGGCCCCTGCACACGTCACATGTAAGATGCAATTAATCAGTTAAATACATCTTAAATAGTAACCTGGCCACACATTCAGGCTATGAATGGCACAATAAAACAGGAAATATGTGTCATAATTTTGTGGCTGGTCTGCATCCTACCTTAAATCAAATGTGTGGCAGGGTCTCTACCAGGCAGCTTGAGGTGGGGCCTCTAGGACTGGCCCTAGGCAAAGGTCTCGAGGTTGGGACCCACAATCATCTGCTGGGACCACGCTGGAGTCTTGACTGTGTGGTATGGCAGGAGTTCGGATCGGGAAATGGATCCCACTGCACCATTAAGTGAATGTGTGCCAGGGGCTGACAGTGAAGGCAGGGTGGCAAGAGCCACCCTGAGAAGAGAAACTGGCTTGCCGTGCTTAGAAGGGAGGGCACGCAGCCAGGAGTGCCATGGTTTGGTGCCACGGAGAACCGGGGCCGTGGAGGTCCAGGACCACGGGTCCGTGGTGGCATCAGCGGTGGAGAAGAGTCCATGGGAGTCGGTGGGAACCAGGCACCGCGGTCCC
>NW_017729015.1:20318571-20340367 GCF_001723915.1 Gavialis gangeticus
AACTGGCTTGCCGTGCTTAGAAGGGAGGGCACGCAGCCAGGAGTGCCATGGTTTGGTGCCACGGAGAACCGGGGCCGTGGAGGTCCAGGACCACGGGTCCGTGGTGGCATCAGCGGTGGAGAAGAGTCCATGGGAGTCGGTGGGAACCGACGGTCCCAGCCTCTTCTGGAAAAGAAGGGAGGAAGTGGATGCCTTATCCACCAACTCCCATTGACTTCCTGCCAGGTCCTTTGATGTAACCACCCTCCTCCCCTTCCCTGTTGTGCAAGGCCAGGCTCTCACCGGCATGAGGAAAGAGGACGTGAGTAGTGCCATGTGCCTCTGAGGCATCATGAAGCCAGCTTAGGACCCTCTTCCACCTGTGCCCTGTCTCCCCCCTGGCTTTGCAGACTTCTGCCAGCACTTTGGCATTGAGCCGGTGCAGCCAGAGGATGCTGCTGGGAGCGACACAAGCAGCTGGAGACAAGCACGGCCTGACCTCAGCAGGCAGGAATCGTTTGAAAGCAGGAAGGGAAATCCCTTTGTGTCCTGGTTTCAGGGCCTGTAAGCGTGGTTTCACCTGGACTAGCCCAGCTGTCAGGCTTTGCCGCTGCCTTGCTAGCAGCCTTTCCAGTGCAGCTGGGAATGATTTGCAGGTCAGCACTTGATCCTCAGGGTGGGGAATGAAGAACAATTGAAAGGGGAAATAGATCCCCTGGATGCTGTGGCTGCTCTTGCAAATAATGGGCATCACCTAGATAGTGGACGTAGCTATCAACATGCATGCTGAAGGTGTCACGAGCTGCTTGTGTTGCTTGTTGAGCACCACTGCAACGGTCAGTGGCCCGCCATGGTGTGCACACAAAATCCTTCTTCGCTCACCTCCATCCATCAGGTCGGGTATTTCCCAGCCCTCTGTGCATACTACTTTTGAGTGCCTCAAGAAACAGGACAGCCCTCACTTCTCCTAGCTGTGGCCTAATAACTGGTACACAGGTGTCGTGTGTTGGGCCAGTATCAGCTAACACGGTTAGCTGACCTGTGCCAAAATAGTCGTGGGGTAGGCGAAAGCTGGCAGGGAAGGTCATTGCTTTAGTAACTCTTCAAGAAGGGAAAGCTATAACCAAAGGTAAAGTGTCCCTCTGCCAAGCTAAATAAAAAGATAAGGAAGGGCTCCCTGTTGGCCATCCTATTTGTCCGTGTTTTAGAAGACTCGATAAATAGATGAAGTTCAGAAAAGGCTTCCTTCACCTCTGCTTTTGTAGGAAACGGGCTTCCCGCTCCCAAATGAAGTCACTCCAGTGGACTTCCTTGATGAAAGAGCACTCCTTCTGCGTCGATACTCTAAAAAACTGGTGGTCGACAAAGCTGCCGGTCGGTTGAGGAGTCCAGCTGCAAAACCCTGCGTTGGTGACTGGATGATAATCAGTACAGCTACCGGGATTATCGCTCTTGATGTTAGCCAGAAGAGTCACCTGCTGGAGGGTATCCCGTTTTATGAGGGGTAAGCGTCTAATGGACTAAAGAGCAGGTTCGTACTTTGTGCTCGTCACACTATCAGTATGCTGCTGGCTGCTTTCCTTTTCCTGCCTTGTAGTAACAATTACTACATATGGGGCTAGAACATTATTCAGCAGATGTAACTGTTATTAGACCATTGTGCATCTTAAACTGCTGTTTCCAAACTGCTGCTGCTGTATGGTGTTTCCTAGGCAATTCCTGCAGTGTTAGGGCTGTTTGGTGCTCAGCATTTGGCTTTTATGACCAAGTCTTTAAGTCAGAGTCTGTTGTAGACACATGGGCTCTTTGTTGTTAATAGATTTTTGTGGAGCCCAGAAGCCCAGTGATAGTCATGCCAGAAGACACTGGGCATGTGCAGATGTGCATTGGGAAGTGCAGCTGGAAGCCGCAGGGGTGTTGCATGCCATCGCCACAGCCTTAAACAAAGACGGGAAGACATCCTTTCAAAGACAAGAATCACTCTGACCCCCGCTGAGCTGTTCAGCTGGCGTCAGAGAAGAGCCCAAGACGAACTTTCCTGATTGAAAAGCAGATGGATTGGATGAAATACTGGAAAATGTGGGCCTGATCCTGCCTTGTTATCAGCATTTTTTAATCACCTGTGGTTGTGCGAGGGGAAGGAAAGGCCTTCACTTTCCAAGTGCTTGGAAAAAAGGGGGCTCAGTCTGGTCCCTGGCTGTAGGAACGGGGGTTTCAGGGCATCCTCTGATATTTGGTTTGCATCCAGGAAGATGAAAACTAAGTCAAGTGCAGGGAGGTTGTAAAAGGTAGGTTTTTCCAAACCACCTTAAAGTTGGAGGAGCCCAGGCATGGGTTTTAAAGGTGCCCGGCATTGCAAAGCCCAGGTGATTTCGGATCCTCAGTCTCATTCAGTAATGGTTACCCAGGTTCTCGCTGAAATCACCACCAGGACGCCAGCTGAAAGCAAGGGGCGTAAAGCACCTAGAGCCCTTCAGGGATTTGCATCTTAGCAATCTAAGTCTCCTTGATGGTCAAAGCAAAGTAGCGTCCTCCAGGTAACACAGATGATTATATAAATGTGCTGCTCTATTATATCATGTGCTACAAACGTCGAAGTGCGTGTTTACGTGGTGCAAGGGTGCACCGCACTGGCTCCACACATGCCGGCTCCCAGACCTGCTCAGCAAAGCTCGCAGGGGCAGGCCCAGCGCTGGGCCAGCTTGGCACCCTTCTCCCACTCTGCATGGAGCCGGTGTGCGCGGAGCGCCAGCATGAACCCGGAGTTTGCCAGAGTGCCGGAGATGCTTTTAAAAGCATTGGAACAGGCTGCCAGGAGGCTGTAAAATCTCCATCCTTGGACATTTTTAGGAGCAGGTTAAACAGACACGTGCAGAGATGATCCTGCCTTGAGCAGGGGGTTGGACTAGACGTGACCTCCTAAGGTCCCTTCCAGCCTAGTGTGCTCTGATGCTGTGAACCCAGCCGCTCCATGCTCTTAGCATCCTTCTTTATGTTTGTTACCAAGGTTAGTGAAATCCCAGCTCTCTGATCTTTGCTTTTCATCCACCTTGAGTGACAGACCTTTCTTGAAAGCAAAATGATTTCCCCTGCTATGTGGGGAGCAGACTGAGGACTTTCCCGGATGAACAGGACTCCTCCCTCCAACGCGCCTTTCTTTTTCTTTTTCTTTTTCTTTTTCTTCTTTTTCTTTTTTTTTTTTTTTAAAGCAGACACTGTTTCTTCAAACAAAATGATAACACTGGTGCTTGCAGTTCTGCTCGCCCCTGGTCTGGGCTTTGCAAATGTAAGTGCAGATTATGAATGCATGTGCACAGTGTCTGATATTTCTAGGAAGAATACTTTATAACTGAAATCTCTCTTCTCCTGGGGATGAAAGCAAAACAAATTTAAGGATTAAATCACACAGAGGTATAATCCCCAAGGGAAACTTACTTTAGTTATTATGATTATATTACGATGTACGCCTCAGTACAGCAGAAGCTGTGTGAATACCATTTCAGTGGGGAATAATTTTTAGTCTTACAGCCTATAGTACATTATAATGCATTTCTGGGAGTCTGATGAATAATAACGGCAAAGCTTAGATTTCTTTGCTTTCTCCGGTTTATTTTGATATTCCTAACTTACACCTTTTTTTAAAAAAGAGGGTTATCCTTAAAATAAAAATCTTCAATAATTCAGGTGGAGGAGCTCTTAGCAAGTGTTAATTACATATCACTGTACGTCCTACACCACATGTAGCTCAGAAAAAGAAATACAGGTGCAGGGTTTAGAAGACAATAGCCCTGACTTCCCACTGCATTGTCAGTGACCCCGCTGCTAAATGAGCATAAAGCACAGCCATCCTGATTTGCATGGGAGTCGATGACTACACAAGGAGCGAGGCAGTGGGAAAGGTGGAATTTGGGTATCAGGCCCCCTCTGACCCCAGGTCTTGGTCTCATAGCACTACCTCAGTAGGTCAGGGCAGTCCCAGTTGGGCTGTGGGGCTGAAGTTTGGCAGCAGTGCCGTGTGAGATTGATGGTCATGCTTAGCACTGGAGCAGCGCTTTGCATCCGTCAAGTGCAGTGCTACTAGGAGAAAAGATTCAAACCCACCAACAGGAAACGAGGCTGTCGAATCCCTCCAGGCTCCATCATGAAGCTGCACCACTTAACAGCCCTGATTCTGAGCAATTAGTGAGCGGGACTGTTTTAAACGAGCTACCGAGAAACAGCAGATAAGAGAACAGCGTCATAGACAATGCGGGTTGGAAGGGAGCTCAGGAGGTGGCATCTCACCCAACATCCTGCTCCAAGCAGGACCAGCCCCAACTACATCATCCCAGCCGCGGCTCTGTCTATCCAGGTCTTAAAAACCTCCAAGAATGGAGAGTCCACCACCTCTCTGGGTAACCTGGTCCAGTGTTTAACCACCCTCCTAGTAAGAAAATTTTTCCTAATCTCCAACCTCAACTTCCCCTGCTGCAACTTGTGACTGTTGCTCCTTGTTCGGCCAATACTTGGAAAGTGGGAGCACACCAACTCAACCAGCCCAGGTGGACATGCCATAGGAGTTTGCTAGCTTACTTACAGCTCTTCCCATCTTGGTTTGCCAGCCCTCCCTGGCTTGGGCCCAGGCCATCTCTTCCTTCCTCCACAATGGCACTTGCCCAGGGCCAGCGGCACAGGGGCTGGCTCAGGGCTTCGGAGCTCACTGCTGCAAAAGTGAGACTGGAATGAAGCTCCTTGTGAGACGTGCTCCTGGGACAGAAGGACAGGGGGAGCATCAATGGGACACCTGCAAGACACAACGCTTGACCTGGATACAGGGCAGAGAGGAACATCCCGCCACAGGCCATGCAATCCGGTCTCCATCCAATGGGAGGGGAATGGAGCAGTCCCAGGTGAGGGCACATCTGTATCGCCACCTCCACTGCTTTTAGGTAAAGGTATCCTGATCTTCCCACTTTTCTTCTCCATCCTATCTGTCATAACAGCCAGCACCTTTCTTCTTTGATTCTTTTTTGTGACGACTGCACTTGGAGCAGAGGTTATCATGGAGCAGCCACAGTGAGCTCTACACCAAGCATGCATTAGCCAGGCAGGGAGTTATTTGCAAAGACTGCTGCTCCAAAGTAGTGAGCACTGGCTGCAGGGCCCTGTGGAAGCCAAGGGAATGATAACATCACCCCGTCAAGCTGGGGTAGTTTTGTTAATAATCAGGAAGAGGACTGTCATGCTAAAGAAATTTGCTGATGAAGACATTTTCAGTGAGGACAAAGAAATAATACAGAAATAGAAAGGATAAAAAACAGGCCCAGAAGATATCAAACGAGATTGCCCTGTAGAAAATGCAAAGTAATGCATTAGGATGAACAACGGATGTTTCATAGGAGGCAGGGACATAGAAAGTAGCTGTCCTAGAAAGACTGAGGTACAATAACAGAGGGTCAGGACAACAGAGTCCTAACCACTGCTGTAACCAGGGCATGTCTACACATGTGCATTTGCTGTGCAGTAACCAAAGTTACTGTGCAAGCTGGGCACATGTCTACACATGCACACCCGTACTGTGCAGTAAATATGGTGACTTATGCCAACTTGAGCATAAATTTGATACCTGCATCATGCACCTGCATACCTGCATCATGCGGGTATCAAATTTATGCCTGATTAGTTATTGTGCAGTAACACATGTGTAGACACCTTACTGTGCCGTAGCACCGTGTGCGTGGACTGTCTTAGGACTAACTTTAGTCCCAAATTGGTCCATACACAGCATTAATGCATTTTAATGCCTGCACTTGTAGATGCCAGCCTATTCCCACTAACCGCACAGTAAATTTAATCTGGCATAAATGCACATGTAGACATATCCCACTGGACCTCTTGCTGGGAGCCTACAAACCCATGTTGGTTGCACAGATGGACAGTCTGTAGTTCTGCAGCCGCTGCCCTGCAACTCTGTGCTCAGTGCAGAGAACTTCATTACCAGGAAGGTATTGATTGACACATCGCAGGGAGTTCAGAGAAGAGCAACAAAAATAATTGGGGAGGGGAGAGATTGACTTGAGCGATTGATTTATAAGGAAAGATTAAGCGAGATAAATATGTATAGCGGAGCACTCCAGCAGCCAAGCAGGGCACACGACAAGTCTGCAAAGATTTAAGGGACGTAAACAACCCAGAGGGAGCAGAATGGCCCAGGCCAGTCCACCCTTACTCATCACGTGGTGGCCCCGCTCGCTGCTCTTGTAAGCAGCTATTTTGCAGTGTGTCTCAGCCAGGGAGCCCGTCGCGGAGGTCCCTGTGGAACGAGCAGCCTTTTGCCGCTAAGAACTTGGTGCTGCACTTCGGGCCTCGTCTGCTGAGGCAGCTGTGTGGCCAGGACTGCGGCAGCTTTGCATGCCACGAGCCCATGTGCTGAGAGATTGATATGTGCAACCTCGGGCACACTGCACAGCCCGACTGTGCCAGGGATTGAGCCCTTGGGGTTCAGGAGATGGGGGCGCTACTTGACCAGTGCCCCTCTCCCTCTGCGTGCAGCCTTGCCAGAGGTGAAGGGAGGTTGCTTTGCACTGGAAAACAATGTCAGAGCCTAAAACACGAAGCTTTGAGCAGCTTGCAGTCTCCCAGCTGCCTCCTCAGCGAGGCTTGTAAATCCCCACTGACAGCAGATGCAGTGGTGGCAGCAGCACTGCATTTCCACTGCAGTATGGAGCCCAGCACCCAGGGGTGCTGACTAGTTTATCTCACCCACTCTCCCAGCTTGTGGCAAGAGCTCTGAAGAGGACTCTTGACCCAGAGCATCCAGGTCCAGGCTCAAATTCCAATACTAAATGTATAATACACTGCCAAGGCATTTTCAGTTAACATCTCTTACATCAGTTAACATTCATTGCCATGGTAACTGTGGCACTGGATTATTATGGAATAGCAGAGCCAAAAGCCATGGAAAGCCAGTGAAAGTCTCAGCAAAGCGAGATGGGGAGTATGCCATGTTGCAACCCACCATAGGATGAGTTTCAAAAGAAAATTCACAGATTTTTACCAAAAACGACACCCATTTTCTGACATCTGGGACTGGAGGAGAAAGACAGGGGCTCAACCCCTCCCCTTCCCCTCTTCACTCACTGCAGCATGCCCTGGGGCGGTTTGCTGGCGCCCCCACCCTGTACAGCTAACCCAACCTCTCCGCTGGGCAGGGCTTGGTTATATGAACGCGCCTCATATGGGGCCCCTGTACATGATGTTGGCTTTTTCTAGCTAAAGATAATCTCTAAGTTTATTTCACTCTCATGATGTGCCACGATGATTCCCCTCCCTATTTTGCACGTAACACATTTAGTACTCATAATTGGTTAAAGTGCCATTACTAGTAAACAATGCTAGAGGGCACGTGGTGGACAAATCGTGTCAGAACAGGGACAATGGCCATTACACGTAACAAAAGCCTCACGATAAAATGAAACCCGGTGGAACAGTTGGCCACGGTAAAAATAAAACATGTTGGAGGTGGTCTAACTCGCCACGATCCATTGAAACCTACCACAATAAAAAATGTCCAGGTGTATTTTCACGTGTGACTAACCTAGCAAAACGGTGATTTTGGGTGCCGTTTCGTAACGCGTGTCTAAACAACATGCACTGTGTACACGGGCAGCCCCAGGTGCTTCTGTGGCGCCGGGACAAGGCTCACTGTAGACCCCAGTGTCTGCAAAGGGCAGCCTGCGCAGGATGTGATCACAACAGCTGCCTTCGCATGCTGGAGAGGGGGTGACGCCAAGGAAGGAGGCTGACATGGAGGGCAGCCCAGAAAAACACAGGACAAAGCGTCACAACCTGACGCTACCAAGGTGACCGGTAGACAGAAAGTCAGTGTCCGTCACTGGAAGACCCTTCCCACAAGGAGCGGGCGGCAGGAGGCCCTACCCACAGACAGGCCAGATCCCTCATTGCACGAGGCTGCATTCACTCAGCAGGACTCGACGCGCTCCAACTCCTCCTCCAGCCCTTTCTTCTCAGACCACATCTGGATCCCTTCCCCTCCCGGGCTCTGCAGGCTGCACAGCTCAGAGCATCCCAGCATCCCGATGCAGGCTGTCATCTAGCCCCTCTGGCCGGAAGAGACGTGTCACCTTGAGCAGCAATCAAATAAATAACAGACTGCTGCTTTGTCGCTTCCTCTCGGGGGAAAGCAGCAGAGGCAAGAGCCCGCCGCTCTGAGACCATAGCCGGCAACAAGCACCAGCCCTAGCCGGGTAGGGGAGCAAAAACAACCAACATCATCATTGAACAGTAATAAAGGCACCTTGGTGACACTCCTGAACATGCTTGTGCTGCACCAGGGTGCCATTTCCACGCGACGGACCAGGCTGCTCTCAGCATAGAGATGTAATAGCGCGCAGGTGTTCCTCGAGGACCCCGAGGGAAGCGTCCTGTAGATGTGCAGCGCCAACCATCCCATTCAGTGGCATTTTAAAACTCTCCCGTGCAATTTCCTAGAAGAGTCTATTCCCATCGGAGAATCCAACCGGAGAGTCCCCAGACCTAGAAATGACCCTATTCTTTATTCGGTGTGGCAGTGCGGTGGAACGACTGCTCTGTTACACACCTACGGGGCGCTTGCTTATTTCCGTGCTAGATTGCGGAGTGTTTTCCATAAGGGCCTTTATATCTTGCAGGTGTCTTAGAGGGTCCTCCCGAGGTGGTCGGGGTGTCGGGATGAGCGTGCATGCCTGCTAGAGTCATGTTGCAAGGAAGACAATGGCACAGGCAGGTGTTTTCCGTGAGGTGCAAGTTCTCTGGGCCAAACTTGGAGATGCCCAATTCATCGGTGCCCCTAGAGAGCTTGGGAGGTTGGACTCAGGTAAGTTCAGTGTGTGGGCTGGGGTCTGGTGTTGGCCTCGAGCACAGCACATCTTTCTTTCTTGCCTGGGTTTCCAGCAATCCGTCGGCAGCGCGCATGGTCAGGGTGTGCACACTCATGCACGGAAAGTAGCCGTGCTTACAAACGTGGGCTGCTGTATTCGGCTGTGAAAAGGGAGAACTGCTCAAGCAGAGCCGCACGTGCAGAGCTTCTTGGGTGAGCCTCTGCTGCACAGGCCCCCATGCACGGGGGGAGAGCCGACCGCCCCGTGCTCCCGTTCCAACTCCTGGCTTGTGCACTCCCATTTTCTTTTCTCTCCACTGCTAGCTCCGTTTGTAGTTATACAGTCGGGTCTCCATAGAGTAATTTACTGGCAGAATCTCTCCCAGAATCCAGCTTGAAACCAAGCTGTAAAAACAGCTGAGAGTGTAAATAATTCATGCAGACAATATGACTTTTTTATGTAAATTCAGTGCATTAACCCTCTATTATAATGATGGACGACAGATATGGGCGACGTTGCCTTGGTAAGAGCTAATGGATGGCCGCCATAAATTCACTGCACATTTTATTGTGTTGCTGGAAATTGTGCCTTCAGGCAATGCTGTTTACTTTTATGTAAAACTCAGGGTTCCCTAAATATTACAAATATTTTACATCCGACTCCTCAGCATTTGGGCACTGTGCACAAATCAAGCCTTCTTCATGTGAGTTGTAATTAAAGGTTTGTTATTTTTTTCAAGGACAATTATCTAAAACTATAAAGAGAAATATTTTTTCCCTTTAGATGTGCAGTCATTGACTTATTAGCCAAGCCTTTGAAGAAAGAGATATTAAGTAATGGCAACATATAACTTTGCATTAGGCTGTATGTCGTGTGCATAGCAAATTTGAAAATAGTTTCTTGTTACTAGTTTTATTTTTACCATTCCTAGTGCTTATTTACACATATAATATTCTTTCTTCCTTCACATCTACTTCTCTCTATAATTCATATCCACTTTATCAGGGTAATTCTTTGAACCATGTCCTTGAGGAATTCAGTCTCTCAGTAAACAGGGAAACTTGAGTTCATTTCAGAGAACTTTAAATAAAGATTTTTTTTGTTAGTTTTTGGCTTAGTTTGTGACAATCCTACACATTCTGTAGAAGGGGAAATTGGGCTCAGTCCTGAGTGATGGATTTGTTCAAACAGTATTTGCAGCACAACATATCTTCTTTGCTCAAGTGTAAAATCCAGCATATGAGTATAGTGCTTTTTCAGGATATGTGATTAATATTATAAATATATCATTATTTCACCATAGGCAAATCTGCATTTTTCCTTTCTGGTACAATGCCACCTATAAGAACAAAATAATAATAATCCCCACCCCCCCAATCTTTTGTAAGAAATGATACCACTGCCTTTGATAGCATCATGTAATGCCACTTGGTAACAAAGGGAGTTAACATCTGGAACAACAGCATGTTTGCCCCGAGCCTGCGTGTTAAAGACTGATAACTAGCCCTCAGGAACGCAAGGACCGGCGCATTCACTTGCTAAGCACCAGTAGTGAATATATTGAGTGTTTACTGGATACTGCATTGTAATTCCTGAGGAAAAAATGGTGGATTCATCATTGCAAATCGCAGATTTTTTTTTAAAAAAAATGTTTATGCTAAATATCCCTTGGTCTCACTGAACCCTGGGCACAGAACTCAGCTGCTCCCTGAAAGATTTTGTTTTCATATCTTTGTGGAGAAATACGCCACTTAAAGTTGAATTTGAGTGTTTTCCACTGAGCTAGCTCAAGTAGAAATGTATCAGACTTTTCAAAAAGACCTTAATTTCCTGAGGACTAAATAGAAGGCACATTGTAATGGAGGTGAAAAAACACTTATTTAATAGAAGTGGAATGCAAAAAAAAAAATCTGCTAATGAAATCAGAGTCTTGTGAGTCACATGTAGTAATAAGTGAAGGCTAACAGTTTAATTGCACATAAACCTATTTAATAATTGGATTTATTTTGCTTTTGGGTTTTGCATGTTGCTTTCAACTGTATTAGGAGTGTCAGAGGATAAAAGTGCATGAGCTGTAACCAGGGGCATTGACTTATCTTTTCAGTCTTTAGTATTGACTGAGATTCCTAAATTTGGACTTTCAGATTTTGCACCTTATTCTTCTGACATGCTTTACTGCCCTGCAGCCACTTTGCAAAATTCATAGCGGCTTTCACATGCTCTGATGCTTCTTGGGACCAATTCAATCTTGAACAATAGACGTGTGTGCAGTAGAGCCAGGAAATGTCACGCTGGAGATCACGGGCTTATTCCCCAATAACATTTTGATTTGTAAAGTATTCCACTACACAAAACACACACAGGAGACTGCATTAAAAAACATTAGAGCCCCATAGCCGGTAAGACAGAAAGGTGACTTAAAATACAGACTGACAGCATGGCCTGGGATATAAGCAGGACATGCTAAATATTCAGTGAAAATGTTATGACAAAGTGTTTTCAATATTTTACATTCTTCAGTCTTTCAACACATCTCTCCTGGGACTGCCTTCTGCCTTTAAAAAATATTCAGTTTGTAGCTATACAACCAAACCTTTCCTTCCTATTACTTAAGATAAACATATTTTTTCCAGTTCCCACATTCATACTATGTCAGGTTTCCAATTTTGTTTCCTTAATGTATTTTCTCATGTACAATAGACTACAAGAGAGGTGGAGCACTAGGGAGGAGAGAGACATAAGGCTGGCTTGTTCTTCACCTGCCCACCCTAACGCATTTGGCCTATTTCAGGTGGAGCTGTTCTACAAGCCTGGCTGTGGATGATGCTCACCAGGGCTGGGTTTCCTAGTCCTCTTGGTAGGGTAGTAAGGCATGCATGAGTGCACCATTCAGCATCATGTTCTCCTTAATAACATACAGAACAGAAACTTGCTGCCCAGGTGCTCAGGAAAAAGACCAATTGTTTTGAACTCTTGAGCAGTAACTCTTGACCATCAGCCTGTCCTGGACTATGGGCTTTAGTGCAATCGGTCACAAGAGCTAGAAGGCTTTTGGCAGCACCGGCAAAGAAGGTGTTTCCATCAGGGTCAGTGAACCAGGCGTGGTAGGCAGCATAACGCAGAGCTGGTAAAACCAGAGAGCCATGTATCCTGGGATTTCCTAAGGAGCAATTTCACATCAGCCGAGCTCATCCGGCGCTAGCAAGTTTGCATTTGAAGGAAAGTGAGGTAGAGCTCAAAGGGTGAATACAGCCCTGCAAGCTGGGGGCAGAGCTTCAGGACCTAGTACAGCAGCTGGCAGCGGGAAAGCTCAACCCTGACACGTCCAAGGTTAGACAGGGGATCCGGGGCTGTGGCTAAGGGCAGTCACAGATTCAGAGCAGTTTAGGGCTGCAAGGGACCTCCTGAGATCATTGGGTCCAGCCCCCCCTGCTCTGGGCAGGGAAGACTGCTGGGGTCAAATAAGCCCAGCAAGGTGTGCATCATTGACACAAGGCAGCGGTGCCCCTCTTATGAGCAGAAGGTAACAATACAGCGTGCAGCCATGACCTTGTATTTGTTGTAGTTGCCTGGATGCAACTGAGGAGCTGCTGGCAAGGTCAAAGAGCTGTTGAGAACAGTCTCACAGGACACATCTACATGCTCATTAATGCACTTTAGGTCATGTGCATTAAATCTAGCACCTCCATTGTGAGGTACTGGAAAAATTAGCCTCTTTTAATGTGCATTAGTTAAAGAGCACAGGGTTTTTTTGTGACACTTTAGTGCACATTACAATAGGCTAATGCACATTAAAGTACGTGTGTAGACATGCCCCAAGAGTGGTCTACCCCCTCCGCAGCCTCAGTACATTTGGGTGGTGTAGTAGCTGCACCTATCACCCGAAGTCCATCCTAAGGAAGGATATGTCCCTGCCCACCCATCAGGGGAGTGACCCAGTGAGAACATCCCACCCTGAGGACTCCTAGACCAGCACCCTATAGCCATAAGCACAATCCACAAGCCATAATGCTCCCAGTCAGCCGTGACCATTGCCCTGCTGCTCCAGATGGCTTATTCCCTCCTATGTGCAACCACACGTCCCCAGCCCATGGTGACCTGAGGTTCCCTCCGAGGCTGAACCCAACAAGAAGAGGAAGTATGAAGGCCTTTGCCACGTCTGGGAGGAGAACAAAGTTCCTCCTGTCCTCTGCCAAATAAAGAGCCGTCTGTGAAGCCAGGAGGCTGCCCCCAACTGCAGGCCCAAAGGTCTCTTGATGGAAAGAGCTGTCCCTCAGCTGTGTGTGCACGCGCGTGTGTGTGTGTGAGAGACAGAGATGGAGGGAGCCCAGGGGAAGGCACAAGGAGAAGAGGGACCTTCTGCCCAAATTCTCAGGGAGGCTCGGATTTGGTTCACGCGGGGCTGACGCTCGCCCCCCTCTAATCCCTAAATGCAGCCTTGTCGATATATAATAGAGATTTTTCAGAGACTCTCCACAATTTAATACATCTAAGTAGTGCACTCTGCATGTGAAGAATAGCTGTGTTATCAGAAAGCATTCAAAAACATATGTTTTAATGAAATGTGTTGACAACTGCTGAAGTAAAGTTTTTGTTAAGTCTCAAGAGTTTAGCCATGACAAGCAGTATTAATGAATTGAATTAATTAAAAAGCATTTCAAGATGAAACAGGGTCTGCTCTATGTAAAATGCTCTATACATTAGACAAGCATTATGGAAATCACTGCTTTGTACTACACTGTAATGCAGCCATTTATAAAAGCTTCTCGAGATCCATGGATAGCAGTAATTTGGGTTTAGCGTGTCTTTGAAATTCATTGAATACAGCATGTGCTATTTAAAAGCATGAAATCTGGATCGTTCCACTGCCATCAAAGTTCTCCTGGCTGCGAGAGGGAGACAAGGAGCTCACCGCGGCTGGCGTGAGCGCCGCCGTGCCTGGCCAGCACCTCGGCAGGTGCGGGCAGCACGGGGCTCTCGAGGACCAGGGATTCAGAGGAATTGGCCCCCGTCCTGCGGGCACGTCCCATTCCTGAAGACCATCAGTGTGCCTCAGGTTAGGAACAGACATTGCATTTGTTCTTGGCCAGATCGTGCCTGTGTTTGTCCTGGAGCAGAGATTGGTGCGTACACACATCGCTCTTCTAATCCCGGTTTAGTGCACGGCTGAATGCACTGCCACTGATTCAACAGTGCAGTGTCCTGGAATAAACCGGTAGGACTTCTTATCCCACAAACCTTTTTTGGATTTATCCTGGGACAACAAACATGGATGTCCAAACAATTGCACTTTGTCCTGGGATTTTATCCCAGGATAAATGCAACATTTGTCTGTCGCCTCAAAGCATGTATTACAAAAGAAGGGGCATTTGGCCAGTGCTGTGGGGTCTCCTTTGAGGAAATCCTGAAATCTCTCTGAAATTAGTAGCCACAAGATTACCAGTAGCTCATGACTGGCCACAGCCATGTTCCAGCACCCTGCCAACGGGATGGCCACTCCCCGGAAAAGGAGAAAATGAGGGATGGGGGGACACGGTGGTGAGGAGGAGTGCAAAGCAGCGCTGCGGCAGCGGGCTCCCATGCGTTCCTGCTAAGCCAGCACGCCTGAACAGGACCGTGGGTTTGCCAAATTCACTTCGCTAGCAAGCGAAATAGAGCAAGTTTGTTCTGTTGGGATTACCACAAACACCACGGCATCGCAGGGCAGCTGGGCTGGCAGGGCCCTCAGGAGGTCGCATCTCATCTCAACCCTTGCTCAAGACGAGTGCTTGTCTAACCTGTTCTTAAAGCCTTTGGTAACAACCCTTACACACAACTAAAAGGACCAAAGCATCAAACATACCCCGACTTGTTGCAGGACAACAAGGGGGACAAGAGCACTGCCAATGTCTGGCCCCTGCAAGGCCAGGCCGTGTTTATTAAAGCATGTTCAAGAGAGCCAAGGCAGAGGGCCATGCCCCAGCTGCGGAGGAAAGCAGAGCCCCACCGCCCATGCTGATCCAACTAGGGGGTAAAACTCCTCCCTGATGCCAAATGTGGCAAATGGTCTGAGCCTGCATGGAGAGGCAAGACCCACCCTCCCCAACCAGAAACCTAGATTGGAATTTCAGTGCATTAAGACAATACCAAGAAGCAGCTTGAGTTCAAGGGCCCAAGTATTGCCCCGCTGTGGAGAAGAATGTGTTGGTGCTAATGCTCATCTGAGCACAAAGCAACGCAGCCATTGTCGGTCCCAGCTCTCAGGCAGGCTTTGCTACTTGCTGAGCCAGGATTTGCTAGGACCTCAGGGCAGCTGCGAGGCCTGTCTGCAGCTTGCCCAGGGGATCTTCTGCCCCAACTACCAAGGCATTGGGGGATTGAGTATCAGACCCTCGTGCCTGCTCTGGAACAAAACCTCCTCCTGCAGACCCCTTCCCAGTGCTTCTTTGGGAGTGCAACCGGCACCAGATTGAGGAGAGAAATGCCAGGCTCTTCTGCTGAGTCACTCCATGCTTAGGTGCTAAAACCCTGGCTTGGTAATCAGGGTAATTACTACTAGTCAGGCTAGCAGGTGGCTCTAATTAGCTCCAGCCAGGCTATAAAGAGGCTGGGCATGTCTCTTTGGGCATGATAAAGCTAGAAGGGGGGAGACTTTGTCAGGGAGCCTGATGGTAGAACCAAGCTTGGGGCAAATGAGCTGAGGTTTTATGTGGTGCAATTAGATCTGAATTACTCGGAAAGCTGATCTCTAGGCAGGGCTGGAAGCTGCAGCTGGGTCTGCCGTTGTTGGCAAGGGGGTTTGCATTGAGTACCTGCAAGCCTCGATGGGGAGCTGGGAAGCAGGCTGGGGAAGTAAGGTCGTCCCTGGACCGGGGAGCTGAGAGCACTGGCTTGGCTGGCACGAGGCTGTTGTGCCCTGCCTTTCCCAGGCAGAAGGAAGGTGACTGGGACCCTGATGCTTAGAAGAGGGGGAGGGACAAGAGGATCCTTGTCCCCAAAATAGGAGCTGCGTATTCCTCGGTGCTATTAGCAGTAAAAATAGAACCGCAGGTGCAAGCGCTGCTCTGTGATTGCATCTGGTGATGGGCACCCCGGGGTGCTGCTGCAGTCTGTCAGCAGTTGTGCTTCAGCCCTGTGCTGCCCTGAACGGCCCTGAGGGAAAGGGATGGCCAGGGACACAAGTGACCATCCTCTGGCTCCCGAGCACGTCACAGACCAGAGGCACGCTGGGGGCCTCTTGCCAGCCGGGCAAGCTCTGATCGGGGAGGAGAGAGGCAGAAAGCTAGGATATAGTAGCATCATGTATAGGATACAGGGCAAATCCCCGTGTTCCCCAGCACCACAAGGACCTTGGCTGTGAAGGCATTATTCAAAAGGAGCCCCATGCTGTCGAGCAGTGATGCTCAACCAAGATGCCCATGTAGTTTTAAAAAAACATAGTGAAAACTAAGAGCTGACATTTTTCCTAGGGGTGCCTCCAAGGTTGATAACCACTGCTATAGGCTCCCTGTTCCCCATGGACCAAGGGCTGAATCCAGCCTGGGCTCCCAGGCAGTCTGGCTGTCTGAACCTGACATTTGCACAGGGAAAGGCTTAGTGAAACCAGCTGCCTGCAGTGCTTCCGAGGTGCAAAGCACGGGACAGACTGCTATGCTCCTCTCCTAAGTACCACTGTCCTAAATGATTTTTTAAAGGGCCTGTGTGCTGCCATGAGGGTGTGTCCTTGCACTGGTGTTACACTCCTGCTTGAATAGGCAAAAGCCACTGTAGCTCTGACTGTTGCTTGTGTGGGGTCATAGAAAAATAGACAATGAGGGTTGAAGGGACCTCAGGAGGTCACATCTCATCCAACCCCCTGCTCCAAGCAGGACCAGCCCCAACTCCATCACACCAGCCAAGGCTTTGTCTACCCGAGTCCTATAAACCTCCAAGGATGGAGAGTCCACTCCCTCTTCGGGTTGCTTGTGCTGTCACACTGGAGATGGAGTTGGGCTGACAAGTTCATGCAGGAAACCCAAAGATCTCCCCATTTAAAATCCTGATTTAGCCCTCTTGAATCAGAAATGTCGCTGCTGCTTCTACCCTCGGAGGAGAGGGGAAGGACGGGGGAGGCAGAGTTCTCGGGAGAACCGAATGGTGACAAAGGATAATGCAATCTCTCGTTTCCCTCCACTACTGAGACCCGAAATACCACAAGCCCATCCACTCTCCAGCTGCGATTCGGCATGCAGCGAGAGGCGTGTGAGAAGTGGGCGCCGTGTCCCCGTGATGTCACCCGAACGCGGGCATGGACTCGCAGCTTCGAAGGCAGCTGGGTGGACACAATTCCCTATATTGTCGCTTTTCTTGTCCTCTGCAGAAAACTCTTTCCACTGACGCCTGGGGAGGGTGGGTGGGTCTGGAACAGCTTCTGAAGCAAAACTGGGAAATCACTTTGCGATACACTTGATTTTTGTTCGCTCGGTCACAGCTGAGAATAGCATCTGTAGCTGTTAAATGAACACGAGCATTAATCACTTCAAATGATGTAACGCATCCCATCCATGTAACAGCCACTGTTTGGATTATATTACAGAAGGGAGTGATAGTCACAGTGGATTAATAGTGAGAGTTTCTCCTAAACTGAGGGCTGGAATCTGACTGCTCCTAAGTGAAGTCATTTTGTATTCTCGGCTCAGCGTACAGTAGAGCAGCAATCAGAATTACGATAGCATCGCTGAACTGCTTACGAGGCCCTGGCATTTAATGAGCATGCCAGCAAAATATCCTTGTAGTCTTCTCCAAGGAGAGAATTGTCTCTGTAAAGTGAGGAGGAGGTGAAGCTTCAAAACCTAGGGCACCAGCCACTCTCGCGTGCCTGACAAAGGACAAAGGCGCTCCACACATGCACGCCCAGCCCACTTCTGATCTTGGAGGGCAGGAGATTTGGAGTCCTTATTAAAATAGTCTCTGCGGTGTTTTTCCCCCCCTGTGATGATCCCTAGCCCTGTGATGCTGCTGTCTGTTTCTTCAAAGGAGCGAATGAGCAAGTCTGTCTCCTTGAGACTCGAAGACAAAGCACAGCCGAGTCCCCAAGCCCAACCCGGTCACAACTTCACGCTCCTGCAAGGGAGTGCAGGTGGCGGCCCCCCAAAACAAGAAAGAGAAGATGTTAGTCACGGCTAATGAGGTTCCTATTAATTAGGGTTGTTAAGTGCTAGTTACGCTTTTGTTAGTATTACCATTTGGAGGTTTAACTAACAACCCTAATGGGGCCACTTCTGCAAGATGTTAATTAGATATGGCAATTCCACTTCCCCATGCAGCCCCGGCACACAACCATCACACATCAATATTTAATTTAATTACTGATGTTGTGGTGCAAGTCACATCTGATTTAAGAGATAAATATGCTTATTTATTAATGAGATAAAACACATACGGTATGTCACCTTTTGTCATTCGGGCTTTATTAGGTGTAGCCAGGAAAGACGAATGCAAGTGTCAGCCAGGCTGCAGAACAGCGCCCCGCTTCTCTGCGTGATGCTTGTCCTTCAGGTTACGCGGCCTCTTGCGAGGTTATAAATAAGGCAGCTGGGGCTGCAAGTGTGCAGGGCACCATTTTTCTACATAAAGATGCACTTGTGTTTTAAATAATTTATCCTTTGCATTATTTTGTTACACAGAAAAAACTGGACATCCATCTTGGATTCTGGGTACATTAAGTGCTTCACGGAAAGAAATTAAGGTTCAATTTACTCTGGGTTTTCTATGCTTGGGATTGCACACAGCATCTCTGCAGGCTTACTTTGTCATGCCTGCTATTACTGCCTCCTGATTTATGCTGGGGGTACCGAGTCTGGCTGGGAGAGAAGAAAGACTGGCTGGGGGTAGTTTTGTCCTTTGGAAATCAGCCCACTTGCTCATCTGCCTTCTGGATGGCCCATGCACTTTTCCATGGACGGGCACCATTGGCACATCAGCTTCAAATGCCCAGAGACCATTTTGGGGGAGGCACAAGGAAAAGGGTTTCCTGGAACCACACAGGGTGTGGGGAGAGGCCTGGGCAGAGGCCCTTGGGCACAGAGCGTGGTTGTAATGATTCACTCATTGGGCTGGGACTCGGTTGCATCAGGCTCTGGACAGCACGGCTGAGCTGCCTCCACCCCAAAGAACTTCATCTCAGGAAAAAACAAAACCCAGCAAGAAAGAAGCAACCTGCAAGCAAAGCACCTGATGGGTGAACTTCAGGAGGCTTGTGTGGGTGAGCACGTGTGAGACCAGAGACCTCACACCTACCTACAGAGTGTCCTTTATCGGGCTCGTTCATTGTAGCCGTGTTGGTCAAGGACACAGGCAAGCACGGTTCTTTGGGGAGGCAGGATATCTTTTATTAAGCCAACTGAATAGTTGGAAAAAAAGTTCTTTGCAAGCTTTCAGGCACAGACACCCTTCTCCAGGCATTGGGTGACCTCTTGGATTCCCCTTGAGAGAAAATCTTGCTAAAATCCAGGGAAAGAGCAGTAATTCAGAAAGACCAAGAAGAACTGACTCAGTGTAAAGTGCAATGGGCTTGTCCCTAAGAAAGTTGCTGAGGCTAAAGACAGCTCTTCGCTCTTTGTACCCTAGAGTAATTAATGCGCAGGTCTAACAGGATCCTCCTAGACCATCTTGGCAGGTTGGAGAGGGGAGCTGCTGTCCGAGCCGGTCAGCTCTGCCACGCTGTTATGTGATGCCGGCGTATGGGAACGCCAGAGCAGCAGGATTCGGGGGCAAGTTTCTGGCGCCCGCCTGCATCGTCTCGGGGGTGGCAGGGAGAGAGCAGGCACAAGCAGGTGACGAGCAGCTCTGGCCCAAGGGAAGGAGGCATGTGCAGGGCTGCGAAACTCAGGAGCGCTGCGCCCCCGGCGTGCGGGTAGTCAGGGTCACCAGCAGTGCTTGGCACCGCAGAGGGCTGGGTGCCTTGCACCCGGCCCCGTTCCCAAGGGCGTGTGTGCAAGGTGTGGGTGGGAGCCTGCAAGCTGGGGGGAGACAGCAGCAGCACTGAGCTCACGCCTTCCATCCCCTGCCAAAATGGGAGAGGCATTCTGGGAACTGCTCCCTCTAATTACATTCCCCATCTGGTCCTGACAAGTACATGCCTCCAGACCCGGAGCAGAGGAGGAGGGGGAATGGTGGGTCCTATAGAGCCCAACAGGACGTGTCGGGCTGGCGCCTCAGGGGCTCGGTTTCTCTAGGGGCTGGCAGCCTGGGCAGTGGGGCTGGCAGGAGAGCAGGGGGCGAAGTCTGATCTTTCAGCAGAACCAGGGCTGTTAACAGCCCCTGGGGAGATGAGCAAGGCTGGGGAGGGAGGTGCAGCCTGCAGCTACCACTGAGCTCATTGCAAACGGGCAGCTTGGAGCAGGGTCCCCAGGCCACATCCTACCAGAGCGCAAACGATCGCATGGGCCGGTCCCAGCAGTGAGGGCGAGGAAGCGCAGTGGGCAATGTGGCATCACTCACGGCGCCTTGGCTGTCTGCATGTGCAGAGCTCGCTGAGCTCCCGGCGCGCAGCCCGGAGGGGTGCTCCGGGCAGACACGGTGTGTTTTGCTTCCAGCGGGAAAACAGCTGGAGCAGGGGTGCAGCATAAACAGACACTTCTTTCGGTGGAGTCGCATGTGTTAACTGGGGGCAGAGGTGGGCCTGTGCAGCTGGGATGGAGTTCCACGTCTCGCCACGTCTCGGACCCCACGCGCGCCGGCCCTGCCTGGACTGGAGCGGCCCGCTGGGATGGTGGGCTCACGGGCGCTCAGTTCTGCTGCAGTCAGTGGCCCTGAACACAGCTGTGCCACATCACCCACCTCTGAGTCCTCCTAGAGAGCATCCCACACACATTCACGGCCCCCCACCCCTCCCACGTGGAGTCAGGCAGAAAAGGCACGTTCCTGCACCTTTGTCTCTCTGTCGCACTCCCTCCATCCCTCCCTGGGGGGTGTGAAATCCTTCCCGAACTCACCAGCCCTCAGCACAGCCTGGGGCTGTCCCTGTGGAGTCAGGCAATGCCAGATGCAATGAGTGTCTGCTCGGCTTAGCTGATGCTCCAGGCCTGCTTGTGTTTGCAGACAAACCTCCTGCTTCGACCTTAGCCTCACCAGGACCTGTTTCTATAGCCAATCTGGACTCTAGGACTCCAGGGAAGACGATGTGGGTGCCCTTCATGATTATTCAGAGCAAGACCCTGCATTACAGCTGTTTTTTAATAATGGGGTAATACCTGGCACCCCGTATCGACACCACCGGCTTCCCCTTCCTTGCCTGGCCCCTGCAGCCCATAATGCCGAGCCAATTCCTCCTCGCGGTGTCCACAGCAATGCCTGCGTCTCTCCTCTTGGAAGGTTGTGACTAATTGGGGCCCAATTTAAAATTGTCCCTTCCAGCATGCGTGGCATTGCACTTGCCTACACTGGTATCTCATGGAGCTGTGCTGCAGAAGATTCACAGCTGGATATGACAGAACCAGATGTTCGCACCCTAGGCCAGACACAGCTGTCTCTGTTTAGCTGGCAAGGGATGTGCAACAAGTAACTGCAGAGACAGCGTGCCTGAAAACAGTCTAAGGTAATCAGGTTGGATATGACTGGAGATTTAGGCCATCTGGAATATAGCCAGAGGGCTATTTATTTTGATCTCTCCACCTGCTGAATGGGAACGCTTTGTACGAACTCGGAGACGTGAGTGATGCCTTATCTTTGACTCTCTGTGCTCACCGTTCCCGGCAGCGGTGGTCCTTTGATTATGTTCTGCTCGCACACTTTGCTTGTTTTCTGGAGTTGGCTGCAGGGCGAGAGGCAGAGATCTGGGTGCAGGGAAGCCTATGCAGGGTAGGAGGCTGGTGCATAGGAGCATTTCAGTTTGCGTCTGAAAACAAGTCCCTTGGCCGTCCCTGGAGCTGAGGCTCCACTGCCTTGTCATGCTCTCCAATGGCCTCGCCTGTGTTAACTCTAGTCCCTGGTGGCAGCAG
>NW_017729015.1:20345367-20367565 GCF_001723915.1 Gavialis gangeticus
TCTTCTCCGGGAACAGAGCAATTAACCTCTGAGAATTGATAAGAATTTAGATAGTTGTTTGTTTATTTTTACTATAATAGTATCCACAGCCTCAGCTGTGATCATGGCCCCATTGTTCTAGCCTCTCTATCAATGCAGAGTAGGAAACAATTCCAGTCTAAAAGAGAGAAGACGGAAAAAAGACAGGGAGAAGAGGCAATTTGGAGGAGAGTGAGCAGGAAGGGAAGGGAGCCAGGCACTTATTTACCAGTGCTGGGGAAGGGGATCGAGGTCTGATAGCGGGGGGCAGGAGGAAGACGCTGCCACTGGGAAGGAGCATGTGATCCTGCTGAATAGCTTTGGAAAGGTTGATGGTCACCGGGCAGCTCAGCCTGCAGGAGTCCTGCACTGTGGGCACGAGAAGCACAGGCGCAAACACCTTTCCGGAGGAGCGTCCCTGGGGCCAGCGGAGAGGGACTTGCTTTCAGTGTCGGCCCAGTGGATGCAGTGTCCCCTTTGCATGCACAGTGCCCCATGGGCAGCATGCTCCCCTGCCCACAAGATCAGCAGTCTGCCTTTGCTTGTCTTGGTGCCCTCGTCATGGGCACAGCCATGGAAATCCCTGGTCAGGCAGGTGTTTTGGGAGGGAATTTCCGGTCCATCAGAGGCCAGTATAACCCAGCAACAAGGGCATTACTGGGAACTCAGGAGCCCGGGTTCACATCCCTGCATTGCGCAGAGAAAGTCAGAGATGCAAGGCTGTCACCAGGGTGGTGCAGGGCCCATCGCTGGAACAGTAATCCCTGCCGACCTCTGCCTCCGCTCTCCATTTTCCTCGTGCTTTGCCTGGTCCCGGCTCTGATGTGTGACAGACTCCGTCCGTGGTCCTTGGTGCCCTGACACGTGCTCTCGCTGTGGTCAGGACGGCAGGCTGCTCTGTCCCGGCCGCACGCGTGGAGCTGTGGCCTGGGCAGAGCCGACATTTGGCGTACATTGCTGCATGGATGGTAAGCGGGTTTGCCACTTTCTGTGCCCCACCAGGCTCTCATCCATGCAGCAAACAAGCATTTCCCTCCCTGCTCATGCAAGAGGCAGCCCTTTGAATACTAAATATTATTTTTCCTGATGGCAACAGCAAATCCAGTGGGATTGTCTGAAAATGGACCGTAGCTCCCTCTTTTGCTTCCTCCACCTTCGTGCCAGATGCAGCAGACTCTAATTCTCCTTTCTTCTTCAGGAAATGACTCTCCTCAGTGCAGCCAGAACAAGGAAAAAACTTTTGTACTTTATAATCTTTAGAAAAAAGAAGGTGAAAGCATCTCCCTCCCACCCCACTTTGGTTCTCAACCAGGGCAAAATGTGGGGCTGCCACCTTTTGAAGGACACAAGACTTTAAAACAAATAAAAGAAGATCTACTGTGTGTTATAAGTAATAATCAATAATTAAAAGCCTTGTTAAAGTATTGCTGAAGTGTACTTCAGAAGAAAAGTAGTTATACTGCATTTCATGGTTAATTCAATGTCAATTAGCTGATTGCTAACTCCCCTCCAGCTAAATCTTGTTCAGTGCAGAGAAGAGAAATCAAAAGCATGCTAGCTTTAACAAGCCTGGTGTTTCAATCATTCATCTCTGGCCGCAGGCTCAAAATCAATGTCAACAGACGTTTCATTGCAATTTTATCAGCCATTTCTGCATGTCACTGTTTTCTCGGCTGCCCCCGATCGTCCCTGAAAACCTTCTGTGGGAATCCAAACTCATTTCAAACAGAGATACGCCTAGCGCGCACGGACTCTCAGCCCAGCTCCCTTTCCGCTGAGGAGCCGCGAGCGAGCGAGGATGCAAAGCTGCCGTCCTGGAGCCGCTCGCTGGCTGGAGTCGATGCCAAGGTGCCGAAGGAAGATCTGCGCCGTGGCTGCTCCCGTTGGCGCGCCATGGCGGCCACGCTCCGGCCCTGCCAGGTTACCTGGCTCGGGGTCACGCGGGCGTGGGCTGGTTTGCCTTCAGCACCACGGCCAGAGCACACGGAGGCCACGCTTGGGCAGAGGGCAAGGCGGGGAAGAGCCAAGAGGCTGGGGAGGAGGAAGAAAGCGGCCTTGGGCCTGCAAGCCCTGGCCTTGCTCAGGCACCCGGGGACATGCCCTGGCGCCTGTGCACAATCGCAGGCCTGCTGCTGTTTAGAAAGCAGAGTGGAAGAGCCAAAAGGCCTGTCCCAGTGAAGGGCAAGATGCTCTGGGGCTCCCGGAGGTCCCTTCCTACACACAGACTGTGCTGCAGTCTGCCAGCAGCCACTTCAGTAGGGGATATCGCCACTCCACTGTCACCCCACTTTAAACTAACCAGGGAAGAAACGTGAACAGCTTCCATCCATGCAAAAGCAAGCAACAGATGAATAAAACTGCTCAACAGCATCAGAGGACACCACTGCTGGGGCAAGGGGTACAGGGAAGGGGGAGGAAGGGTCCTGCTACTGGGTCTCAGGGATCCTTCACCCAGTGCTGGCCCCAGCCTCCGCCCCATGCCCACCGAGGCATCTCAGGCTGCGTGGTGCTTTAAACACTAGCTGCATTTTTGGAGAATCCGAGTAAGAGAGGAAATGCAGTGAGAAAACCCACAGATTTGGCACATATGTGCTTGCCAGTGCCCCCTGCTCCCCCAAATGCCAGGTGTCTCAAATATTAAACTGTAAATGAAATCATTTGCAGAAGGATGCGGCAGGAGCCCCCCTTTCTGCATGGGGTCGTCTGCAAACGCCACGGGCTGCACCAGGACACAGAGGTAGTTGGTCTCTATGGCCTTACTCTCTCTGTACTTCCAATCTGCACCTGAGCTGCAGATACCAGAGGACTTAACAGGGGTGCCGTGAGGAGAAACCCATTGGGGAGACCCTTGTGTGCTACAGTGATGGTGTTACTGCCCTCCTCTCACCGATGTGGAATAGAGAGACTAAGAGATTAGGCCCAATCTACACAGCAGCAACCCCAAGGGCTGTGCTCTGCCCATGGCAGCTGGGGAGGAGACTGTCTCATCACACCGGGTGATGACCTGCATTAGTAATCCATGCCCTTATCTCCTGGCTGCATTGCAGTGATGCAACAGACCTGGGCATGCAGCCATCAGCCTTTTGGAAACCGATAGGACTGAATGCAGCAGTGGGGAGCTGCCTTCTCTCCACCCCGTGCTTCTGCAGGGTGCTAGTCCGCACTGAGGGCTAGCTGCAAACTTCAAACCACGCTCCTGCAGAAGTGAAGGCCCATGGATATCGCCATCATTTTCCAAAAGTGCCAGGTGCACTCGCCAGCTTGCAACACAAACACACGGCACATCCCCGATATGTGGCCACATCTGCATGAGGCATCTGCACGCTGGGGCTGCTCCAACTCATGACCCATCACCTGACCCCACTCGCTGCATCCTGGTAGAAGTTAGGCAGGGGGTCTGGGGCATGTGGGCTGCCTCCCCGGCTAAGGTCCTGTTTCCAGCACAACATGAGCTAGCGCCTTAGCCTCGGCATTTCATCCCTAAACCACAGCGAGGGAGTCATGAATGCTGAGTTCCAGTCATTCATACCCTGGGAGTTATTTTGGGGGCTGGCTAATGACTGTTGCTAGAAACAGCGCTTGCCACCAGAGAAATGGATGGGAGCACAACCTGCATCGCTGTGCTGCCCGTTAAAGCAATGGGCTGAAGCAGATTGGTTAAGGAAGGGCAAATCTGTACTGTCATCGCTGAAGTCCGTCTCTCCTCCTACACCGACACCCCTCGCATGGCTTTAGTTTTACTCTCCTGCCCTAGCATTCACTTTGCAGCTGTTGCCATCATGACCCTGATGGAACAATCCAGAAAAAAATGTGTCTTGTCCTAAATTTGACTCCACTGGTCATAAGATTCTCTATCAAGAGGCAAGAAAGACTGGGTGTAAATGATAAATCATTAGCCCTGCAGGATGCAACACACTTCACCGTCTTTCCTGTGTCATTGCCCCTTGCAGCTGGCCTGTCTTTGGGGACTGTGGCTATATTCAGCACCGCGCTTCACCAAACCCGTTCTTGGTAGGACACTTGCCGTTCTGCTAGGGATGAACAGTGGCAGCGTTGTCCCCATGACCCCAAACCCTTGCTGTGGCCCTCCGTCGTTCTCTGCGTTCACCTTGGGTGGAAAGATTGAGTGCAGCCACGTGCTCAAAATCGTTTCACCAAGGTTAAGAAAGATTTGGCATCTCTCCAGGAAGCATCACGTGGTTGATGTTGCTACCAAGGTGAATTAGAGACAAGCTGCCAAAGGTGTTACCATTTCCTGGCTTTGAAGGAGGTGCCAGGGGCCCAGATGGTGCCCGTGGATCCAGATCTACCGAACGCATGCATTTCCTTTGCAGAGCAAGATATAACCGCAAGTGATGGCTCTGGCTTGCTTCCTCGGTTCATGTGTGCCTAACCTTTACATGGGGCAGATTAAAATAACCTTCCCACAGCCATCGTGTCTGGGTTTAAAGGACAGAGCTCTACCTGAATTTCTGACCGTGCTAACCACACTCCTCTAAGCACTGCCAGGGAATCCCTGCTCCTGCTTTTCCAATTTTTGTTGCCACTTTTGTGAATGTGCTATGCTGATTTTTCTCGTCCTTTTGCTCCTGGCTGGTAGAAAAAGACCCTTAAAGACAGAATGATGCTCAGGGGAAGTCCAATAGCGGATACTCGCTACCCAGCAGGTCCTTCATCGAAGAGGTATTTTATTTTTCATTTTATTTTTAAGGAATGAAAAAGAGCCTTTTGTTCTTCTTGTCACTGTTGTAGGCTATTGTTACCATAGCAAAGCTCTGCCTTTATGCCTCCTGTCCCGGATCTTCTTTGCTTTGCTTTTAGAAGGCTCTTTTGCTTGTCTTACTACTTTGCTAAGCCTTCTTTTTGATGTCCTTGTCCTTTCTTCCTGTGGTGGAATCAGAGATAAGTGCATATCATGAGACTTCTAGAGCAAGGAGACTTTGTGGCTTCATAATGCATGATATGTAAATGCACGCACCAGTGGCCGACCCGAGGGTCAAACAGGAATTCAGAACAGGATATAGGAAACAGGCTTCTGATTGCTTCCATTCAAGGAAAGTCCTCTGCAGCAGAATTACCATAAAAAACCCACATTCAGTTAACATTAAAGTCTAAGGGGAAGCATGATGCACCTTATTGACTGTGCTATTGGGGTATTTGTGGGACCACAAGTGCCCAGCATTCCCAAGGACACCTCCTGTCTCCCTCCAGGACACTGGCACTCCGGGTCCTGTAACGTGCTGTGAGATGCCCTGCGCACCTGCCAGCCCCTGGCTCTGTCTGGCTGCTCTGCCTGCAGTCCCCAAGTGTCACGGGAGGAGACGGAGAGGTGAATCTGGGGCTGCAGTTTATAGGATGAAAGCGAGGCACAGTCACTAACACACAAGGGCTTTCACACGAGAGCATTCAGAGAGCAGAGAGGACAGTAGGGAAGAGAAGCTGGCAAGTGCCATTGCTTCTTCGGGGCTGTCGTGAGCTCTGCCTCCAGGGGATGCGAATGCATCTGCGGTTGGGTGTTCGTAGCCATTACCCCATCCTGGACTTGTAACAGGCTCCTGCCCCTCTCCAGTTCTGGCCTTGCCCATTCATTTCACCCTCCGCTGCATCCTGAGGCACACGATGGTCATCAGCTCTCTGCAGCACAGGCAGGCGACCTGCCTGTGGGGACTGCGGCTTTGTGCCTCCTAGGCTCAGCGCTGTGATTCACCCAACCCATTCTGGGTAGGACATTACACCTCCAAGGCGCTTGCCATTCTGTTAGGGATGAAGAGTGGCAGCGTTGTCCCCATGACCCCAAACCCTTGCTGCGGCCCTCCCATCATTTTCCTCATTCACCTTGGGTGGAAAGATTGAGTGCAGCCACGTGCTCAAAATCTTTTCACCAAGGCTAAGAAAGATTAGGCATCTCTCCAGGAAGCATCACGTGTTCCTGTTTGCACGCGCAGCGCCTGACACGGTGGGGACCAGTTCCCCTGGGGGTCCCATGTTACTGTAATGCAAGCAATAGACGGAGGAAGAGCAGGTGAACCCTAGCTGGCCCACAGGTCTCCAGCGGCATGGACGAGCAATGAGAAGCGGAGTCGGTTCTGGTGGATGGCTGTCGGCTCTTGCTCGATTGAGAGCGCTCAATGGGCCAGATTTCCTGTTCTCTCTGGGTCTGACTGGCTCAGAAGTACCCAAGATCAAAGCTGCTCACAGCAGCTCAGGCAGCTAGAAACTAGGAAACACCCTGATTTACAGAAACAACGTGAAAAGTCAAGAGAGGTTTCCATGGCTCGCATATGGCTCTGCTTGGGCAAGGATCAGTCTGGAATCCCCTGTCGCCAACGTACATCTGAGCCGCTCCGGCTCTCAAAGCAGACCTCAAGCTTTCTACAAGCCTGCTTATATGAGAGCTTGTGTTTTCCTGTATAAAACTGTTAAAAGAGAGGGATGTCCTCCTGTGCATGCAGTGACGAGACCCATCCTCCCCGGTGAGGTCCCAAGCTGTGGTGTGTTTAGTGCAGGAAGGCAATCTCTGTCCCCAGAAGACTTTCTTCTCTGAACGCTGCAGGAACAACAGCTGATTTTTCTTTTTAGTCTAAATTAGTGCAGAATAAAGCGAGTGAAACATCCTGGGGAAAAATCTGGAGGGAAACCAACAGCAAAAAAAATCTTCAGTTCAAAAGGATTAAAACTTCTCAGAGGTAAAGCGACGTTCTCCAACCTGAATTCTTCCTACTTCCAGGATTTCAGGGCAAGGCATCACCATCTCACTCCCATTAGGAAAACTGCCTTCCTTTTCCAGCCACACATGGATGGGGTTTTGTTCCTAATGTTGGAAAAACTTCAGCATAACTGCCAAGGAGCTGAAGCGCGGATCCAGCCATCAGTGCGTCACCAGCGAAATGTGATTTGAGATGCAGTTTGCTTTTCTGTATCTCAGATCTCAGGGCTAAGCCACAAACTGTACATGACACAACTAAATTAATATTTAAAAATAATTACTTGCTGCCTGAAGGTAAACAGAAAAAAGGGTAAATAATTGATAGCGCTGGGACTGCCACACTGTAAGTCTGCTGAGCGTTTATGATGTGCTGCAAAGGTTCAAAGGGATTGCTCGTCTGCTGGCTCTGAAGGAGGGTTTTAGCTAATCATTCCAGGGCTTGTTTTGTCAGCCAGCGATGGCTGCCGAGTTTTGATGCACTAGAATAGAACTCCAGCTTAATTTAGGCGATCCTCTAACTTAATTTGCTAGCTCTCTTCCATGATTTGCATTGTAAATGATGAGAGGGTTTGAAAAAAAAAATTCCCCCATCAACATCTGAAGGGAGATTTCATGCGGTTTCTTGCCAGGACTGTGGAATGGGGAGTACATTTTGAGGGAGCTTAATTAACATGCCACCACATATCCTGGTAGAGCTGGGGGATGCACCGACTCTTGGGACCTGCTCAGATCCTGGTAACGAATGTCCTTCCACCAGCCAGCCAGCTGATTGCTGAGTGCTGGAGTAGCTAGAGCCAAGAGATGAAGGGTGGTGCGAACATATCTCAGTGGGAACTCATTTCCTCCTATGGCCCAAGAAGACCCTGCGTGGTTTATACAGCACTGATGACTGAGCAACGCAGTCCCAAGCAGGACTTGGCAATCTATTGCAGGCCAGGCTGATCTCTTTTATTAGACCAACTGAGTAGTTGGAAAAAAGCTCTTGGGTGCAGTCACCCTTCTTCAGGCATAGGGAGTCTGAGCTATTGGCACTTTAAGCAAAAAAAAAAGAAGAGAAGGAAAAGATAAGAGGAAAACGGAGTGAAGAGCTCCAGGGGTGGGGCACTATTTAACTATACAGTGCCACGTGCACCCATGGCATCCTTGCCAGGAGATAATGAGCACTCCTAGATGCCAGAATCTGTCAGGGACACTGGCAAGACCAGCAGTGACACTCCAGTATAGGCCACCTCATCGTCCATGTGCTGAAAGCACCGGACAAGCCATCGCGAGTGCTTCCAGCACGCCTAGGCCGTGCACGCGTGCACATCTAGAGGAAAGGGGCGCGTGAGCACCACACAGCTGGGGAGAAACCCAGGAGTCCTGCCTTGTAGAGCCCTGCTCCTCACACTGCAAGACCACACTCGGCACCTCGATCCTCACCTGGTGGAGGGTGAGTGCGTCCCCACCCATCTTATCTGACCCCCAGACGGCCCGTGTGCACCCAGGCAGGTGCACGCAGCAGTGATCAACCATCCCGGCAGGGCTCTGGGGCTCTTCAGAGCAAATGTCCCTCCCGCAGTGAGGGGCTTCCCCTGGGCCAAGAGGTTTGTAGGCTTCAGACCCTCTTCAGACCCCCTGCCTGGGGACAGACTGCCACGGCAAAGGTCTCTGCATGGCTGTGGACCTGGAGCAGCACTCCTACGAGGGACCTCATTTTGTTGTCTTTGGGGTTTCTGCATTGCAGAGCTCCGGCCTGTGGAAGGGACAGTGGTGAAAGCAGCTACAGAAAGGTTGTGGGCTAGAAAGCCTCCGAGAGAAGTTCCCCTGAGATCAGCAAGACTCTCCCAAGTGCGTAGAGAGGGCTGTGGACCTCGCCAGCCCAAGCTGAGCTCCCTGGAGAAAGCAATAACACATGCCATCGAGAGACTCTGCTGGGGAAATATCCACTTGTGAACTGCTCATGGGTAAAAGGGGGGAAAAAAATGGATCCGAGGTTTTGCCACCTGAATTCCCTTCCTCTCCTGCAGTCGGTTATCAGCATGAAAACAGGAAATGAATTGGACACCATTAATAATACATGAAGCCTCGGTGTTCAGGCTGCGTGCTCTATCGTCCAAGTGTATGAGACGCTGTGCAAGGAGGAAACACAGGAGGAGTCAAACCCTCAAGTTTGCTCGCTCCTTTGAACCGCGCAGTGAACTTTGGGTGGGTACTTCTAGGTTTCAGGATCTTTTCTTCCCTGAACTTTTTTGCAAAGCTTTTAATCCCTCATATAGAAAGCCTGAAGGTTTGCTTCTGAGAGTGAGAAATAGTCCTGGAGAACAAAGATTTCTTTTTATAGATTTCATCAATAATTAAATGTTGCCTGTGTCACCTTTTTACTCAGGCAGCCTTTTTCATTAGGATTTAACCTTCAGCCCCTTGTCCCCATTTATTTGCTTTTGCTGCGGTATGTGGTGCAGAATTGCCTCTGTGGTGAACACCGGTGTTCGAGATACCTGGGCGTCTGCCAGGTGCACTCCCAGCATCTTGCTTATGAATCTTTAAGGACTCACCTGTGCTGGAGGAAAACACATTTCACTTGTGCTGGGGATTTAATTTTTTCCATAAAATGTTAAATTTTCAACTGTAGAAGGCTGCGACCTCCCATATGGATACCACTGACACCCCCCCAGCCTTTCTACCTGTGATCAATATGTTCTCATTTAGCCCTGCCATAATACCTGCCATACAGCCAGATGTTCAAAGCAACCAGAGGGCAAATCCTGTTGAAACTATTAGGAAAAACCCAGAGGGACAAAAGCAGGAGCTTAGTTTGGCCAGAAGAAGAGGCTTCCCTCAGTCATGAAAACCTTGTGCGGCTTCTGAGGTCTCCACAGTTGAACACCTAGGTCTTCTCCAGGCCATTTCTTGTGCCCTTGGTGTGTATCTAAACCCCTCTCACTCTTCCTGCTCAGGACCCTTCTGGTTCAGAGCAATCCTGCCTCTGGTTAAGCCCTGCAACACCGATGTAAAGCCTCAGGCTGGGTGCGAACCCTGGACAACAGTGAAACTCCATGTCCAGCAAAGCTGCATGTTTGGGGTCATAATTCACTCCAATTAAACATCATTTTGTTGGCTGCCATCTCTGACTCGATAGGAAATTGGATATGGCTTATTATGATACAAGGGGGCAGTTTGGTAAATGCACATTTTCAGCCAAAATCATTAATCAGCTCTCAGAGCAGAATGATGTTTGCAGCGGAGGTTTAACATTACCATTTGGTTTACTTGTTCTTGCTGTCTGGCTCCAGCCATAACAAGCGCAGCCAAGTTCTAATTCTTAAATGTTTAAAGATGCTCATTCAGTCTTATTAATATAAGTGAAATGCCAGACAATTAATCAATCGCTACCCAAAGTATTAGTCAGGAGTACTCCCTGTGCACAGAAGAATCTATATTAACATCTCCATTTCAGGACACTTAATTATATTCATGTTTTAGATTATGAATTTGTTTGCTAAATAATCGCATTCACAGTGCCAAAGTGCCTAAATATGAAATCCATAGGTGAAATGTAAAGCTGCCCTCAGGAATGTTATTGACTGTTAAATACGCCGTGTGTGCTAAAAGCTGGCAGATCCCCGCGCGGTGCGTCGCTTTTGTGCCCATGCTAGGAGGCAACCCCTGTCCCAGCGCCACTGTACGATTATCACGCCAAATGCCTTGCATGGACCCTACTGTACATTTCCCCCCTTTAAAAGCCAGGACAAGCGGGGGAGAAATCTCACTTGGTGCATTTTCCCCCTTAAGGCAGCAAGAACAGTTTAGCATGCAGGGTCTTATTCCTTCTGGTTGTGGCCTCCTGTGTCTCTGATGCTGCAGAATAACAGCTGCATTTAGCAGTTGCAGTCCCTTCTTTTGGAAGTTGTGTGTCTAATGTTGGCAACCCCCCTCGTGAATGTGCTGGTCGAGGTGACAAGAGAAGGTCTGATGCCAAAGAAGATCTGGGAACGAGGGGGGGATTTTCCCATGGTCCGGAACAGGGAGGAGAAAGCAACACCTGAAAACCTGCAAGCCCAACTTGTGAGGCAGAAAGCAATCCGTTCCAGTCAGCCAGAAAGCCAGCTGCTCAGGTCATTCAAAATGTATCTGTTTTTCCCCCATTTCAAAAATATAGATTTCTTTCTATTTAGCAATTCCCACGTGAGTCCTTTCAAACCAAGCAGAATGTGTCAGCGACTTGCAAACTGCTGTCAAAGGCTGAAATTGGGCCTTTCCCACAGAAAGTTTCTTCTTTTTAACAAATCACCGTTTTTGACACACAAACCCAAACACAACACTTCCTCAAACTTCTGGGTTTTACCCCCCAAAAGTGTCCTGTGTTTGGGGAGCAATCTTGACCAACGAAGTGGCAAAACTAGACAAAAGGGGAAGCTTTGTCAGAGGCCAAGAAATGCAACTCTGAAAAGCCTGCAGTGGAGGAAGGCTTCCCATCTCAGGGTCACCTTGCTGGGGTCACCTGGCCCCCAGTTATATGGGGCTTGGTGCAGAGGCTGGACCCGATGACCCCCAGTTATCTGCAGCTTGGTGCAGGGGCTGGACCCAGTGGTCCAGTTATCTGCGGCTTGGTGCAGGGGCTGGACCCGATGGTCCAGTTATCTGTGGCTTGGTGCAGGGGCTGGACCCGATGATCGTCCAAGGTCCCTTCTGGCCTTACGATCCACTCAGAGTGTAAGGTTATTGGGAATAGCTGAATTTCAGCAGAGAGGAGTGAGGAATAATGCAGCTGGAGTCTTGCTGTGTATGATCAATTGAGTGGAAGTCTGAGTGAATATGCTCATTGAGGGGGTGTATGCCGTTCTGTGATTGAGGGGATGTGGGACTGAACATGATTTATTGAGTATAATTGAGTATTCAGTATTGGAGCAGGAGCAGGAGTCACTTAACTGAGATTAAAACACAACAGCACCTGCTGCTTACTGCAAAAGTATATTCCAGGGGAAAGCAGATTGCTAGAAGAGGGGCTTGTTCTGATTTTGGGGGGGGGTCTTGCAGACGTTGCCCTGTTGCTTTGGTGGGGAAGGGGTGCAGGTAACAGAGGTGTCCCTGGCACCCAGGAACCTCCTGCCGCTTCTATGCAGAGACCGGAGCTCGGTGGGAGTCGACGGGCTACAGCCTCACACACAACTGCAGCATCAAGAGGGCTGCCCACCCTGCTCGGACCCCTTCGCTGACTGTGGAGGTGCCTTCTGCACCAGTCTGGAGGGGAGTTTTCTGCTGCCAACTCTCCTTCTTCTCAGAAGGTGTCCTCAGCGTCGAGCCTACACCTTCCCTTCCTGAGCTCCAGGCCACGGCTTCTCTGCTGGTGTCTGTGAATAATCCCTCTCTGTTTGCATCATTAACTGGAAGGTAATTAGGCTCCAAACCTGTCTCCTTCAGTCCCTCCCTGCTCCAGACTCTGGCCCAAATTCCATCCCCCAGCAGCGCTCTCCCCCGGAAAAGGTCCAGGTTTGGCGTGTGTCCCTCTGGGGCTGCCCTGGCTTTCGTATCTAGTTCTGACGCCACGTCCCTTTGATGTTGTGCTGCTGTACTCGCAGGAGACCCCGGTGAAGCAAACACAGAACTGGCTTGGCCTCCCCGGGGGGGCTGGGGTTATTTGCAGAGCTTCGCTCAGCTGAACGAGCGAGGAGCACGCCGGGCTCTGCCCTCGTTCCTGCCTTGCAGCTTTGCAGGTTTTGTGCCGCAGAAGGCAACGAAAGGAAGGCAACTCTTATGCCTCCGGTACACCCCAGGTCGGGGTAAGGAGTAACTTTCAGTTCATAGCTCGGTGAAATGCCACTGTCTGATTGTCTTGGTCTCGGCAGGCTCAGAAAGCCCTGCCTGGACATGACCCAGCCCTTGAGTCAGGGCTCCCTATGAGTTCCTCTCCTTTGAATACAGGTGGCCAAAGTTGTGCACGGTAGCTCAACAAACACAGTGCCTTGGTGGTGGCATTAGTGGAAGTTGTTCACCTGGGGCATCCAGAGACCGCGCTGGGCTTTGCCCCAGCCACATCGCTTCAGCAGCTCAGAGTCCTTCCATGATTGATGAGCACACTCGGGTCTTTCTCCTCCCCTGGCACTTCCAGTGACGCCTGCCCAGTTTAATACAGCAATTCTTGTACGGTTCGGGGGCTGGGCTACATGCTGCTTCCAAAATTCCTGACCTTGCACTTATATCTTTTATTAGACCAACTAGATAGTTGGAAAAATTGTTCTTTGCAAGGTTTCGGGCACAAACACCCTTCTTTGTGCCCTATGCCTGCATTTGGGCTAGGGACCTACATAAGCGGTCAGACCTGGCTGACTGCTCTTCCCAGCAGATGTCCAGGAAGTTCAGGTCCCCCATGATGACCACGTCCTTTGACCTAATGACTTCCATGAGCTGACTTATCAATTCCCAGTCTAGCTCTTCCCCGTGGTTGGGGGGTCTGTAGTAGACCCCACCGTTACGTCTCTTTGCCCTTGACTGCCTTGTATTCGGACCCAGAGCACTTCCGTGCACCCTCCTCTGACTCTGTGCTACCTGGTGAGGATGCGTATTCCTCCTTAATGTAGAGCACCAACCCCCACCTTTGCTCCCTGTCCTGTCCCTCCTGCACAGCCCATAGCCCTTGATATTCACCGCCTAGTCGTGCGTTGGGTCCCACCACATGTCAGTGATCCCCACTATGTCTGGGTTGGTGTCGGCTAGCAGGAGGGTGAGTTCCTCCTGCTTGTTCCCCATACTACGAGCGTTTGTGTAGAGGCATTTGAGGCCTCCTGTGGGTATGTGCACTGACCCCCTACTCTCAGCATTGCCCCGGCCCCTGTTGCTTACCTGGGTATATGTCCGCTCATCGGTCTCGGCTGGGCTGTACTCGTGGGTGCTGCTTGGTTTAGCGGTCCAAGGCTTCCTCCGCCCTCGTCTTCCCCTTCCCCTGACGAGCCTAGTCTAAAGCCCACCGGAGGAGATCCGCCAACCTAGAAGAAAACACGCGCTTACCTTTGGGGGAAAGGTGGAGCCCATCCCGCCTGAGCATGTCCCTCATTGTGACGTGCGGGTCATTGTCGAGGAAGCCGAAGCCCGCCTCGAGACACCGTTCCCGAAGCCGCCAGTTGGTCTCTGCGATGCACGTCGCATGCCGTCTTCCACGTCCGCTCACTGGTAGGACAGAGGAGAAAACCACCTGTGCCCCCATCTCCTTCAGCACGCCCCCAGAGCGGGGAAGTCCCCCATCAGGCGATCAGGGCTTCTCCTGGCCGCATCGTTAGCACCCACATGGATTAGGACCATGGGGTAGTAATCAGTGAACTGGATCACGGCCTGGATCATCCCCGTCACATCCTGAATCTTTGCTCCGGGCCGGCAGTAGACCACGCGTGCCGAGGGGTCCTGGTGACAGATGGGCCCTCCATACCTCCCAGGATGGAGTCGCCTATGACGATCACGCGATGTTTTCTCCTCCGGGACTGCTCGGCTCCTTCGGCCTGCTCGGAGCATGGAGAGCGTGGAGTTGCCTCCTCTCCGGTTGCCTCCTCTCCCTCCTCCTCCTCCAGAGTCGCCAGAGCCTCGTACCTGTTCTCCAGCCGGACCGGAGGAGCTGGTGCTGCTGTGTTACGAGCAGCCCTGGGTCTGGAGGTGACCGTCTGCCACTCTGCAGTGGGGGGCACGTCCCGGGGTGCTTCTCCCTTGGGTGCGTGGCCCTGCAGGGAAAGGAAATAGCCGCCGATTTCTTCCTCCGCCTCCCTGATCCCCCTCAGCCTGCTCACCTCAGACCCCTGTTGCAATTCAACACCCACCCCCAACCCATACACACACTTCTGAAATCATTGCTTCCTCCTAAAGCCTTTGCACGATTGAGGTCACGCTAACGAGCCTGTCTCTGGATCCAACATTGCACTCTTCTCCGGCCACGCGGCACCACCCCGACTTGACAGTCACTAGAAATCCTTGCTCCCTGGCCTGCCATTTCATGGGCGAGGGTTCGGGGAAGGAGGTTATCCAGACCTCCCTGCTTCAGCACACTGAGCTCTTAGGGTGGTGCTTCCACTTCTGGGTGATCGTTTCCAGCCTTGACCTCCTAGGCAGCATCGTGGCCCTTAGCAAAACTCCAGACAAGATGATATCGAGATTACCCTGGCTGCTGTCAAACAGACTTTTTGTGCCTTCCCTTTATTGCAAAAAAAGAAAAGGAAAGTCCAGAAGACCAGTAGAGGTGGGAAGAAGCCAAAATAGCCCGACGGTTACAGGGACATCGCTTCCCCACGCATTCAGCCTCGCGGGAACCAAAGGCGAGGCCCCAGCCCTGGTCCAGGCAGCAAGCTGGCTAAGACGATCCCGACGATCCCTTGGATCCTCATCCCCTCCCCCAGCCCGCTCAGCCCTGCCCCGGGGCCAGCAGGTCCCATCATCTGGAGCTTGAATCTGGGCATGAGGAGGCAGGTGCAGGAGCAAACAGGCAAGGACATGAGCAGCTCACTCAGCACATCCCCCAGCACCTGTGAGCAACGGGGGAGGCTTCAAGGAAGCAGGACTGGCAAGCCTCCTGGAAGGCAGCCCGGTGCACCGCGCGCCAGGCTGGGCCCCGACAGCAAAGCTGCGATCCCCGGGCTGCAGCGAGCCTAGACACGGGGGACAGGACCCTTCCCCATCCACCTCTCAGAGGGAGAAATGGGAGGAGAAGTATCACTAGGGCTGCAGGTGGTTGCAAGTGCATGAGGTGTGTCTGCCTGGCAGGGTCAGGAGGGGCAAAGCCAGCGCGGGGCGGGATGCAGAGAGCCCAGGAGAAGCTCGCTCCGGGGCAGAGGTAGTGGGGGGGGCACCTTCTGCTTTACGCCTCCCTCCACAAATGTGGCAGGCCTTTCTTCTTGGCCCAGGCGCGGCCGCGAGGCGTTCTGACGCTGCGTCTGCTCCATAATTACCTCCACGTGCTAATCCTGGAAACAGACTTTTGCAGAAGTGACTGGCAAATCCTGATACAATTTTAATGATGGCTTTGCAGTTTCCTCTGCCCGAAAAAAAGGGCTTAGGCTGTGATGGGATAAACGGCAGGTGAGCCGCCACTGAGAACGTGCACCGGGAAGAGTTGCCAACACAAATCTTTTAATAGTCTTTCAGCCCCTGTTAGGCCTTAAAAATCAATCAAAGGATTAACTAAGCAAAGCTGGTTTTATGATACATGATCGCACATCACGCCATTGGATCTAAATTTGCTTAGGCCCCTAATTACGACCGGGCTCGCTAATGTGCATTTGTGATTCAAGGAGTCTATTGGGAGAGACCGTAGCAAACCTGCGAGGGTCAAGGCAAACTTGCTCTGAAGCCCTGGGCTGGGGAGGGGGCTGCCTGCAGCTCCAGGCCTCCACGCTTGCAGGATCGCAGCCGCGGAGGGCTAGGAGGTACCAGCGCTGCAAGAGACCAGTGGCCGTGAGGCAGGCGAGGGCAGCTTTGCCAGCAGTTTCCATAGCTGGGCCCACAGCTCTGCACACGTCTGCAATCAACCGTGGGCCAGGATTGTGGGAACGGTGTTTGGCTGAGCCCGTGGCAGGTAGCGGGGCTGGTCCAGCCAGCAGCGAATTCGCGGCAGCTGCTGCACAAGCTGCGGCTGTTTATCAGCATTGCCGACTGATCCTAACTTGCTCCGCAGGAGGGCACAGAAATCCACATTGCCCACATTGCTCATCGGGAAGATGGCACGTGCCTCCCTGCCAGAAGTGGCTCTGCTAAAGTTAGAGCAGTGCTGTGGGGACTCAGACGCCTATGCTCCAGATGTGGACAAGGGCTTGTTTGGTCAAATCCAACCCCCTCTGGATAGGACCCACTGCCGGCACTCAGCAGCTTGCTCCAGTGCAAACTGCAGTTGTTTCATGGTAATTAAAGGGACGCCCAGGCTCGCTTCCCTGTGGGAAATCACTGAAAGCATGGGAGCCCAGAGAGAAGAGGGGAGTTCACTGGTCCTGTGTGGTCGTTCGGTGCATGCAGCATCCTGTATACCATGTGCAGCCTTCAGTCACGCCGTGTGTGCAGATGTTGGAGGTCCTGGCACGTGCATCCTAGCACCAAAGTTGCTGCTGGCCCATATCAGCCCTCTGCATTTTTCCCAGGAGGAAAGGAGCAGCCTCCTGATGCTGGCTGCATCCACCCTGCATAGTCTGCTGAGCCACCAGTGAGTGATGACACCGGGCCCGGGCGTCCCTCTCCCCGTGCAGCTCTTGCAGTCCTTGTGTCCTCTTGCCCCCATCTTGCTCAGCGTGGAGAGGAGGCTAATGTCCCATTACGCAGAAGACTTCATTTCCTGTCTTTGGTATTTTATAGTTGCCTTGTCTTTTCTTTCTGTTTGTCTTTCATCTCTTTGTTACTTGTTTGTATTCCCGTTGGCTCCCCTCAGGGGAATTTTTCCTCGTTCGCTGCCTATTTCTGTATTTTGGTGTCTCTCTAGTGGCATCTGCTTTTTCTTTCTTTCTTTCCTTTTTTTGTTATTTGCAATTTTCCAGACTTATTGATATTTTTACTTGTTGCCTGGCTTGCATGTGTACTGTATAAGCGTGTGTGAACACATGCATATCTGTATAGCATCCTCGTAAAGAATATTTCCTTGAATATCTGCTTAGGGCCTCGCTCTTCTCTTCTGTCCCTTTGTGTTAAGCATATAAGAGAACTGTGTATTTTTTCCCACTGTGGAAGTATTGTGTTGGCTACGAGGGAGTCACGGGAAGGTGGGCACTGCTGCCCAGGGTCAGTCCTTCAAGGTTAGCTTCTTGTCTCTGGCAACGTACTGCAGCCCACTAATTGCATTTAGTGTGAAAAAGCATTTCCTTTTCTTGGGGTTTAATCCCCCTCCTTTTACTTTCCTGGGATGTCTCCGTGCTCTTCCTGGCCCACTGCACGAGAGCCCAGGTGTCAGATCCCGGCGCCGTTCATGCTTTCGGACAGCATCCTATTCTTCCTTACGCAGCCGGACATCTGGTTGCTTGTTTGGCCGTAGCCGAAAGCCTTTGTAGAGCTCTCTGTAACCCTCAGCCCCTTTTTTCTGAGTTGATATGGTTTATGCAGAGCCTTGCTGGAGTGGTTTTGATTTTGTTTGTTCCCATCTGCAGAGATAGACACTGAATTTCATTTGCCTTCGTGTTGGCTGTTCGGATGGTTTCTTTAGATCTCTCTGAAGTTGCTGGCATGTGAATGCCTGTATCCATGTCCATTGGAAGTGGCAGGAAAAGGAGGAAAACAGGCATCGCTGCAACTCCTATTCTAGACTGTGCTTGTGTTTGATTATTCTGAAGACAGAAATTGCTGCTGGATATCAGAGTAGAGATTCCTGTGGAGCTCACCTCACTTTGGGTGAATACGTCTATGTTAATGAGTTGACACTCGTTAAGAAAATCCTGCTAGGTGAGCTGTACTTTTCAGTGCACTTGACAATGTAGTTTAAATTACACTCTGTGTCCTCCTTTAGATTTGGGGTTTTTTTACATTTTGTCTCTCTTTTTTTGGACTTTCCCATGCTGACCCTCTTTTGCTCCCCCTACCACCAAGGCCACGAATCTGCGAGCTAAGCCATCAAGCATTTTGGCAATATTCATGTTTGCTGACGAGCAGATTTCTGAGGAACCAAGTTTGGGCTCTGCCAAAGACCGCGATCAATGTGCAATTATAACCTCAGTCAGGTTAGGAGGAGAAATGCAACTCCATCTGCACAAATCAATCCCTTATATTTGTGACTCAATTTAAATTCGGGGGGCTTGGGCTCGCTAATCCCCACAAAATGGTTCTTTGCGGTTTATCTGGATCGTGGGGCTTGGTGAAGCAGGGGCTGAGACTGTAGTTTGGGATATAATGTAATGCGCCCCTCCAGGATTGTCTCCTCTTCGTCTGAATTTAGAGACAACTGAATTGAGATGCACAGCTCTGTGGAGCCCACACTTTCAATGGGCGACTTTGTTTACTATGGAAAATCCAGGAAATCAGCATCAACGTGAGATTTTATTGCTACCAACGCCAAATCTGGCACCAGCCCAACCTCCACCAAGAGCAGCCGGTGGTTTGCCAATGGTTGTTTTCCTACGGGCACGGCCACTTCTTCAGCCGTGTTAAAAGTCCTGTTTGCCTGTCACATTCATGTGTGATGAATTCCCATCCCAAGCCTCCAAGACCACAATTTATTATTTATTCACTGCAGAAAGCTTTAGAATAACAGCTGCAAAAGAATGACTTAATGGGATCCTGATTATTTTCTGCTGTGAAATCAATATTTAGTGGAAGTTGAAAGTTCATATGCAAATCTGCCGATACGTCTGGGCCTGAGTTCAGCTTCCCGAGAGGTGGGGAAGCCCCGGGGCTGTTGTCTGGGCAGGGTGCTGGAAGGGGCACGGACCCTTAGCTTCATGGTGTTGCTGGGGTTTAATGGCTAGGAGGGATTCTGCGGGAGGGAGCAACCCCATTACAGACTGCGCGGTGGCACTCGGCCCCTGGACGAGCGCGAGGGGATATTTCGGCCAGGGACAGGTGCGATGGTGTCTCGGGCTGAGCTGCTGCATCTGAGCCGGAAGCAACTCAACGCTTGGCTCGTGAGACTTAGTCATCTCCCTCCCCCAAAACTTCTCTTCACAACTTCGTGCCTCTCCGCAACAGATAGTCAGCGGTGAATAATCCTTCGCACCCGACCGTGAGCTAACAGCTCTGCCTGAACAGCATCCGTGCAATCGCCTTCCACCAAGCTGGGAATATTCCCTTCCCCCAAGTCTCCAAGAGCAAGGGTCTTGGGGATGAATTGAGAAAGCTCGTTCCCCAAATGAGTGGAGCCTGAGATCCTTGCGTCGTTTTAATATCCTTTCCATCAGTTCCCAAGAGCTGCCTAACAGAAACAGGCCCCGGCACTGCCCGCACCGTCTCACGGCCCGCGAGCCCGCGCAGGCGCTGCAGGTTTGAACACCCCGCCGGCGAAGGGCTTTGGGGGAGCTGGCTGCTGGCCTCCTGGTAGGCTCGCGCTGACCCTTCATTGATGACGACAGCGGACGGCCGGCACAAAACAGCTCCTCAGCTTCAAAGCAGGTGCAGGGGCGCTGCGCTTTTCCGAAGGCGGCTTGCTCGAAGACTCGTTGCTGCTCGAAGGGACGCCAAGTGCCAGCGTCGAAAGGACGTGGGCAGGTGTCGGGGTCCCTCTCACCGCGGTGCAGCTACACGGCTCCCAGGTGAGTCCGGGATGGTTTCGCTCCACCTGCCAAGCGTTCGGACCCACCCGGTGACACGAGCATCTACGTGTCCCCACCAGGAGCATTGCTGTGGCAGGAAGAGATGTTTTCTTCCCCTTAAGCCCACTGCCGCCCCATCCAGCTTTCGGGAGACCCCTCTTCCCGATTCCCCTGGGTTGGTGTGGCTGGTTCAGGTCCAGCGAGGGACGCCGCGTGCGAGACCACGATGTAACGTCACGCAAGGGGATGTCAGGCTGCTGCGCTCGTCTCCTCCCCCGGATCCAGATTGACTTGTGAGCCTCGCAGCTTCGGGCCTGTCAGCCACCAGGAGCTCATCTATGCAAATCTGCTACAAGAAAATGAGGTCTATAAATAATATACACCTTGGGCCTCCATGTCTGTACAAGGTAATCCATTGTCTTGCCTGAAATTCAGCCCATTATATTTCATGCTCCTGCATGAACGTTACAAGGAAAGGAAAGAGCCCAGGAGAGACTCCAGCCTTTCATCACCTTTTGACCCAAACAGCGGGGCGGAAGGGGGCTCGAGGGTGTTGCAATGGGATCGGCCTGTTCATTTTAGTTATTTCTTTATTTAGCAAATGCAAATCTGCGAAAGCAGGCAATAGCCTCCTCGTTAGCTGGGCTCAAAGTTATTAACCCACCTCTTGGTTTGTAGAGGGGACGCTCCTCAGTGATGTGTGGCATTGCTAACAGCAGACAGGAAGGTGATCCTTGGACTTCTTTCTGAGATGAGGGGTTGGGAGAGCTGTTCCTGCTCCGTCTCTTCTTCTTTCTGGCGATTTTTGCCCTTCAGGTGGGATATGAGGAAGGCTGTTTCCATCCCAGGCTGGTTTGCAGCGCTCTTAGCTGCATCTGAAGCGAAGCCTGCTGTCACACTTCGCTGCCCGCAACCACCTGCCAACAACCTCCGCACCCAGGACCTGTGTGGTCTCTCCCTAGCACAGGATTGTAAACCTGGCTCCTGTCCTCCAAGGGCAGTCTTGGCTCTTTGCACCTTGGCCCAGCGTCCTTTGGGGAAAATCAGGACAGGCTGATCAAATCCGAGAGGAAGACCCCTTGACTCTCTGCCTCGGTGTTTGCATACCTAAGCCCGACACCATCCCCAAATCCTACAGGTGAATGCTGACAGACTAGCTAACATTGGTGCAAAATTGTTGGTCACGGTGTGAGCTATTCTGTGCGAGCTCTCCTTCTGGGTCTCAGTCCCGCAGGCTGCAGAGAAAGGCTACTCTGGTGCCCGGGGCTGCTCCTGTAACACCCGGGTTTGCAGCGGCTCTACATGGCTGCCTGACACCGACGGCTGTAGCTGCTCCTAGCCGCCATCCCCTGGGGCAGAGAGGAAAGAAGAGTGGCCAAAGCATCGGCGATCCCAGGTGTCCAAACTAGCAGCCTGGGTGGGGTAGCACCGGAGGAGGCACCAAGGACAGTTCCTGCTTTGCAGAGGGTCCAGCCCGCTGCGTGCTACAGCTCTGTCCAGGAGCACTTACCAGGAGCACAACAGAAAGGATGTGGACACGCTGGAGAGAGTCCACGGGAGGGCAGTGAAAATGGTTGTGGGCTGGGTGACAGGACTGGTGAGGAGAGGAGGAGGGAACTGGGCTGTGTCAGTCTGCAGAAGAGAAGACCGAGGGGGATTGAACAGCAGCCGTCACCTCCCTGCGGGGGGGCTGTAAAGAGGATGGAGCTGGGCTGGTCTCAGTGGGGGCTGGTGACAGGACAAGGAGCAATGGGCTCAGGCTGCAGCAAGGGAAGTTGAGGTTGGATATTAGGAAAAAATTTCTCTTGAGGAGGGAGGTGAAGCACTGGAACAGGCTCCCCAGAGAGGTGGCGGTGTCTCCATCCTTGGAGGTGTTTAAGACCCAGCTAGGCAAAGCCGTGGCTGGGATGTTGTAGTTGGGGCAGGGGGTTGGACTAGATGTGACCCCCCCCAAAGTCTCTTCCCACCCTCATTTTCTGATTGTATGAATGAGCAGCATCCCGCAGGCTTCATGCAGCCACAATATGAGCAGTCGCACTGCACCCTGAGGGTACAGGCCCAGCCGCGCGCACACAAAAAGAGCTGTGGGTGCATAGTTTCATAGTTTCTAGGGTCAGGGGGGACCTGAGCAGATCATCTAGTCCGACACCCTGCCATGGCAGGAAAGAGTACTGGGGTCAAACGACCCCAGCAAGGTGTACATCTAGCCTTCTCTTAAAGCCCCCCAGGGTAGGAGCCAGCACCACTTCTCTTGGAAGTTGGTTCCAGATCCTAGCCGCCCTGACCGTGAAGTCGCGCCTCC
>NW_017729015.1:20367632-20376692 GCF_001723915.1 Gavialis gangeticus
CACCTTGCACTTGTCTGTGTTGAATCCCATCCTATTCTCATCCGCCCACCCTTGTAACCTGTCTAGGTCCGATTGTAGCCTGTTGCTTCCTTCTGGTGTGCCCACATCCCCCCATATCTTAGTGTCATCAGCAAATTTGAACAGGGTGTTTTTTACCCCCTCATCCAAGTCACTGATGAAGATGTTGAACAGTGCGGGCCCAAGGACCGAGCCCTGGGGGACCCCACTGCCCACGTTCTTCCAGGTCGAGAAGGACCCATCCTCTACCACCCTCTGAGCACCCTCGGTGCCCCCATGTGCTGGCCTTTTGCAGATGTGCCCCTTGCTCTAACTCCTGAGACTGCCCAAAAGCATCACTTGTGCCTGTATAACCCATTTGGCTGTTGATTAGCGTTCATGGACCTGAGCACCTTGCAAACACAAGCATCCCTCAGTGAATTGCTTTGCAGTGATCATGGTGGGATGCATTATCCTTGCAGGTAGAACCAAGCACCAGAAAGCATGCATTCAACAGGTTAGCAAAAGCCAGGAATATTGTAATCCACCCAAACAGAGGGGTGTGCTGAGGTGGAGGGAGGGAGGCTGGGCCAGCTGCCCCTTTCCTGGTCCAGAAATGCCTTGCACCGGAGCACGAGCCCGCGTACCAGCTGAAATGGGAGCGGCACGCTCGCTTCTCGCCATCCAGATGCTGTGCATTAGTCCAGAACAGCTGAGGTAATTAACCAAATCAGACTTAGCCCGATGCGGAAAAGGATTTCTGCCCCCAGGGAAGAGGCAACGTCTCAATCTAATTATACTAGTTATTTAATCAGAACCAGAGGGCGGGTAGCTAATGGAAACAGTACCTCGTGCAGGAGAGAAGGGTTAGTGCCTGTGGAGCTATTCGGATGGGGGGGCCAACAAGTCTTCCCGGCTGCGTTTCTTGCTTCTTTGCAGCCTCTGGCAGGTGTGAGCCAGGCGCTGGCGGCAGGCCCCGGGGAATGGCAGGAGGCGGGGGATCGGGTCAGCGCTCGGCCTGTTCCCTTGCCCGCCTGGGCAGGGCAGCCTGGCTGGGATTCTCCCTCCGGACGGTGAAATGGGAACTCGCTATCTTGACCGTTGTGCTGGCCGTGTTCGACCCAAACAAGCAAGCTCCACGCTCCCGTGCCCACATGGGCTGAGCCAAGAGGAGCGCTCGGATCAGCAATACCCAGCAGGCACTTGCTGCAATGGATGCAGTTGGGAGAGGTGCACCTTGTGCTCCCAAGAAAGCACAGAGCCCCTTATCTCGATAGTCTCGCGACATGCAGGTGCCTTGAAGTCATGTAACAGCGCTTGTGACCCTGCATTTCCATTCCCCTCTGCGTAGTGCATCACCTGCGAGTGGCTGCTCCCGCGGGGATGCGCAGGGAAATTCCTGCCCGCTGGCGGCAGGCTCGCTTCAGCCTTTTGTTTCAGCTGTTCGGCGGGACGGCTCTCACGCTGGACAGTGTTTTCATCGTGCTTCTCAAACCATGTTGAATGTGGGCAGCCTAGAAGCCGTGATGGTGCATTTTTGGATCAGACCAGGTGGGGACTTTCTCTGGCAGTCTGAGCATCTCTTCTGCGCTCGCAGCACGTTGGCCATCTGGTCATCCCGCCCCGGTTCAACACTTCTTCCTTGCTAAAGTCTTCTCTGGATTTCGGTTTGCCCTCTCGCCCCGGGCACTCGGACCCTTTGTGTTGACCACAGCTGACAACTCCTCTTCTTCGTGACTTGCCAGCCTTCTCCATTTCAGTAAGTGCAACCAGCTCAGCCTACAATGTCACGTTGCCTAGCAATGCATTTCTAGCTGTCCCATCTCATTAGCCGGTTAGAGCAGTGCACACCCATCAGAGAGACAGGAAGGGACACAGGCCTTTGCTGTTTTAATTGGTCTCTTCTCTCTCCCTCTCTCTCATATACACACACATACACATCCCTTTGCAGACTAGTTTCCAGCCTTTCCGTGCAGCTGTATGAGGGAGCAGAAGAGCGGCAGGAGTTAAAACTGAAATCTCTATGGCCAAGCGTGGCCAAAATCAGTCTTTTGCTTTAAATCCCCTGGATTCCCTTCTCCTCCCGAGTGCACCAGATACTTTGTGCAGGGCCGCTGCTGACTTCCACGGGGCGAGGCACAAAGAGGGTCAGCCTTTGGCTCGGGCTCCCGGTCCCATGTGATTGCTGGAGGGTCTTTCTCGTCCAGCCTCATGCAGGAAGTGGCGTCAGCGCTGGCCGATCCCACAAAAGGGACCATTCTCCTCCTGCGAAGCCGCTCTGTTGACTGGCCAAAACAAGGGCTCGTGATCTGAGTGGGGCTGCTCAGGTGAGTTGGTGCCGCGAGCGCTGCTCAGGTTGTATCGCAGCATCGGGGGCTTCTGGGGGTGTTTCCCTGAGGGGTGAGTGAGAGCAGAGAGACCCCAGGTGTTTGAACAGCAGCAGGATGCACTTTTGGGCCTCCAGGCTGCCCATCAGGACCACCGATGCCCTTTCTCTGCATGGGGGAGAGGAACAGGGTCCATACCTGAAGCACAGCATCACATCTGGGACCCAGAGAGATCCACAAGGCTCAGATTTCCCTGCCTGCCCTAACGATGACTCCTACCTTGCCCTTGTCGGGTTTCTGTTTTGCTGCCCCTGTGGGGAGTAAGCCTTGGCTCTTCCGATGCTTAATAGTTTCTGTGTGGATTAATCAGAGCAATTAAAGGACAGAAGGAAGGAACCTTTTGGGCTAAAGGCTTCTTTCTGGTACTTTAAGAAATGATTCTTGAGTTGAAGTCAATCCCATGACCTGTAATGGTCCAGCCTGTTCATTTCAGATATGTTGCCTTTGCTCCACGTTGAAGCAGGAACATGCACATCTGGAGAAGGCAAGCCAATGTCTGTGTTTGCAACAGCCCAGATGTTGGAGGAGCCTTTGCCAACATGCTGTGGTGCTCCGAGGAAGACACCCGAGCGAAGGCAGCAGGGCATGCCTGAGGGATCACATCCCCCCGGGTGAGGATAGCACGCGCTACGGCTTTGGTCATCGACTTTTCCCAATGCATCTTGCGTTTGTGTGTACACGATTTTGTGCATGCAGTCTCTTGAGCATGCAATCCTGGAGCATGGCCCATAGGGACCGAATGTAAATGGAGCAGATGTGGGTTTTCTCTGTGAACGTCACGTTCTGCGCAGGCCACGGAAGCCGACCCCTGCTCTGTACAGCTCCGCTACTGAGTTAAGCTGCTCAGAAAGGCCAAACCAGGTACCCCAAGGACTGAGTTCACCAGATAAAGATTGTCTGATAAAGACAGATGAAGTGCAGCAACTGTTGTTCATCCCTTTTTCAAATTCTGTTTTAACAACACCATTTAGCCACATCTTCCCAGACATTTATAACCATCCCCTTTCCTCTTTGCATTGTCCATCCGTGCTCCAGTTACAGTATTTTACTCTCCTCTGGATTTTGCATCGGTCTTAAACGACTGAAGCACTCTCTGTGCCTGAGGTTTGTGGGCTCTTTCCCCCTCCGCTCTATTGAGACTTTGTTGGGTGCACATGGCTGGACAAACCCTGTTTGTACAAACTCCCAGGACTCGATGGGGAGAAGCTATCGTGTTCCCAGATCACGGTGATTAATGAAGCCAGCCCTGCCCTTTGCTGATAGAAACTCTCGACTAGGTTCGAGGAAATGCTGCCCCGCGTACATGAGACAACAAGGAGAAGCATTTCTTCGGCATATTAATAAGAGCAGCAAAGTGACGCGTCATCGCAGCATGACTTGACAGAAAAGGCCAAATCCTCAGGGCCTTATCGACTGCAGTGGGAGTTTGTTGGCCCACAGTGCAGCTAAACAAAGTACAAGAAATGCAAGCTGTGGAACAGATCACAGCTCAGCTGAGACAGTCCTGCAGCCAGCCTGAGAAGTGCTGGGCCTTAGCCAATGAGCTACTTAAAAGACACAGGGAACGGTGACAAATAACAAGATTTAGGCGTAAAGCTACACTGCCCGAGGAAGATGAGGCCTCCCGGGGCTGAGGAGGCTGCCTTGGGTTCATTTCAGCAGACTCAGTCTCAAGAGAGGAACAAGGAGCTCAGCAGCGGCGAGCGGGGCCTCGTGCGGCGTGGGGTGGGCAGTGACACGATGGGTGAGCGGCCGACAGTTGGTCCCAAGGACACCAAAACCACGGGGCGGCTGCCGGGCAGAAGGGAGCGTGTGAGGACTCATGGGGCTGGACTCTGCCTGGACCACGTCACATGAAGTGGTGTGGAGAGAGATGCTTTGGTGCCACAACTCCCCCGGCGCCCAAGAGTTTGAACCCAGCGTCCAGCACTGAGCACCTCGCAGGGCTGTGGGATTAAAGCAATTAAAGGCTCCCCATGGATTCAGACCTGGGCCAAGCTGCTCCTGCTGCCTCGTGGGTGCCTCTGCCACCCGACTCCGGGGTTCACCGTGCTCTCTGCTTTAGTCACTGCAGGAGACAACAGCTGATGAGCTTTGAAATCCCCACGCAAGGGTTGCCTCTCGCCCTGGTGCATCAATGGCTGCTCCTCCTTCACCGTAGAGCGAGCATCCGATTGCCGAGATCCAGTGCCGGTGTCCTCATGGAGGCGCCTCCATTTGCTGTGTGCATAATCCTTCACGCCGGATGCCAGCCAAGCTCATCTTCACTCTTATCTTTTCAAGACTCGGTATTTATTCATAGGGTTGTTTTATGTAAACAGTAAAGATCCTCATTAAATGCAAACCTTAATGCACGAGTGTCATATTAAGGCGGAACAAGAGTCTGGGCGCTTGGGGCTGATTAGAGAAATTGCCAGGCTTTGGGGCTCTTTTCTGCAGGGGTTGAAGTGCCTAGTGCCTTGCGAGCTTGATCCAGGTCAATGCTAGGCACCTTCTGCTACCACTGACTTTGCATTGGGAGCAGAGCCCCTTCAGCACCTCTTAGGAGGCACGTGGTACCTTGCAGGGCCAGTCAGCGCTTCTAATTATTCCCAAATGGAGCCCTGCTCCCATGGAAATCAGTGGCAAAATGCCCATTGAATTCACTGGTGCAGAATTGGGCTTTTCCTTCCTGACCCACCAAGGGACCAGCCCAACTGGAGGAGCAACGCTGAAGGAGCAATGCTTCTGGTGAGGAGATCTGACTAGTCTGACTGGAGCCAAAGACCTCGGCATTTTGGTAGCAGACTCCCCTGCGCCACCAGAACAACTCGGGCTGCTAGGTCTGGGTTAGAAACAGAGAGATTTCTTCCGAGGGTCGAACACAAGGGCATGCCCACTGGCCTCAGGTTGGAGTGGAAGCAGACGTGAGCGGGGAGGGCTGGTGGGAGAGGATGCAAGAGGGGCCTTTTCTGCCATAAAGTCCAGTGTCTGCCTCAACTGCGGGCAAGTAATGACCAGGGGAGCGGGCACATGTCCCGCGAGCACCAGGGAGTCAGAACAGCAGCCCATGAGCTGCAGGGATGGCGCACATTACCGTTCCTTGTAGATCAGCAGCTGCATTTCTGCCCCTCCGTGAAGCCCCTTGAGTTTTTAGTTCTGGCATCTGGACCCCCAGGAGAGGCAGGATGGAGGGAAAGCTCTTCTTGGAGGCAGATGCACGGTGCACTTGTTCCCCTGGAGCTTGGGGTGAATTCTGCACTCTTCCCCCCCAGTCTTGGTGTGACAGATGCTGAGCTGGGCCATACCCAGCTGAAAGGAGCTGGAAGACGGGCCTGGCCAGAGCTGTGCTTCCCTAAATGCAGCGTGCTCCAAGGGCTGCTGTGTTTTGCTGCTAAGCGGTGAGGCAGCAGCTAATCCCTGCTAGGGTGAAATTAGACAATGGATTATTACCTTTGAAATTTCCTCTTTCTCCTTTCCAGCATCTGGGTTCCCCAGACCCAGACGGACATTTAAGAGCTTGTTTTCCACACTAAAGAGCGGCTTTTGGATTCAGACGGGCCCAGGAACATTAACATGCTCAGTGCAGGTCTATACCCTGTCATACTTCTTATCTCAAGGACAGCACCTCCGACAGCAAAATGCTTCATCCATCGCATGGGAATATTAACAAGTGTCCGGTGCTCTTGAGCAGGAAAAAAACCTGCGACCCACAGGCTTCGTGCCAAACCTGCCGCTTGCTAAAGCAGCGCCTCTCTCTGGGCACCGACGCAGGCCGTTTGTGGGTCCGTCACGTTACTGCACACATGCAGATGAGCTAGCGTGAAGTGTGTGACAGGGGTGAGGAAAAGCCAGCGGTGACTCGCTGCAGGGCGTGACATTGCAGCACGGTGCACTTTTCCGAGAGGACAGCCACCCCTTGGCACAAAGCATGCGTGAGCGTGCAATGCAGGCACACAGAGGAGGCCGGGGTGCGGGGAGCACGCTGGGTGTTGCTTCTCCTTGCTTTGTGAGAGTGCAAGCCAGTCTTAGCATTAGTTCGTGTGTGTGGTTTACTTTTCCTTTTTTGTTTGGTATTTTTAATCTCTTGGGAGCGTATCTATGAGCTGAGAAACTTTAGAGCTGATATAGCTTTTTAAAGTGGGGATTATGTAAATGCATATTACAGGGCTTCCATAAATGGGGATTATTTGTCGAATACATTTGAGTGCTTCCTCTGGAGCCATTAAGGTCTGTTGTGTAAATAGGAATTTAGTGACTGTTTATTCTAAATATCATTGATTCAATAATAGCCGCGACAGCATTTCTTGTTTGCGTTTGTTGTGGCCTCTCGTGCAAATGTATCGAGACAGTTTTCAAATCATGCCACCCTATGTAACAAGGAAAGAAAGATAATCATGGGGCAGCTCTCCCTGTGCCTTCTCTGCCGGCCTTCTCCAAAGTCCCATTTCTCACCAGCGTGAGCATTTGGAGCAAAACACACCGCAGCCCAGGCCGGTGGCTTGTTTTCACGCACGAACTGAAGAGCACGTGCGAGTGTTACCATCAGCGCGAGAGCACGAGGGTGCGTTTCACCACAATTATCTATATTTCTATGCAGGCCTTTAAGAAGCAGCAACCTTTCCGCGCGGGTGGCTGGCTCTCTTGAACAAGCCAAAGGATATTTAAATGAAATGCTCTAAATGTTGGGAAACGGCGCATTTCACCAGAGGCGATCGAGATGCAGAGTTCACCTTGGGAATGCTCTACCCTAGGGCTCCTCTCAGCTATGCAAGCAGTGCATGGGCACGAGTCGGGTGCCTGGATGTGGGGCGCAGAGGGCTGAAGCAGGGAGGGCTGCACAGAAGAAGAGGACACCCAAACCCCTGGCCGGTTTGCATTCTGCAGACCCCCCCAGGGATCGACTGAAGTCCCAGGATCTGAATCGGGGTGAGATCTGCCCTAATGCGCGAGAACTTGCAACGCGGCCGGTCCCTTGAAGCACCAGGCTACGACGTGGCGGCCGAGACCCCCGCACAGGGCGGCACTGGCGAGTCCCAGAGCTGCTCTTCTCCCTGAAGCAAAACCCCCGCGCAGCCCTTGGGTGGGACATCCACCAGCCCCTCCCGCAGCGTCGCTGACCCAGGCAGCCCAACGGGAACAGGGAACGAGAGCAACTTTCCCGCACGATCGTCACCGGGAAGGACTCCTGTCTGCGGAGACGAGCCTTCGTTCGGAAAGGCTGACTCCAAAACACCCCGTGCTTGGTGGCACCTTGGACCAGGTCCTGCGCAGGGAGTCCAGTGCAGCTGCCAGCTGTCCCGCGGGTGCTGTTGGGTCCTGAGCGCCTGTGAGTCCTTATCACGGATCATGCTTTGCTCTGGATGCGGCACGGCACGGTCCACACGCCGTTCACAGCAGGCGGCACCTGGCAGAGGCCTGGCTGCGCTCACCTCATTATTGGTGTTGTCCCACCAGCCCAGCTGCACCAGGCAGGCTGTCAGAGACGCTGAAAACAAGTCACATCAAACATTGCCCACGGGCTTGTTTATTCCTCGAGCAGGGAGCGGACTGCATGCCAATATTCCTGGTAGGACATAATGAAGAAGCTTGTTTCTGCTGGAAGACTTGGATGCCCTCCTAGGGGGGAGCGCTGTGGAAAAGCAACGTACCAAATTAAAGCGGAGAAAGGCACCCAGGAACGGACCGGGGCCTCCACAACAGCAGAGCTCCTTCTGGGGAGCGAGCCCCAGCCGAGGGCACATGAATATGCAGATCCCCCACTTCAAACTGCAGTGCGGGGCGGGCGCCTCCCCCTCCCGGCCCCCCCGGCTGCTCTGTTCAGGGTCAGGCTGCTCCTCCGCTGTAACCTCCATCACAAGGTTTGCAAATGAGCTAATTTGCAACCCAGCTCTCCGCTCTGGTGAGAGGGCTTCTCCGGGGGAAGGAGCCTCCGATGTCTCCCGGTGCCGTGCAGCCTCCTTCCCTTCGACTCCACCGGTGCCTTGAGCCAGCCGGGCGGGCGGCCCGCGGCTCCGACCTGGAACAAGCACTCGATTAGACAAGATGACACGAGCGGGCCTAAAACCGGCGTCGCCGCCTAGGAAGACGGCGAGAGGGGCTTTGGCAGCCCGATAGGAAAAGAAAGAAAAGTTTGGGAATGAAATCCAGCCCTCAGCCTTTAGCAGCGATTAATCCCTGCCGAGGATCCACTCGTTTACAGGCAGCTCGTTTGCACCGAGTTGGAGCCGGGGACATTCATTCACTGCGATTCCCCTGCCGGGGGAACAAAACCCCACAAAAACCGGGATCTATAGAATCGAAAGCCGTCATTGCGATTCCCTTGGGGGGGGGGACACAAAAACCGTGATGCAAAGATAATCGAAAGTCGTCCTTGCGACTCCCTTGTGGGGCGGACCCACAAAAACTGGAATATGTATAACCCAGCACGGTCAGTGCGATTCCCGTTGGGGGGGGCACAAACCCAAAAACCCGGGATTTATATAATTGAAAGCTGTCCTTGCGATTCCCTTGTGGCGGGGCACAACCCCCCCCATATATATATATATAAACAACAGCCATCACTGCGACTCCCGCGGGGGGGCCCCGCAAACCCCGGGATGTGTGTAAGGAAAGCCGTCGCTGCGATTCCCTTGGGGGGGGGGGACCCCCGGGATCGGTGTAACGGGAAGCCGTGCAAACCGCCGGGCTGGGCCCG
>NW_017729015.1:20377329-20377900 GCF_001723915.1 Gavialis gangeticus
CGCCGCTGGGCCACCCGCCCGAGCCGGCCGACGACGACGCGCCCAGCTCGGACGACCTGGAGCAGTTCGCCAAGCAGTTCAAGCAGCGCCGCATCAAGCTGGGCTTCACGCAGGCCGACGTGGGGCTGGCGCTCGGCACCCTCTACGGCAACGTCTTCTCGCAGACCACCATCTGCCGCTTCGAGGCGCTGCAGCTCAGCTTCAAGAACATGTGCAAGCTCAAGCCCCTGCTCAACAAGTGGCTGGAGGAGACGGACTCCTCCACGGGCAGCCCCACCAACCTGGACAAGATCGCGGCGCAGGGCCGCAAGCGCAAGAAGCGCACCTCCATCGAGGTGGGCGTCAAGGGCGCCCTGGAGAACCACTTCCTCAAGTGCCCCAAGCCCTCGGCGCACGAGATCACGTCGCTGGCGGACAGTCTGCAGCTGGAGAAGGAGGTGGTGCGGGTCTGGTTCTGCAACCGGCGGCAGAAGGAGAAGCGCATGACGCCGGCCGGCCCGCCGCACGCGCCCATGGAGGACGTTTACGCGCAAGCCGACGCCTCGCCGCTGCACCACCCGCTGCCGGGCGC